>NC_082623.1:0-333540 GCF_030936135.1 Gavia stellata | reverse complement strand
TGTGGGGAAGGGTCACGAGCAAGATGGTGGGGTAACGGGCAGGACAGTGGGATAACGGGCAGGATGGTGGGGTAACACCACCTTCTCCCTGTTGCAGCTCTGGGACATTGGTGGCCAGCCACGGTTTCGCAGCATGTGGGAGCGGTACTGCCGCGGAGTGAGTGCTATTGTGTGAGTATCCCTGGGAGCCGAGAGCCCCGTCACCCACGCGCCAATGCTGAGCCTTGCTAGTGGGTGGGGGCACAGTCCCATCACCCCACCCAAGGGTGCTGGGCAGAGCTGAGCTGGGGGAGCTGCAGTGCCTTCACTGCTGGAGCCAGACACCCATGTTGGGAACAGGGATGCTTCCGCCTAGGACTGGTGCACCCACGGGCTTTGAGCACAGAGCAGTCAGGTCCCCGCCAGCTGTGGCAGACCCTTTCCTTCCAGCATCACTTGGCCCAGCTGTGTTCCCTGGATCTTGCCCTTCCTGTCTCCTGTGCTTCCCCTGCACTGCCTGTTCATCGCAGGGGCTGAGCAAAGGTCATTGGTGTGGCTCAGCCCTTTCCAAGAGGCTGGTTTCAAGGGTGGCCACCAGCAGCATGTTTCCAGGTCGTGGTGTTTATGTGCTGCCAGATGAATCTTGTGCTGAGGGAAGGAGTCTCCTTGCAACGCCTGCTGCTGACTGTCAGCAAGTGTCTGAGTGTACCCACATGTCCCCTCCTTGCAAACGTTGCAGTAAGTGCAGTCCCAGGGAGTCCAGGCTGGGGATGAGCCTGGCAAGATGGGAATGGGAAGCAGACTGCTTGCTCCTAAGCACTAGAGTTTACCCTAGAAGACCGCATTGGTGTTGCTTAAACGCAATTAGAAAATCAGATTTATGTGATCTTCACCAATTGATAATGCGCTGAGATTTTGGAGGGCTGGGTTTCTGTACTGCCGTTCCCAACTGTAGGTCTGGCAGGTGAGGAGGAGTGAGGGATTGCTTGTCCTGCTTGTTGGGACAACAGTGTCTGGTCCTGCCCTTGCTGATTGTCACCATGCTGGGACACGTCCTTGACACTTTTTATTGTAGTGAGCTTTGCTGGAAATGTCAAAGTCCCGTTTTTTCACTCCTTTTACTGCCTCCTTCATAATGTCATAATTTTTCTGAAGTGGCCCATCTGGGTGAGAGGAAACAAAAGGACCTGTGACCATCCAGGTCACACTCCAATCTGCCTTCCTTGCCTCGAGCTGCATCGTGTCCCTTTTCTCTTGCCTTCAGCCCTCCCACCCTGTCTGGTGTGCCGACGGCTCGTGGCAGTGCCTGGGTGGTGTTTTTCCTTCTCCCTCCAAGTACTGTCATATACATTTTCCTGTGTTCAGCACCTCAGTAGCTAAAGGCTCTTTTCCTATTTTTAATAAACCCCACAAGGCCTGATGAAGCCTGATGGTGTTTCTCACTTCTCTCCCAGCTTCTTGATCTTTAAAATAAAGGCTGCTTTGACAAGTTCCTCTCCCCAGTTCTGGCTTCACTTAACGTCCTTTGCAGGACGGGTGCCTGCCCGTAAGAGCTAAATCCTTCCCTAAATCTCCCCCATCTGCTCAGAGCAAGCATTGCTGACTGCTGGCTTCACATGCCCCCTGCTCTGCGCTCCCTGCCCAAGGTTGCTCCCGTAGAGAAGAAGAGCAGGTCCTTCCCCCTGCCAGGATCTCGAGTCAACATCTTCTCTTCTTCATCATCAGCTCCTCTTGTCTTCTCCACTTCTTGTCCTCTATTCTGGCTGTCTCCATAAGGAGCTGCCACATGCAGATGAGCCTTGATGGGACACCTGGGGACAATGTGTGTTTTGCATCTTCTTCTGCCCGGGCAGTACTTGGGCTCTCCTCGCCGCCATGTCCCTGCTGTCAACGGGTTGGGCCCCTGTGGGGACAGGGAGGTCCCCCACTCCCCTGGGAGACATGAGAGGCTCTCAGCCCCACAGCCTTCCTTGGGAAGAGGGTCCTGGGGGAAGGATCCCGTTATCCTTCACCTCCATGCACTGGCCTGGGAGCCGGTGGGGGTGATGCGGCTGCTGTGCGAGCAAGGTTTGGTGGTAGTGCAAACCTCGGCAAAGCACTGGGGCACGGGAACCTCGGTGCCTGCACTCAGGGGTGTCCCTTCCCTTGCAGGTACATGGTGGATGCCGCCGACCAGGAGAAGATAGAGGCCTCCAAGAATGAACTGCACAACCTGCTCGACAAGCCGCAGCTCCAGGGCATCCCGGTGAGCTGCTGCCTGGATAGGTTCCCCCCAGCTGCTCGTGGTCCCCAGGCCGGTGGCTGCCAGGGTTTGCAGCAAGGGGCTTGCATCTTGCAGAGCAGATTCAGGGGGCGGATCCCCTTCCTTGGGGGGTTCCCTTCCCCGCTGCACTCCTGTGGGGGCTAGGGGTGAGCTTTCTAGCCCAGGGATCGGCCAACCAGCAGGGGAGGGAGCTGTAGAAGAGACTAAAAAACACCCTTGATATGTGAGATCTGTCTTCTTGCATGAATCTGCACCATATTTACGGTGTCTTGTCTCCTAGGAGAGCAGCCGCTGGGCTGTGACATTTGCAGGTGGGCTGTGGCGGCGGCGCAGAGCACGCTGCGCGGGCTGGGGCGGGATGCTTACGGAGCATCCAAAATCGGCACCCTTGGAAAGGAGCTAATTGAGGATGTTGCCACAGATCCCAAACATTCATTGCCAGCTAAATTAAGCTCCCGACATAACACACTGCATTTGCAGCCCTTCTGAGTGCTCTTTTTTGAGAACAAGTCTCCAAATTTAAATCGGGGGATGCTGCGTTACCATGCTGCTGCAGAGGCCCCGGCTCACCCCGGGAAGGCGGCCGCAGCCTCAGTGCTGTCCTTGTCAGATGACAGTCACATGGCATGCTCCAGAGGGATGAACGAGTCCTGCCGGGTGACTATTTTCCCTGCATAGTCTGAGGATGCCTTTGTGGATGTGAAAAGCCTTGAAGTAAGGCGAGATCAGTGGATGGTGCAAACAGCTGTTGCTTTTTTTGGGCTGGCTGCTTGTGGAGAGCAGGTTCTGCATGGCATCTACGTCTCGCTCCTTCCTGATAATGTCGGTTTTCGCCATTTCACTAGATTTTTTGCTCAAAGACAGCAAGAGGCTCCTGGGAGAATGTCCTAGATGGCATGAGGGATGCTGGTGCCCTTCAGGGAGGGTGTGCTGTGGGGCCAGCTTCTCACTTGGACTGGAGAGTACACAGGAGATGCTGTCTGCAGGCTAATTAAGGCTGTTAATTGAAGTGCTCTGCCTTCTGATTGCCCACTGAAGGGGTTTTCTTTGTCTGGGCTCACCCTGGTGAAGTGGCCAGGGCTGTCTTGCATCTCAAGCCGAGTCCACTTCTGGGTGGCAGAAGCAGGTTCCAGCCTGGTCTGGTGGCCAGGAGCTTCAGTTATTCCCTCTCCCCCCCTGCAGGTCCTAGTCCTGGGGAACAAGCGAGACCTGCCCGGTGCCTTGGATGAGAAGGAGCTCATTGAGAAGATGTAAGTATGCCGGTGGCCCGGGTGGCCGCGGCGGGGCTGTGACACAGTGTGACCCACCCTGTTCCTACTGTGTCCCCACCAGCACAGTCACCCCGCCGTGCCCCCAGATGGGGTGGCATCGCGGTGCCTGGGGTGGGCTGGCAGAGACGGGTGGCTGGGGACATCCCAAGGCAGCTGCCAGCAGAGGTGACGTCTCTGCCCTTGGACAGGGAGGAGCTGGGAGCTGCCACCGCCAGTGCCAGGGCTGGTCCCGCGTGCCACATGGTGGCGTTGGGGCCCGGCACAGCCCGGCCCAGCACTCGGCAGTGGAGCTGGTTCCTGCGTGGGTGCTGCTCCCATCACGCTCTCATGGCTCTGCCCCGCTGCCTGGTGTGGGCGCTGTGCCCCAGGCAGCAGGCAGCCCTCCGTGCTTGGAGGTCGGATCCTGCTCCAGTGTGTGACACCATCCACATACCTCTCCCTTATTTTACCACCCATTGCCGTGCCGGTGCACGGCCTCCTCGCAGCCGATGCTGCCTCCTGCCCACCTCCACCCTTCCATTGCAGCTGGGGGACTGGGATGCTGCGCTGACTCACAGCCTCTCTGCTCCCCCCCGCAGCCACCCCTCGGAGATCTCCCCTGTCCCACAGGCACCTACGCAGCTCCATTGCTGCCAGCCCTGTGCTGCTCCCAAACCCTCCCTGCCTCGTCTTGCCACACGGCTGTGAAACTGAGGTTTAGGGAGGGAAGCTGTGTGATTTCGTGGCCAGGCTTTCCTTGAGGTCGGGTGCCCTCTGCCCCGTCACGTAGCCCCAGCAGACTGCTCCTGGCTATCAGTCATGGGCACGGTGCGCTGGTGTCCTCGCCCAACCCGCCTGCAGGTTCCTGGGAGCCTGGGGAGACATCCCTGCAAAGTGTCCCCCATCTTGGAGCTGGGGTCCAAAGGGACCCTTCAAAAGGCTGCCCAGAGGCATCTCCCAGCACCGACGATGCGCAGCCCCAGGGGTCTGCAGCCAGAGCTCGCTCCTCTCCCGCAGGAACCTCTCCGCCATCCAGGACCGAGAGATTTGTTGCTACTCCATCTCCTGCAAAGAAAAGGACAACATCGGTGAGTACAGGCGGCTGCAGTGCGGGGCTCGGGGAGCGGCAGTGGGAGGGCAGCCCATGCCCACAGCAGCAGCGTGCCCAGGCTGTTTCCCCAAGTACAGGAGGGGGTGATGGCCGGAGGGAGAGGCTGTAAGTGTCCCCTTGCCTCCACAGACATCACCCTACAGTGGCTTATCCAGCACTCGAAGTCTAGGAGAAGCTGAGATCCCGCGGACTGCGGCTCAGATCGGGAAGATGCCATTGTACAAGCCCATGCCCCTTCTCTCTCCTGCTCTGTCCCTCCAGCTCTCTCTCTAGATGGGTATTTTTAGGGGACCCCAGGCTCCGCTTGCATTGAGGTGGAGCCCTTGTTTTTATTGTAAAGAAAATGTCCGACTCTGCCCTCCTCTCCTCTCCTCTCTCTGTCTCTTCCTCCCATTTTGGCACTGTTCTGTTGTTGTCTGTGTATACAGTATATATATATGTATATATATTTTAATTTTTTAATTTAAGGGATAGCGCTGTTACTAAACTGGGCCCTGTGAGCGGTAGGAAGGCTGTGGGCTCCCCGAGGCTGGCTGAGGGTCAGCGCTGGGAGGAAGATGAGGGTAGTGGCAGAAGGCAGCCCCTTGAGGATGGGTCTGTGCCAGGCTGCGGGCAGGTCCCCTGGGACTCCCTTTTCCCTTCCCCGGTTGTCCTGCCTGTACCCCCAGGCAGGGAGCATCCCAGGGGTGTTGGGAACAAACCTGCCTTGCCCTTCCCTGGGCTTTGGCCCCACGGGCAGGGTTTGGGAGGGAGGCGATGTCGCCTCCCCGGGCTCCTCGCCCCTCCGGGGATACAGCTATTACTCGTGACCCGCTGCTATCAGCCTCCCCCTCCATTGCCTCCAGCTGCCCCAACACCTCCTCGCTGCCCTGGGCTGCTTGTCTGCCTGTCCCATATACCCCCCAGATCCCATGCCTGGGCTGAATCCTGCCCTGCTGCCCAGTCCTGCTGCTCTGCTGTGCTGGGGTGGCGATCCAAGGGCCTGGTGCCATTGCAGGGGGGGCCCAGCAACGCCAGCAGTGCCCGCGGGGAGAGGGGGGCCAGCACTTTCCCCCTCCCTGCCCCCGCTGCCCCCCGGAGGTGGCTTGGCCCTGTGTAGCCTCTCGGGGCAGCCGTGCTGGCTCCCCATGTGCCAACAGGCATCGCCTGCGCCCGGCTGGGGACTGCTGGCTCTGCCCCGGCCGAGGACATCACGCGGGGATGCCAGGGAGGGGGGGACACATGGAGACACGTGCGGGGCCATGAGAGCCACTGTGTGTCTCCAGCACTCCCCACCAGACCTGGCGGGGTGCTCCAGGAGGTGCCCTGCTCTCCGCGCCCTGCTGCCCACACTGGCCCTCATTCCGCTGCCCTGGCGGTGGGGACATGGGGGCAGTTGGGGAAGGCATTGTTGGGTCCTTGTCTGCAGGTGGGGAGAGGACAAGAAATTTCTGGGGGATCAGGAAGGCTTTGCCCATCCGTGCCATGTGATGAGTTGCCGGGTCTCTGCAGGCGCAGCCTTGGGGCCTGGCCAGGTTGTTTGGGGCCAGTCTGGGGTGGACTTAGCTGGGCTGGGGGGGATGCGCTGGCATTGGGAGGGTGGGTGTGTGGTGGGGTCAGGTCAGTGGCACAGCGGGGAAGCAGCTGCCTGTCCCCGGCTCAGGGCTGGGGGAGAGGGTGGCAGTGGGGCTGGGGGCTGCAGGGCCCCTGTCACTGCCCCTTCCTCTGCTCAGCTCCAGGGCAGTGAGGCCAGGGGTTTCTCTTCTGTTCTTGTTTTTGCAGAATTGCACAAAGAGAGGTTTTCTTTTTTTTTTTTTTTTAATTTAATGAATTGTAAAGTGTTGTCACCCCCCCACTCCCCCCCTTTTTTTTTTAAGAGATATTTTGGCTCAGATTTGACCTCTGTTGGGAAATGATTCTTGTAACTGTACAATTTTTTTGCCTCCTAATAATAATAAATTAACAATTTTGCGTTGGGGGGTGTGGTTGCAGTCACGTTACTTCCTTGCCATCGCCGCCACCCATCCCTCCTGGGGGCCATGTCCACGCCTCAGAGCACAGGGCAGGGGTCCCTGTCGCCCAGGCAGCACTGGACACCGGCATGATCGTGCTCACCCAAAACGTGCTGGAGCCAGCTCTGATGGCTCCAGATGCCTTGTTTTCTTGGCCTGGGTGCAAAGACAAGCTCGGAAACCTCTGGCTGTGGCCATTGCTGCTGCTGGACCGTCCTCTGTCCCCACATTGTGTCCCAGGACTGCCGCAGGGCCCTGCTTTGATGCTGGGTTTGGAGTGGAGTTGCTGCAGGGCTCCTGCCCTCTCTCCCTGCCCCCTTGCCGGCAGCAGCCCCTTCCTGGGGGCTGCGGCTGTTGCTGGCGGGGGCACCCCTGCCCTGTGTCCTTGGGGCTGGTCCCCTGCACCGCCCCCCCGGGGTTGTGCTTTGTGCCTTGTGACAGCCTGCCTGGGTACCCGGGCACCGGGGCTGGGACCAGGGCTGGGGTTCAGCCCAGCCCATGGGGTGCTCTGCCTGCTGTGGGGCCATGTGTTGTCCACAGCCTATGATGATGATGCCGCCTGCAACAGTGCTGCCTGCGCCCTCCCTGCCCCCTGCCCAGCTCCTCCCCACGCATCCAGCCTCGCGGGGCTGCAGCAACAAGCCCGGCTTTGTTCGCCCTTGGCCCCGGCTCAGGACGGAGCGGCACGGACCAAGCACATGAGAGCTGCCCCCGCTCCCTTCCTCCCACCGCCACTGAGCCCCCACAGGGACCCCGCTCGCCTCATGGGGATGCAAGGGGGTGAGGGCACAATGGGCAGCCTGGACTCTGCTCCCCCCTTCCATCCCTGCACCAGGATGAGACCCCTGTTCGCCCCAGCTGCTCCCAAACTGTGGGGCCCAGCACTGGTGGGGGGGAAGAAAGGAAAAACCCAGTTTTGTGCTCTCGGAAGAAAACTGGGGCTTTTGTTTCCCTGGAAACGGGGCTGCGAAAGCAAAGCCCAGTGGGTGTTGATGCCACACAAAGCCCGCAGTGAGCCCCTTGCATTCACCCGGCCGTAGCAACCGTCTCCCTCGCCCCGGCATTTCGCAGGCTGGGGTGGGCGCCAGCGGCAGGACAAGGAGTTTTAACAGCTCCGGCGGAGGGGGCCGGCGGGGCCAGCCTGCCCTTAGCCTGATCCCACTGCCCTGGCTGCTACCCGAAGCTCCCTGCGAAGCTCCCTGCGGGTGCAGGAGTCTGGAGGTGGGGGTGGACGTGGGGCTTGGAAACCCTGATGCCTTGAAATGATCATCCTGGGACAGCTTTGTCCCTGCGATGGGCAGGTGGATGAAGGCCAGGAGCCCTGCATGGAGCTGTTTGGATGAGATGCGCTCACCCCATTGGCTCCCCAAGGGGTGCTGCAGGTGGTGGTCCTGCATGACACCCCCCCACAGCACTGTGCAGTAGCACCATGCAGCAGCAGCACCTTGGTCCTGCATGGTGCAGATGAGGAACCGGCTGCCTGCCTTGCAGGCTGTGGAGTACCTCAGCCCAGTGCTGGGACCAGCTTGAGTCCTACAGACTGCCCGATGCCTGGTGCTTTGGAGGGTACTCTCCCAGGGGCTGACTTGGCACTGGCTCACTCAGCATCATCTCGGGGGCGGGGGGGGGGGGCAGGGGGGCTGGGGGCCTTTCCCCATCTCTCTTAGGTGCTGCCTGACCTGGTGTGGCTGCTTTCCTGCCCTCCTGCCCCCCCCAGCTGCCCATGCTCACCCCAGAGCCCACAGGTTTTAGGGAAGAGCCATCCAACCCCCCAGGGCTCTGCTCGGTGGTGCCGGACAGCTACGTGCGCGACATGCTCTAGGTCACTGGTTTATTGAGCTCTTACAGGGCACTGCTTGCATCTGATGGGATATAGTCACTGGGACCTTCTTCTACTGTGGAGGAGGCTGGCAGGAGGGAACGGGACAGGACGAGGGCAATTTGTGTTCACTATGTCCTCTGCGAGCCACCATGGAAACCCTCCGTAGTTTCAGATGGGACCTTTCTGGCACAACTCCATCTCCAGAGCAGCAACCCCTCTGAGCCTGGCCAGGCAGCCAGGATGGGAGGGTGCTGGCCTTTGGGCAGAGGCAAGAAGGCTGTCAATGTAGCCACAGGGACTGGGGTTTCAAGCCCCACTTGCCCAACATGGGGTTTGAACCCCATGGCGCAGTCCCCTGAGCTGTCTCTTCTGCTTGCTCCACGTCCAGACACGGGCACTAATGGCAAAACAACGTTTGGTCTTGGGAGAAGGTGGTGGATTGATCTCTACAGCTCCCCGGTGGCACTTAGCAAGGCGTGCCGAGTGCCAGCAGGGGTGGAGGGGACTCCCGGGGCTTGTCGAAGAAGATGGAGGAGGACATCTCCGTTTTGAGCTTGCTGTCGGCGCTGCCCTCGCTGGAGGCAGTGTCGGGGCTGCAGCCCTCGCAGCAGCAGCAGCAGCAGTCCATGAAGGCCTGGCCCAGGGGTCTGCAGAGGCACAGGAGCAGGACAGGCGTCACCGAGCACTTGAAGAACAGGAAGAACTGGTTGATGAGGTTGAGCAAGTCCAAGGTCTGCTTGGTCATGTCGGGGGACATGTAGGCCACCACGATGTTGCAGACGTTCTCGGGGGTGGTGCAGAGCCCGTAGATGATGGTGAGCCCGATGATGGTGCAGTTCAAGTGACTCTCACACTGGCTGTGCTTGGTCCCTCGGCACTCGGTCTTCTCGGTGCCGCTGATCCTCCGGGTCACCAGCTGGCAGCTCACGGTGAAGAGGATGGGCAAGCAGAAGTAGCAACCGAAGTACCACCACATCCGAGCGTTTTGGTAGGTAAGCACCAGTGAGTAGACGGACTCAGGCAGGTTGGATGAGGGTTTCATGGTGCAATACTCCGTTACCACGCCAGACACGGGTGATGTGTCCTGCGCCAGCTGCCAGAGCAGGATCTCAGGCACCGACAGCGTCATGGAGCCCACCCAGATGACGGCCAGCTTGGCGATGATGGACTGGCACTGCTCAATGGGCCTGGCACTGGCCTGGGGGCTGGTGGCTGCGTGGAACCTATCGATGCCCAAAGCGCAGAGGCTGAAGGTGGTGACTCCCAGCGACGACACCTGGTGAGAGGGGAGGCAGAACAAGTAAGCGGGCCTTGCTGCAGGGTTATCGTGGGGGGCTTGACTTTACCAGGCTGTTGGCAAACACCTGGCTACCCAAGAACACAGATCAAGACCCTTTCTCCAAGGTTTTAGAGGGGTCACAGCCTGTGGCTGCATCCCAGGGTTGGAGACACTTTTCTGTGACTCCTGAAAGGGCAGTGGATAAAAATGTCCCTTGACCCATTTGTCCCTGCCCAGCTCCCTTTTCTGCAGAAGCAAGAGGCTTTGCTGGATGTCTGTCTGTCCGTCCAACCAGGTGGGAATAGCAGGATTGTCCCTCAGGCTCTTCCTCTATTCTGGATGGCTCTTGGAGAGGAAAAGCAGGGACCATCACACCCACCAGCATCTTCCCAGGCCCCCCAGCTGCCCCAGGCTGGCTTGTCCCTGCCCTGCTCTGCTGAGCTGCCACCTGCTTCCCGGACAGGCCGAATGAGTTGAAGGCGCAGTTGTCACAAATCAGCTTGGGGGAATTTCCGCTGCATTGAGAATAGCAGGAAAAACATCCCATTTGCCAAAGGGAAGAGGCCAAAGGAGGCAGAGGAATCGCGGTGGCTCTGGGAGGGCTGGCAAGGTCATAATCAGCATTCACGGTCCCAGCCCTAGAGCTGCAGCTTTGCTCAGAGCCAAGTCCCACAGCCCTCGGCCAGGAAAATGGCAGAGTCATGTGCTGGTGCGCCCCAGCCCCGTGGCCGTTCCTGGCCTCAAGAAGCCATCAAACGTCACCCTGTACGGAAGGACTGTCCCAGCACTCAGGAAACCTCCCAGGGCTCTGCATGATGCCTGGATAGCAGCTCTAAACAGGTCTGGCACTGCCCGCCCGCAGCCTTTTCCAGTGGTCCTGGGTTGGCCCCTTCAGTGTTGCAGAGCACAGGCGCTCATGACCAGCACTGATGCCAAGCACCCAGCATCACCGTTCAGTTATGCACAGCAGCATCCCCCCAGACGCAGCATCAGGGCACTAGCCCAGCATCACCATCCTGCACCCAGCCCCACCACCCAACAATGCTGCTCATGTCCCAACTTCTCTGCCCAATGCCCAGAGCCACCCCAAGCATCCAGCACCATTGTTCTGCCCCACAACCAGCACCCAGCGCACTTGCCCAGCTCCCTGGCTGGCACCTGAAGCCACCCCAGCACTGCTGTGCTGCTGCCTCTCCTCTCCCCTACACCCTCCCACAGACTCTTCTGTCTCTCCTGGTCCCCTTGGTCCTGGCATGTAATTCAGACACGGCAGAGCATCCTTCCCCAGTGCCCTGGCAGGGATGCATCTCGTGCCAGTGGTCACCCCAGGCGCATTGCTACACTCTGCCTGTCACCAGGAGCCCATGTAGCCAGCTCTGCTCCAAAAACCTGGCTTTGTGCCGCCCTGCCCTGAGCATTTGAGTGGCTACAAAGCAGAGGACAGACGATTTGCTCCTTACAGAGTTCATCCAGCAGCCTGAAATGTTTGCACAGTGCCATACAGAAAGGCTGGACATTAACTATGGGGCCGCAGGCTGATTCACCTCTCGTGGCTGACTCTTTGCTGGGGATTTAGCTCTGGCCTGGCCATGCCCTCCCACCTGGGCTGAAGGGTCCCTGGTGCTGTGTCCCAGGTGAACAGCGAAGCCCTGAAACCCCTTTCTGCCCTTGTTCTGGGGCCCAGAGGCAGGAGGGCAGGGCAGGATTGGCAGCTGGGGCAGCAGAGCAGGAGTAGGCTCCTGGGTGGACCACACCAGGACTATGCCTCCCCGGGGCTGTGCCATTTCCATCCTTCAGCAGCCCCAACATCCCGTCATCCTTCCCGCCTCCTTCCCGCCTCCTTCGGGGACCGAGCTGTCCCAGGGGCACCCTGGTGCAGCTGAATCACTGCCCCTGGAGGTGCCACCCCCCAGGGATCCTGCACAGGGTCATGGCCAGGGAGCCCATGGGCAGCTCAGAGACAGGCCATGGCAGACCCTCCTCAGGAAGGGGTCTGGTCTGGGGACATCACCCTTTCCTTCCTGTCCTCAGCCGAGGCACTGAGCGGGCCTGCCTGGGCAAATGTGGGTCCATATTCCTGCCCCTCTCTGAGTCCTCCTTCCGCCTGGCTGTGACGTCAGGGGCCTGAGGTGGAGGATAAGGATGGGGCAAACAGTTCATTTAGTAAGAGGTTGGGATGGAGACCTCCAGAAATGAGCAGCTCATGCCTCCTGAGCAGGGGACACAGTGCGGAGAGGTGAGGGCTGTCCATCTCCTCTAGCAAACACCACTTCGTCGTGCTGGGCTGTAACTTGCAGGTTTAGGGCTGTGCCTGGAAGGATACCCAGGGTGTGGGTCCATCACCCCAGGCCTGCGCCCAAAGGACCCAGTGGCATTGCTGGGGTCCCCTGCTGGGGGTGTGCAGAGCCAAACCATCTGTGAACGTCCAGGGACCCCCGTGCCTCTGCAGACCCTGCGCAAAGGCACTGACACCCGGGAGCTGAGTGTCATGGTGCTAGCGGGGGGTGGAGCAGCAGAACAGAGTGGGACCGCTGGTGGCAGCAGTGGTCTCAGACCTGCTCACCTCACAGCCCTGGCAGCGGGGGCTGTGCCAGCCCATCCAGGCCCACATCTACCCACCCAGCCCATGCTGGATTCACCCCAACCTGCAGCTGCTCTCAGGTGAAGCAGGAGAGGATAATCCAGTCACACAGGGAGGGGG
This sequence comes from Gavia stellata, assembly GCF_030936135.1. Lineage (NCBI taxonomy): Eukaryota > Metazoa > Chordata > Aves > Gaviiformes > Gaviidae > Gavia > Gavia stellata. Next base: position 321,144 of record NC_082623.1, on the reverse strand, counting down.
ATGCAGCCAGGTCCTGCACCGGAGAGCCCTGTGGGTCCCAGCAGAAGCTGGACCAGGAAGGGGAATGTTGGAGAGGGGATTGTGATGGGACATGTCAATGTCTTCAGGCCATTTCTTTGCCTGTGATGACTGAGCTCCCCACAGCCATGAGCTTTCCCCATCTGAGCGCCAAGGCCTGCTCTCTGTCCCCTCCAGCTGTTTTTCCTCTGAGCAGGCTTGAGTCCTGGTGATGGGCACAGACAGGTCTGGCAATGACAGATGGCCAGGTCCCAACTCAGCATGATGACAGCCCTGGGAGGGGCACGGCTGGCCTGAGCATGGGTGCCGAGGAGTGTCAGTGGTCCCACACAACCTGATCAGGACTGGGAAGAGCAAGGGCAGCAGCCCCTGGGCCCTCAAGCACAAGCCATGCCCTCAGCTTGGGGCTGGTTTTCGTATGTTGTGTCAGAGGCACTGACCATGGGAGTAGGCACCCAGTGGGACGGGCAGGTTTTGAACTCTGTCTAGCCTGAGTAAGCCTGAGAGGGTCTCCAGGGACCTGGCACTGTCTCTGATCCCTTCCAACTTTGCGTTTGCCACCCTTCATCGATAAACTGACCTTTGGAGCCCCAGACAACATGCACAGGCAGGCTGCATCTGTCTATCATACAGATGCGTGGAGGGGAGCAGCCTGATCCCAGCCACCCCTGCAGGATGGGAGATGCCCCACAGCGTGGGTTTGTTTTCAGCGCAAGAGCAGGACCATGCAAAACCGTGCCATCTGGGGCGTTTTTGCTCATTCCGCCTTCCCCTGCCACCACAGTCACTGTAGCCTTCCCAGGGCTCCCCAGCTCACCCTGAACGTGACCAACCCATCACAGGTGAGGCTTGAGGAAAAGCAAAGATCTCAGGTTCCCAAATGTAATCCCTGGGTTGTCCCACCCCAGTGCTGCTGAGCGCTGCCCCACCTGCAGCCTCCTGCCCACCATGGCCAGTGCTGGGCCAGCATGCTGTGGGGCTGAGCCCACAGAATGGGGGGTGCCAAGCTGGGACAGGGACAGACGGACGGAGGGACCCCATGGACAGAAGTCCCCCATGCTGGCTGGACAAAAGAGGGTTTCACGGGCTGTTCCCAGCCCTGGCAGCGTTGTTCCTGGCTGCAGAGCCTGAGGAATGGCCCAGGGCAGAGGCAAAGGGAAGGTCAATATTGGGACTGTCCCTCGGCTCCTTGCCATGCCCCACGACGGGGGTCTCTGAGGCACACAGCCCTTGTGCCAGGCCATGGGCAACATAGACTGCCCCCAAAGCAAGAGAGCAGAGAGGAGACGAGTCTTGAGCCCTCCAGGGCCCTGTGCAGCCCCTTACCTCCATGAAGGGCACGATGCGACAGGACACATCCCCCAGCAGCCTCTTCTTGGTGATCTCGTTGAAGATGACCACAGGCAGGCAGAAGAAGAGAATAAGGAAGTCCCAGAAAGCCAGGCTGGCTAGGATGGAGTTCCAGGCACTCTTCATGTAGTAGTTGTGCCACACAATGCACATCACAGAGAGGTTTCCAATGATGCCCACAGCGAAGACGATGAGGGACAGGAACATCACGGCATAGGCACTGTAGGAGTTCTCTGTCACCGGGTACAAGGGGTTCTGGATTTGCAGCCGTTTGTCGGAGACAGTGGTGAGGTTGGCTCGGGGCTCTGCCCCCTCCCCGTCTGTGGGGACCCCTTGTTGCCGCTCAGATGGGTCCGTGCTGGATGGCAGCAGGGCCTTGGTTGGGTGCAGGCTGGCAGAGTTGAGGGGCCGTGGGAACTCCACCCGCACCCCTGGCACGTACTGCTGCACCGACTTGGAGTCCTCATCCGTCCCCCGGCGCAGCCTCTCCTTCATCACCTGGACCTCTGGACTGTCCCGGGAAATCGTCTGCAGAGTCCTACCTCTGTCTGCACTCTGGGTATGGTGGCTGCTGCCTTTCCCAGGCTTCCCAGCCCTAGTTTGCATTGCCACAGCTCCCAGTGCCAGCAGCATCAGCAGCAGGAGGATAAGTGACGGCGGAGAAGGCATGGTCCCCCTCTGCACCCTCCGGAGAAAGCCTGTGGTGGAGACAGAGCAGCCCCGAGCGCAGGGATCCCGGGGCTGCGGGCAGTGAGGGAGCCTTCCGGAGGAGCAGCCGCTCTGTCCGGCTCCGGCCGCTGCTCTGGGCTCTCTGAGAGCTCCGGGCAGAATAAAAGCCGCAGAGCCGGGCCCTCTGCTGGTCACCCACCCGCTCCGGGGAGGCTGCCAAGCTCTGCGGAGATGCGCCAGCTCCCAGGCCCGGCAGCCCAGCATCCCCCAACATCCCCCCAGCATCCCCCAACATCCCCCCAGCATCCACCAGCAACATCTCTCACCATCCCTCCCGCATCCCCCAACATCTCTCCAGCATCCCCCCAGAAGAAGCCAGATGAAGGATTCTCACAGCTTGGCACTGAGGACGGGCTGCTGAGCTCAACTCTTCCCGCCCGCGATCTTCCACCTCCCCTGAGCAGGCAGCTCTAAGGATGCCCGACGTCTGGCACTGGGCACCATGTGGCACATCCCCTGCCACACTCAGCCTGGGCTCAGGGTGCCCTCAAACCTCCCCGGGGCTGGAGGGGTGACAGGGCTGCCCTGTCGGGAGGGTCAGAGGAAGGACTGGCTGGCCTCAGGCAATGCGCCTTGCCACATCAGGGTGTCAGTTCTGCTGGCCCAATTCTCCCAACGTTTGTTGCTGCTTTTCCTACTGACTTCCCCCCCAGGACAGGGGTTTGAACAGAACTGAGGTCTCTGGTCCCCTGTACCTCTGACTTGCCCCCATACCTGTCATCTATCCCCAACACCCATCATCTTTCCCCATTTCCATCGGCTTTCCCTGTACCCACCACCTCTCCTCTACTTTAGCCTCCTGTTCCCCCACCTCTTATATCTCTCCCTGCACTGTCACCTCTTCTCCATGACTGTGGGACCAGAGGGACCAGGGTCCCCTCTGGGGACATGCCCTGTGGCACCTCGGCAGTCCATGGGGATGCACGCCAGGCTTGAAGCAGTGGGGCTACCCCAGACCTGGAGAGCTCAAGGAGTCTGTCCCTCTCCTGCATGGGGCAGTGGCAGGGGCCAGGACACCTCACCCCATTGCAGCCAGCAAACACCAGCTTCCCTCTAGCTGGAACCCCACTGCTGTCTCCATCTGGCACCGTGCCTGCTCTTCCCCGAGCCAGAAGGGCCTCTGGGCTGACGTCCCGGAGCACTGAGGGGGATGTGGGCCTCGTGCTGTGTCACTAGGAGCTGGGAGAGCCGATACCACTAGAGCCAGCGCCAGGAAACGGAGTCCCAGAGCTCAGAGGCTCCCCCTTCCAGGTGAGCATATGACCACAGCTAGCAGGACATTTGCTGACGTGGGTTTCAGTGTTGGGATGCTCCTGCTCTGCTCAAAATCACATTGTACTCAGCTGTCCTTTGGTGCTCAGCCACTGTAGCTGGGCTGACGGAGACTCCTGTTGCCCCACGTCCCTCCAGGGTGGGGCAGAAGTTTCCTCTCCCAAATCATTTTGCTCAGCCAGGTGTAAGCCCTTCATCCCTCCTGCACTGGAGCCATTCCTCTGTTGTATGTGACAGTGCTGATCAGCAAAGGCCACAGAAATCGGAGGCACATCAGCAGCCTGGCGCTTTTGCTTGAAGTCCCAGCCTGCTGCTGGCAGCGCTTTGCCCAGGGCCCTGGAGGCAGCTGACAGCTGTGCCTGGCTGCTCTCCTTTCTCACACTGCTTCTCCTGCAGCCAGGTGCTGCTCTTTGACTCTCAATGATGCTATGATTTTTCAGCATCATTTGGATATTTCCGACAGGGAAAGGAGGATTTCAGCTCTTGCTGGGTATTACAGAAGCAGACACTGGCAATGCCTGAGGTCTGTCCTGGATGCAGAGGGACAGGTGCCTCGAAGTGATCACTGGCTTGATGCTGGTGGAGCCTGCCTACTGCAGAGGAAAAGTGGCTCAGCCTGAGCTCAGTGACAGTCCGAGGATCACGCAGGACTGCTGTGGGCTGCCAATTGCTTCAGGTGCTCTGGCTGCAAGGACACAAGGGAATCTGTGAAAGATCAGGGGACCAGCGCCAGGGTTCATGACTGCTCTGGTCTTGGCCCACCATCCCATATAAAAAATGAGCCAAGTGTTCTCCTTAGTGGATTGCAAACCCCCAAAAGAGCTGAGATGTGAAAGAGGAAAGCTAGACACAGTTTGCACAGGGGCACAGTGCTGTGCTCAGATGTGGGTATGCCAGCAGAGCCAGGGCACGGGCAACTTGGCCAGCCAACCACTGCCAGCATTTTAATTGTCTGGTTAACTGAAGGAGAGGTAACACAAACCTGTTCCCCAGTGAATGCCCAGTGCTGATCCCAGCTCCCTCTGCAAAAGCCAGGTAGGAGAGATGGTGGCATCAGTCCCCACACGAGGCTCAAGGAGTGATGCCATTGCACCTCTGCGGGGCTCGGAGGAAAACCATGCTGCCTGAGGATCAAGCTGAGGCAAGGCAGGTATTGGGGCAGGAGCACAGAGGAGGAGGATGAGGTCTTTCCTCAGTGCCCACATCAGCTCGGAGGAGGGAGCCCTCGGTGCGCTCCTCGCCTGCCAGGAGGGAGGTGGCTCCTGGCAGGGTGCTGGCACCTGGCACCCTCCCGGCCCCGGCGCAAGGCAGTGAGGCATTTTCCTGCAAGGAGAAGGAGCTATTTTTAGTTTCATTTCATGGCTGTTGCACAACGGCCGGGTGTGTCATGGAGCTGCCTGAAGACAACAGCAGAGTTCACTGGGGCAAGGTGACACTTCGGTGGCATGGGAGTGACCTCGGGCAGGCTCTGCCACCCAGGGAATCGCTGCCCAAGCAGCTTCTTCAAGATGCTCCTCTTCCCTCCTTCTCTCCATCCAGGAGCTCCCAGCCAGCGTGGGTCCCCGGCTGTCCCCAAACTGGGGGCCAGACAACTGCCCTGGAGACTATTTGGGAACCGCACATTTATCTTCTCCAGCCCAGATTCACAGACGGGTTGAGACTGTTTCTCGGGAGATGAGTGTGTGTCTGGGTTTTGCAGACGTCTCCTTGGAGGTACTTTATCAGTGTCAGAGCTTTCCACTGTGACCCAGGGGAGGTTTCTTCCTAAATCCCCTCTTCCAGATATTTCATTCAACCCTCCAAGTTTTGCACAAGTCTGCATAAAAATCACATCCCACCTAAGACCTGCATCTCCCCACCCTGGGTAGCCCCCTTGGTAACAAGTTCAAAATCATCAGATAGAAAAGGGGCAAAAGTCAGAAGTGTTTCTGAGGCTGCATTGCGACACACCAGATGTCTTCCCCATTTTGGGGCTTTTTTAAGCTGTTTCTTTGGAGCAAGACAGCTTTGTTGCAGCCAAGGGCAGTTACGAAGCCACCCGGTAACTGCTTCACGTCCCGTCCACCCCTGTCCATGTACCCATCATGGCTCTCTGGATGCTGCGGATGGTTCAGGAGGTACAGAAGGGGATGTGAAGGAGATGCCATGTCTGATCCCATTGCTGGACTGTCTTTCCCTGGCTGAAGGGGATAGCGGGGGCACCAGCACCAAGACACCAGGGTGTGTGAGTGGGCAGCATCTGTGCCAGCTGGGACCCCCCCATGTCAGTTGATGAGTTTCTCCGACTCCCTTCTTGCCTCCACAGGAAGCCCTAGTGTCCTCCCACTCATGCTCCAGCATCACCCTCATGAAGGAGCCCAGCGGGGTGAGCTGTGCCCAGTCCCGGTCTATATGACATTGTTCACTGGCCTTGTGATTTCTGGGGAGAAGGAGAATTGCCCCGTGAAATTTGCAATTTGCAGTTTGGACGGCGGCATGGCTGAGATTCAGGAAGCTTGAAAGTCTGGGTAGCAGTAAGATACCTGTGCCTGCAGGCATAATGCCATGTGTTGATACGGACAGTTGGACGGGTGGTGTCTGAGGGGACATGGGACTGTCTGTGTGTGGGATGATGAGCATTTTTGCTAGGAGGTGACAGCACCAATGACGCTGAGCGGAGTTTTCAGGCAGGCTGGTAGAGCAGCAAGGTGGCAGGGATGAGCTGCCCTGTTCTCCGTGGCATGCTCTGCCCCAGCACCTCGGCACTGAGGCCAAGGGCCATGACCTCCAGCAGCCCTGCTCCTCTCTGCACAGCCCCATTCCTGCTGCTCTGCACCTCCAGCTTGGTGGGTCTGTGCATGGCTCTGCTGAGCCATCGTGTTACAGAGCATCATCACCAAGGGCTCTGGGAGATGCCAGAGCCATCCATCTCATCCCCCACTCTTGGCAGAAGCGCATCCCTCATCAGACCCCAACAGTGAGTTTACATGCAGTGTAGCTCAGCTCTTCCAGAGCCCTGCAAGTGGGCAAGAGCCCTCTGTAACTACAAAGAGCCTGAAGTGACTGAAGAGCGGGCACGCTCGGACTCAGCTTCACCCCTGATTTTTCTCCGTTGATGAAAACACTCTTTTTCTTAAATCAGTATAAATGTCAGAACCCCCCACTGAGGCTTCAGCCTGCTTTCTGGCGAGCTTTGATGAGCTCCTCAGGGCTACCACAAGCTATCTGACAGCGCACAGCAGAAGTGGATCTGCGCTGGCTGCCTTGCAGACAGGGTGAGCTGCTCCAGACCCCCGCCACCCCCTGCCACTGCCGGTGCCCCTCACCCTGCAGCACCTCTCACGTCCCCTGTTGCTAGAGAGACTTGGGGCAGATGAGGCCCAAATACCCAATGAGAGGAGGAAAACGGCTGCCTTTTGTTTCCACCAAACAGTCCGGGCTGCAGGGGAGCAAAGCAATAACAGGGCTGGTACACGCCTGTTTGCCCTGTGCTGTTAGAGAGATCTGCGTGGTTCCTTGGAAAGGGGGGAGAGGGCAGGGGAGGAACAAGGTAAACACAGACGGCTGGTGCAGGCAAAGCCAGCACTCAGGCAGCTGCTGCTCTGGAGGCAGGGCTGCTGGAGGTGGGCACGGGCCGGGAGCTCCCCACCACTGCTATGACCCCTCATCCTGAATGAAGATGCTCCCTTGTGATTTTCCTGCCCTGGGACAGAATGATGAAACTCCCCACTGACAACCCTCTTTCTCCCCCCTGTCCTGTCTTCCCTTGGCAGCTGAGACCAGCCCAACATCTGGCTCCTCTGTCTCAAAATTAACTCCCGGTGTGCTGGGCTGAGCCTGCCTCACTCAGTGCTTTACGGTGGTGCTTGGAATTCCCATCACTGTTTCGATGGCACCGATCCCGCATGCTGCTGTCTCCTGCAGGGATGATATGCGATGGTTCAGCCCAGAAGTTGGGGGTTGTTGGGGTGAAGTGGCCTGCGATGTTTGACCAGCCGTTCCCAGCACACCACGGTGCCAGCCAGCTGTACGCAGGAGCCATGAAAGGCTTTGGAGCCTGCAGTTCCCCCTCGCCTGCTCCCACGCCTCCTCCCCAGAGCTGGTGAAAAACCTTTCCCATCCGACCACAGCCACGTTGCACTGAGCTCACTGCAGCTGGCACTGCTGAAGCAAACCCACACCCCGTGGCCTTCCCGGCCTCCTGCGGGATGCTGGCTCTGCTCCCCAAGGGCAGGTTTCCCAGCAGTCACTGGTTTAAAGCATGACATGAACACTCAACCCCATTTTGCAGTGGGGAAACCAAAATGACAGTGGGATTTTCCTTGAGCCACAGCAGGAGGTGAGTTCCTGGGGCTTCCTCGCGGGGACCGCTGTGGGGACGTCCGTGGGTTGGTGCCGCAGCGCTGGACACAGCCTTGTCTGTGCGGGGGAGCGTTATCAGCTCATGTGAGCAGGGGCTGCATTTCTGTTTGCAACAGGGTGGTCACGCTGTGTTCAGGGGAGGAACTGAGAACCCAAGGCAAGTTCAGCTTAGGGCAAAGGCAGTATTTTCCCGTGGAATAAAACGAGTTTAATGTAAAAAATAAACCATCTTCAAGTTGCCACCTTCCTTTTTGGGGACCAGGTATTTGGTTTCTCCATTTGCCTCAATTTAGTCCCTCTGTCTCTAGTAATAACTCCTCTGGTTTTCCCTGCTTTAGGGTAAACCTCATGCTCCCTTGCTGCTGTGTCCCCCTGCTCTGGCTGTCACACGCTGCGGCTGGGGGCTTCAGAGCTGTATGGAGCTTGGGTTTGGGGTGACAGTTGCACGGGATCTATTGCAGCATCCCCTCTAAGTCCTGGGGGATGTCAGCTGGAGCACTGGTGGAAACCACCATGCTGCAAGGTTATGGGCTTGTCAGCCGGTTTCCTAGTACCACTTTCAGGGTGCCTCACGTTCCTGACTGCTCTCAGTGAATCCCAACTCCTCCTGCAGCCATGGAGGTTAAAACCCAGCTGGCTGTAGAGCACAGCTGGGGCTCCAGATGAGCCGGAGAAAGGTCTGGGGGAGCTTTGAGGGCAGAGAGCCTGTGCTGGGTGACCTGTGTCAGGGCTGCCATCCCTGCTGGTGTCAGCAGAGGGAGAGGCAGATTGGGTGACCTGTGACTGCAACCCACCTGCCTGCCAAGACATGGGTGCTGGGGAAACACCAGTGGAAAATAACCCGCCTGCAGAAGGACGGATGCCGAGCAGTCCTGAGCAAGGCAAAGCGCTGGCCTCTATCCATGCTCTGCCCAAACCATTCAAGGTCTCGGAGAAAAAGTCAGTGTGATTTGCGCTTACCGGGAATATCATGGTTTGCCTCCCCTTGGAAAACAGTGAGAAGGGAGCTGGCACATGGGCAGTCTGTGCTTGAGTGTGCTGCTCGGGATGATGGGCCCTCCTGGGCCGGGGTGATGGGCCCCCCCTCCCCCCAGAAGGCTGCTGGGCTTCAAGGCTGGCAGCAGGGTGGTCCGGCATCACAGCCCCTGCGGGAAGGGGTCTGTGCCAGCACTGGGCACAGATGGGCCCGGAGCTTTGTGAGAGGCTGTGGTGCGTACAGGGGGACCACGTATGCAGGCAGCCCTGCCTGCACGGGCTGCCTCCTCTAGGCATCCTGGCAAGGCTGTGAACTCCTGGGCGGGGGGGGGGGGGGGGGGCTCACCACAGGTTTCCGTGCTGCATGGGGACATTCAGAGACCCCCACACCACATCCAGACTTGGTCTCCTGAGTGGCCTCTCCTGGTGTGCTCCCAGTTTGCCCTCAAAACAGACAGCTCATCCTCACCATTCTGATCAGGTGCTGCCCTTTTTGCATCCATGGGCAGCACCTGGCCACAGCAGCCAGCGCCTGATGCTGTGAGGTGCTGAGCACCCCCCAGAAATGTCCATCCATGCTGACATCTGGCATCAGACACCACAGAACTGGTGCCACTGCTCACCCCTTCCTGCGGGACGAGGGGTCAGTGCCTGGGGCTGGCAGCAGGGTGGGCAGCAGGGACCGACTGGGCACAGACCCCACCGATGCCCGGGGATGGCTGGGGACCGGGGGACGCTGCTCTCCCTGGAGGACGTGCTGGGGGGCCTGGCAGGGGTGGTTTGCCTGTTTGTTGTGCACTGAGCCAGCAGCACATGGGTGCTGGGGGCAGGGTCCAGACCCCTTGCCTTTGCCCCCTCTGGCTGCCCACAGCCCAGGCAGCACTGCTGTACCCCCACAGAGAGGGACTGGTTCCCAGCCCGCTGGTGGGGAGTGGGGCACCACAGTTACATTTCGCAGCTGGCGTGGGCGCCGCACCCTGGGTGGGGACGAAGGTCACCATGCAGAAAGTTCGGCTGCTTGCCGATGGAAAAAATGGGGAAATTCCCTGCTCTGCGCACATGCAAATGAGGTCTGGGGACCCTGTGCTCAAGCCCCCTGCAGCTGCCCTCCCTTCTCCAAGCCCCAGAAGGGTTGGGGACTCTCTGTTCTGCTCCCACACAGGACACCATCACGGCAGACTGTCCCCCCTGAAACCTGTCCTCCACCCTGGAGATGTCCTGGTGGTGGGGCACGACTGTGTCCCTAGGGCAGCTCTCACTGCCCACAGCCTGTCCGTACATCTGGATGGGCCGTGCCCATGCCCTGCCAGACATCCCCTCCTGATGGACCCACCCTCTGGAGCCAGAGGAGCCTTTGCTGGAGCCACGTATCGGCAGGGCCACACCAAGACCCCAAGGACCAGGGGTGTCCCGTGGAACTGATCACATCCTCATTGCTGTGGCCAGGGAAGTGGGGGAGAAGCACAGGAAGGGAATCTCCTAAGCCTTTGCCTTACAAGTCCTGTTTTCCAGGGCTGTGGTACTGCCTGGGATGCTTGAAGGAGGATGGATGATGGAGGGAGGGAAAAACCTCCCTACCAAGCTTGTTATCCTGCAGATGAGGGACTGGACTCCCTGTATCTTGGGATGCCCACATTAAAGCCATGAGTACACAGCCACGATATCAAGCTGCTCTACCCCAACACCTGCAGCATCAGCAAGGCCAGCCATGAGCACAGAGGTGCAAACTGGATTCCTGAGGCCACAGGCACCGTCCATCCCAGGCTCCAAGCCCTGCCACCTGTGGGTCAGAGGTGGCAGCCATGGCCGTGGCAGCTGGCCAGCAAGAGGGAGAGGTTGTCCTCTCCCCAGTGATGGAGAAAACCCCAGGCTCCCTGTGCAGTTTTTCCCGCTCTCCTTGTGACTCAGTCCCACACGGTGAGTTGCTCAGCACTGAGACACAGACCACACAGCCACCAGCCAGCAGCCCACAAAGGGCTGGGGCTTCTCAAAGCTGCAATAAGGCAGGAGCCAGCAGCTTGCAAGATATTCTCCCCTAGATTCAGGTCAGTAGCTCCAGCTTCACACCAAAGCCAGTGGCCCTGAGTCACCAGGTGACACAGCCTTATCCTGCTGGTATCTCCCAGGTGTGGCAGCTCAATGGGTGACGTGAGGCCAGCTGGCTCACGATCAGGTGGTGATGCAGCAGTAATTGCAGCCTAGTGCCGATGGCACTCGTGACTGTAGGTGGGGGATATCTTTCTACTACTCACAGCTTTGGACTATTGCTGAGGAGGTGGTAAGACAGACTACTTGGCTGGCAGATGTCACAAGTCTGCCAGGATTTGGGCCATTGTCTCCTGGGAGAAGCTATCGAGCTCCAAGGAACCCTTTTGGGACTGTCTGGGGCTCATTCCTGAGGCAGACTCCTCACCCCTCTGACCCTGTCCCTGACAGCATGGCCACAGGCATGGTCTGCTGCCTGCCATGTCCTGATCATCATGCCGGGAACTTCGCCGCCTGGTCCACTGAGTCAGATGAACCACCTGGGAACGGAGCCAGCCCTGGACCCCGCATCCTTGTGAGCAGCGGAGAGTTGGGCTCCCCAAGGCCACAGCACCAGGCCACAGTGCCTTGGAGCCCCCAGATTGGGGATACATCAAATGCAGCAGTGGGATGCTGCAAGCACATCCAGGACAGGGGGAGAAAGAGTCACTGGGACATGCTTTGATTTCTACTGTTGCTGGGGAGCACTTACAGATGGGGTGGTTCCTGCTAGGTGCTGTACAGGCAGAGAGGGCTCGTTCAGGCTGAAGGGCAGCGTGCCACAGGCATGTCTCCCATGGGGTGCTGGACACTGGTGCTGGGCAGCTTCAGGTGCCTTGGCCTAAAAGTAGAGGTGCTGTTTCTTTTCCATAAAACACCTAACATCATCTCCAAACCGCAGGAGAAGAGTTACACACCATGGTCTGCGGGAGGAGGACGTTGGTGTTTTGTGATACCAGCCGCCTGGGCTGCAATTACCCCAGCACGGGAGACGTGGAAGGCTGGACTGCATGATGCAGAGCAGAGGTCCAGGACTGGCCACAATCCCAGCACACTCCTGAGTACTCTTTGTACTTGGGGCAGATGGTGCTTTGGTCCTACAAGGGTGTCTTAATTCTGTTGTCCTAATCATGGCCATGCAGATGAGCTCAGTGGGGCAGGCCAAGGTCCTGCCCAGCCTGGCAGGTCTCTCCCTCCTTCCTGGGACACTCAGAAAGCAAAACATTTTCTCTGATCTCACTGTATGGGAGCAATCCTGAGGCTGTCTGCAGAGAGCAAAGGTAGAGGGGATGAGAGAGAGAGTGGGATGCAAATGGCGAGACCCCATGACATCATATGTGGCAAAGCACTGGAGGGTTTCCAGCCCTCAGGACATGACATTCCTTTATCTGTGGGGTGCCAAGTGAGTGCCCAAAGAAGGGAGGGAGAAGCAGAGAGCCAGTGCTGAGCAGAGCTGGTGAGGAAGAGCCAGGGTGTTCCTGCCCTGCGTGCCTGGGCTCCTGCAAGCTCATGATTCTGGGTGTAGAAAACCCATGAAACGTGGGAATACCTGGGGCTGGTTCCCTGTTCCCAGCACGCACTGCAGACTGGCAGATAAGCTGCCATGGGCAGGTATTTGAGCTAGCTCCATGCCAGGCTCTGGGGCTGGTGGCGGGGCAGATTGCCAGGCAGGTGGTAACACTGCCAGGCAGTTCAATGACACTCTTGCCAGGGGAGAGTGGTGTAAACTGGTCAGACACTTGTGAGAAAAGCTGCATGTGAGGATGTCCTTCCCCTTTAAGTGGGGCACATAGAGCTCTGTCTTTCCTGGGACAGGGCAGCAGCAGATCACACCAAATGCACTGGAGGAAAGCAGTCAGAAGATTTTAATAGGACACCTTCCAAAAGAATCAAGGAGGGACATCATTCAAAATACCTTTTAAACTAGAATTACCCTGAAAAAGGTCTTAAGACCCACCTGGTCAAACCAGCTCCCATTTTCTTCAACCCAAACGACCAAACCTCAGTTGAAGATTTTTTTGCTAATTCACTGGGCACTCAACAAACCCTTGGACCAGATCTAGCCCTCTTAAATGTGCTAGGTTTTGTGCAGAGTGGCCTTCTTCAGCCTTGCAGGAACACAAATGTTCCTTTATCAACTAGCAAGACTACTCAAACGGGTTTCAATGGACTAATCTGCAGCCCCAAGATCCCAGGTTGAACCCAGAACTGCTGAGCACAAAGCAAGGATCTTGTCAGGATCGTAGTGTAGACTGTAAACAAAATGATAAAATTGGCTGAAACATGGATGGAAACATCCCAATGTGAAAGAACCAGAAAAACCACCAGGGATTAAGCGAATGTCCTGTATCAATAACCAGTGGTGGAAATGACCACAGGCAAATTGATAAACACTGAGAAATGCAGTGTTTACACTGAGCCCAGGAGGCCTGTGCTCTTGTAACAGGAGGATGATGCCAGCAGATAATCTCTGTCTTCCTTCTATTCCAACACTTCAACGGACAGCAGCCAAAAAAGACACCCAAAACAAGGATGAACAGACAAAAAGCAGCAGCTCTGCCTGAGTCTCATGGAGAGTAAAGTGAGCAAGGTTTGGAAGTGGAAGATCCTGCCACAGTAACTGTTGATGTCTGTCCAAAACCTGCCCAAAAACTAGTTCGTCATTGCCAGTTGAGAGGATACCAGGCAGAGAGGACTTGGCACTCCTGTCCTCTGTGTCTCAGCCTGAAGACCTGGCCATACCCCTTGTGCAAACACATAGGGGTGGGGGCAGCTGTGAGGGTGAGAGAGACCAGCAAGAACTGTGAGAGACTGAGTCAGTTTTGTTTAAAATAGAAATCCCTTGTCATCAAGGTCTGGCACTGAGTTTTGTTATGTCATTGCTTCTCCTGCATTACTACGCTTCTGCTCCAATCTCCACCAGTCCAGTTTGATGAGTGCTGCGGCCCTGGTTAGGAGGTCAGTAGTTCATTGGAGACAATTCCTGCTTTGAGGCAGAGTTTCAGTCCCAGGTGGTTCCTGGCACTTGGGGACAGGTCTGCTATTTCCACTCTCCAGCATGTTTTTTAGTCTATGATGCCTTTCTCTGCCCATCTCATCTCCTCTGCCACTGGCAGAGATACCTCCTGGGCCTAACCCAAACATACCTCTGGGCATCTCTTTTTATGAGCTTTATTTAAATGGCTCTCTATTTGCTGAAATGACTTTTCTCTTTCCCTATCACAATCTTCTCACTTTTCTTCCTGTCCTTTATTCAAGTATGCTGAAGTTTTCTGACTTCAGCCTGGAGGATGGATGGACCTTTCCACACCCACTGGTCTTCTCCCATTCCATGACTGGAAAGTGGAAAGACCATTAACTGCTGGGTGCGAGCCACTCAGTGTTTCAGTGGTTTCCTTGGAGTCTGTTTTGGAAGGATGCTGAGCATGGGACATCTAGATGGGATCGTGCTGACCAGTTGCTGCAGGGGGACCCGGTCTCAATAGCCACATGCCCAGCCAGCCCAAGGTCAGCACAGTGGCGCAACACTCAGAGGGTCCACATGGCAGCAGCCTGGTGGCAGATAAACCCTGGGGGAGCTGCGAGAAGGAAGAGCAGTGCCTAGACACACAGGGGGAACCTTCTCCTCCTACCAGAGGAGCAAGGAGCCCTGCAAGATGCACCTACTGTAGGTCCAAGCCTGAGCCCCTGTTGGTATCCACTCTTCTCCTTCCCCCTTTCCCCAGTCCCAGATTTTGTGACTTTGGGTGTCAGAGTCCTGCCAGCCTTCAACTTACCGGACATCTGCTGGAAATATAACACAGCAGAGAGGAAACAGTCCAGAAGGTTCCTGGAGTGTGTAGAAGATAACTTCCTGACACAGCTGGTAAGTGAGCCTACCAGGGGAGGTGCCCTGCTTGACCTGCTGTTTACCTGGACTTTAGTAAAGCCTTCGCCACTGTCTCCCACAGTATTCTCCTGGAGAAACTGGCAGCTCGTGGCTTAGACAGGTGTACTCTTTGCTGGGTCAAAAACTGGCTGGACGGCCAAGCCCAGACAGTCGTGGTGAATGGAGTCAAACCCAGTTGGCGGCAGGTCACAAGCGGAGTCCCCCAGGGCTCAGTTTTGGGGCCGGTCTTGTTTAATGTATTTATCAATGATCTGCACAAGGGGATTGAGTGCTCCCTCGGTAAGTTTGCAGATGACACCAAGTTGGGCGGGAGTGTTGATCTGCTTGAAGGTAGGAAGGCTCTACAGAGGGATCTGGACAGGCTGGATCGATGGGCCGAGGCCAACTGTATGGGGTTCAACAAGGCCAAGTGCCGGGTCCTGCACTTTGGTTACAACAACCCCATGCAATACTACAGGCTTGGGGACGAGTGGCTGGAAAGCTCCCCCGCAGAAAAGGACCTGGGGGTGCTGGTTGACAGCCGGCTGAAGATGAGCCAGCAGTGTGCCCAGGTGGCCAAGAAGGCCAACGGCATCCTGGCCTGTATCAGAAATGGTGTGGCCAGCAGGAGTAGGGAGGGGATCGTGCCCCTGTACTCGGCGCTGGTGAGGCCGCACCTCGAATGCTGTGTTCACTTTTGGGCCCCTCACTCCAAGAAGGACATTGAGGTGCTGGAGCGTGTCCAGAGAAGGGCGACGGAGCTGGTGAGGGGTCTGGAGCACAAGTCTGATGAGGAGCGGCTGAGGGAGCTGGGGTTGTTCAGTCTGGAGAAGAGGAGGCTGAGGGGAGACCTCATCGCTCTCTACAACTACCTGACAGGGGGTTGCAGAGAGGTGGGTTTTGGTCTCTTCTCCCAAGTGACTAGTGATGGGACAAGAGGAAACGGCCTCAAGTTGTGCCAGGGGAGGTTCAGGCTGGATGTTAGGAAAAATTTCTTTACTGAGAGAGCGGTGAAGCATTGGAACAGGCTGCTGAGGGAGGTGGTGGAGTCACCCTCCCTGGAGGTATTCAAGGAACGTGTGGACGAGGCATTGTGGGACATGGTTTAGTGGGCATGGTGGTATTGGGTTGATGGTTGGACTTGATGATCTCAAAGGTCTTTTCCAATCTTAGTGATTCTGTGAACCTGCTGTGCCAGGAGGAGTTGCTGAGCCCTCCCTGATTGCTGCCCAGGAGTAGGTGGTATCTGCAAACCTGTGAGTCAGCTTGCAGGAATGCAGTCTGGATGGGGTGGCAGGGGAAGGACAACAACCTGACCCATGGTGCCAGGGGATCCCTGAGTCTGCGGGTGATCTCTTTCCTTTCAGGGTGACATGGTCACAAGCCCTCATGACCACACTTGTACCTTGCTGTGGCTACACACCACCTTTTTGTGTAACCCTGTGCAAGCCCTTTCCCTACCAACCACAGTTCTCTGCATCAGGGATGTCACAGCAGGGTTATTCTCTTGGGTGGGCCTGTCCAGCCACGGATGTGCTGGGTTTCAGCAGAGTGAGGGTGTTTGGCAGCATGGATTCTCTCTAGAGCTTTATCCTCTTCTTGCAGTTGGAGACAGAGTAAGGAGAGCGCTCCTGGGCTCTAGGATGCAGAAGCAATGCTGCCCACCAGTGAGGAACCATGACAGAGGCAGCTGCACTGCCCACAGGAGACCCCCTCTCCATGGACCTCCATGTGTCTGGGCAGGTTTGAGCACTGCACAACACCAGCCTTTGCCTTCTCCAGCACAATTTCCAGCTGGCAGCTGCTGTGGCGGCTCTTGGAAACTCTCCAGGACTTCACAAGGGTCCTGCCTTTCTGGGATCCAACCTTAATCTCCAAGAGTGTGTCCCTAGCAGCTGCTGGAAGCAGCACTGTCAGCCTGGCCAGCACATCTTCAATTCCTCAGCCCCCAAGCAACTGTGCTGGGTGAATGCATCTTAGTTTCAGGAATACACCCAGCCAAGTCACCAGGCAGTGTTGCAGAGAGTGAATATACACGGGTACCACTGGCATCTCAGCACCGCCCCCCCTCCCCCCCCCCCCCCCCCCCAATCTGGGTGTGGAACAGCCCCAGGAAAGCCCTCCAAGGCCATGCCAATGGGGTATAGGCTGGTGCTGGGGCTTCCACTCAAACAGTACTTGGCCCCTGGGCCACGCACACTGTCAGGTGTTAATGTAATAAAATTCCTTGGGGAAGGGGATTTTTATTTTAAACCAAACTGACTCAGTCTCACATTGCCGCTCTCCCAGTTTCGCTCATCCTCACCCACACAAGGGGTCTGACCAGGCCACTAGTGTGCAGCGCCGAGGATGAGGGCTGCTAGCAGGTGGATCCTCACTGTATCTTGTTGGCTCCTCACTGGCTACAGCGAACTGTTGAGGACAGGTCTTTTATACCCTTGAGGAATCAATCTTCTTCACAGCAGCCTCTGAGCCTTGCTCACTCACCCTCCAAGAGCCTCAGCCAGGATTGTTGCCCATTGTTTGGGCTTCCCTGTTGTGGGTGTCTTTACAGGGGCCGTAGTGGCATTGGGGAAGGAGGAAGATGTAAGGGATGTGCTTGCATCTTGTTGCCATCCTCCTGCTATCAAAGCACAAGTCTTCTGCTGGTGAGTCATCTACATCCCTACACCCGGGCCTTATCAAAGCACAGACATCTGGGCTGATGCAAACACCAGATTCCTCAGCATCTGCCTGATCTTGATTGTGCTCCCGGTTATCAGTGCAGGCCATTCTCATAATTTCCTCTTTAGGGTTTCTTCTGGTGCTTTCACACCCAGCCATTCCCACACACACTTTCTCCATGTCAGTCTCAGTATATCTGTTACATAGCCCTACAAGCAGGACAACAAACCTAGTACAAAATGTTATTCTGATGACCATAATGATATCTGGGACAGGAAAACCAGCAGCATAAAACTGGCAGCAATAGTTATGTGCAAGAAGAGGGACTCTATTAAAATTAAGAAACTAAGAAAATGAGGAAATTAAGAAATTAAAAGCAGCAACCAAAAGAGTAAAATGTTTACCGATAGCACGGACATTATGTAAATATGATATTGGAAGCACAGAGTAAATGTACACTGTCTCTCTGAAGAGATTCTAGCAGTATTATAGCAAATGTTTTTAAAAAGCAAGTAGGGGAGCCTGTTGGAAGTAAAGTGATACCTTTGAATAAGCCATAGCCACGTCCAAACAAGGCAAACAGCAAAGAGTGTAAACCTGGGCAAGTGAAATATAAAACCACAGTAAGGCGAGCCAAAATTTTTTTTGAGGAACAACTTGCTAAAGGCATAAACACTAACATTCAAACATTTTTTTAAGTACACAAAAGATGGTTGCCTGCCAAAGAGGCTGGAGTCAACAAATGATGGAGTACAACAGGAGCACTCACGGAAGATAAGCTGTAAAGAGAAGTGAGATGAATCCCTTACATTGTTGTTCCCTGCAGAGGCACCCAGGGGCTTCCCAGGCTGGACTCTTTCTTCACACTGAAGAAGTTCCATGAGGTCCCTCAAATGGAGATGCCAGTAGAAGAAAATTTCAGAACACGTTAGTTTACATGAATGGAGAGAAAAAAATGCCAGGACCTTCACCCAGAGAAATGTCTTCACACAAAGGCTTGGTGAACTCATTGGTGGTGCCACTGACTAGCAGGGGATCCACGGCATGTGGTTTAGCAGTATGTTATGGGGAAGAGTCAGAGCGATTTTGGCAGTGAAATGCTCTCTAAAGATTGAGGTCACCAGCTGAGTCTCACGGGGATCCTTGCTGGAGCCGGTGCTGCTAAGGGCATTAGAAGCTACAGAAAAACCTTATGGTGACAAATGATTGCCAGTTAAGTCAGTACACATCTGATGATGCCAAAGACAAAGCTTCTCAGAAAACCCCCTGTGTGGGTGTGATGGAGTAGGAAAGGACCTTTCTGTTTTCATGTGCTATGCTAATTGACCTAGTGCCACAAAGGGACATTCAACAACAAAGAGGGAAGGAACACAAGTGATGCCTCATACCCATTTACCCTGACTTTGTCCAGTGCCTCTGCCTACCTATGTGCTTTATGACCTGCTCCATGCTCTGCTGCACAGATGGAGCCGCTCCCTTCCACTGTTCTCCTAAGGAATCAGAGATACTGTTTGAAACTCCCAGGACTGCAGCCAGGAATAATTTTCCACCTGTACTGCTTTGTTTTCTCAGGCTCTGGGGCTTGCTCTGAGACAGGGAACTGATGCCTAAAACCCAGCCCAGGCCCTTGATGGCCATTCCCAGCAGATGGTGATCCCCAGGATGGAAGCAAGGACATCCTCAGCATCCTAAAGGTGTGACACCAGCTCCCACATCGGGGATGCGTGTGCCTGGGATTGCCTCCGACAGAGTGTGCACCCACGGGGAGAGCCAAGCAAGGCTCTGCCCTCTCCCCAGGAGCTGGCCCCACGGGAGACCCACTGCCCCATGGGCAGCCTGCCCCATGCACCACCAGCCAAGCGTGGGGGACTGGGGCAGCCCCAGTGGTGCTGTCTCCACACCATGGGCAGGGGCTGGGGCCATGCCAGGAGTAGGGACAGGAGCCTTCCAGCCGCCCATGGACGGGGGTCCCTGTGAGCCAGGACCAGGAGCCAGGGCACTGGGCACGGCCATGACACCAGGCGTTGTCCCAGGCTGCGATGCAGCAGCCAGCAAGAAACCAGTCATGAAGAGCAGTGAGCCTCCAGGAGGGACCCAAGCAGCCAATCAGAGCCAAGCTTTCACTACTAAACCCTCAGGAGAGACCCAAATGGCCAATCAGAGACTGCCTCTTGCTGCCACACCTGTGGGAGTGGCAGCCGTGTTTTGACTGGCCCTGGGAGCCTCCTTGTTTTGCACTGCAGCCAGTCAGAAGTGACTGCTAATAAAGGGTGACTCGGGGATCAGAATTTCCTGTTGCTGGAAAAAAATGACGTCAGAATAGCTGAAGCTGAAATGATCGGCCTGTGACACACCTGGTGTCTGGTTGTCTTCTCCTCCCCCAGCCCGAACATGGCCCTGGGGGGGCTCTGGCCCTGGACACCAGCAGGCATGGGGACACCTCCCCATGGGTGCCTCCCTCCAGAGAGCCGTAAGGTTCCCGAAGTGGAGATCAGGGGAGGGTTGAGGTTGGAGGCACCTCTGGAGATTGCCTAGTCCAACACCCCTGCCCAGAGCAGGGTCAGCTAGAGGAGGCTGCCCAGGGTCATGCCCAGATCACGCCTTCACAGCCTCTCTCAGTAACCCCTTCCCAGGTCTCCTCCAGGTGTGCGCATGGAGGGCTTTGTGCCATGTGCTGCCTCTGAGCAGGTAAGTCTCGGTCTACTCCAGGGATGGGCAGTGGGCCCCTGTGCCACCCCCATGCTGAGTTGCCCCATGCAGGAATAAGACAATGCAGCACATGCTGCCTTCTCCCAGAAGTCACGGGCTGTCGGGATGCCCCAGTGAGATCTCCATGTGGGAACACCCCTGCCACTGTGCGACAGGGTGAACGGTGCTCCATCACCCACTATCGGAGCCTGGAGAGGCGCAGGATGGGGCAGAGGCTCTTCCAAGCCGGCATGAGACCGTAGGTGAGGAGCACTCATCTGCAGCAAAGGGTTGGTGGTGGTGCCAGCTTGGGTGCTGACCCACTGGCTGAGAGAGGGCAGGTCCCTGTCCTGGTCCCCCAGCTGTGAAACTACAGAAATTCCTCCTGGCTCTGGTTTTTGCAGACCACAACAGAACAGCAGGTACAGAGAGGAGGAAAGGCGTTTTGGGGATGGCAGGGCTCCGCAGCTGAGGGACCCTGCTGTTTGCAACCTCTGCTTCATAACTGATGGGTCCTTTCAAATGCTTTTAGTGGCCAAGGTTTGGTGCAGTCCCTTGTATCAGGGAACCGATACACTGTATCACCGGGATCTGGACTGGAGGTTGACAGAGAGGGCATCGTCTCCAAGGAGATTATTCCTGGTTGCCATAGAAACTGTTCTGGTTTTTTGTGTGCCCCCTCTTGACCCTCACTGTGATAGATACGAGAATTGAAATAAAACTTTATTTCATTCCCTGGAGCTTGCTGGAGGGACGGGTGTATCCTAGGGGGTGCCACCTGCCAGAGACCACCGAGGTGCTGCTGTCTGGGTGGGTTCATGCCACAGACTCACAAGGTGATGAGAAGTGGTCAGGGAAGAGCAGGTACCAAATGAGGGGCATCGCTAAACGAGGACTGCAAGGAGAAGAGGCTCAGGTCCGTGTCCCAAGGCTGAGCCCCCAGCCCCAGCATGCCCTGCCAGGGCCATCTGCTACTCAGCACTGGGAGCATGGAGTAAGCACAATGTCCCCCTAGGAAAGGAGCCCACCCCGTCCCATGCCCTGCTCCCCATACGCTCATTGATGCACGTCCCAGTGCCACCACGATGCTGGGCGGTGGCAGCCCAGTGGCACATGGCCATTGATAGTCACATTGCCACCCGCTCCTGCCCGCCAACCGAGCGGAGAGGCCGCAGACAGGGAGAGTCACACAAGTGGGAAAACAGGAGCAGCAAAGGACCTGCCAGCTTCGTTACTGATTTACAGGTATGGGTGGCCCCTGGATGGCACCTCCCCCACCTCCCCGGACACCCTCTGACCCCAGGGATGGGGACAAGAGTTTCATATCTTGCAGGAGCCAGAAATCTGCCAGGTCCTGCTGCAGTGGGGGGGGCTGCAGGTCAGCCTGAGCTGAGAGAGAGCCGCCACAGCCTGGCACTGGGAAGGGAAGGGGCATCAAGCTGGGCTGGATGCGCATTTGGGGACCCATCCCTGAGAAGCAGCCGTGATAAAACCTGCCATGCCCATGGGTGCACACGCCCTGCGGGCAGATATTCCTGGCATGGGGTGGGTGAAAACATTTCTCTTTCATGTGTGGGCCCTGCCCTCTCTGATGTTCCTGCTGCAGAGCTGGGGCAGTGGAGCAGCCGAGGTGAATGCTCGGGCACCAGCGGGGAGGAGCAAGTGCCCAGCAGGAGCCCAGAGGGCGGTGAGGGTGGCTGAGCCCTTCCCAGGCAGCCAGAGCAGGTATCAAGAGTGATGTCCAGCTGTGACACTGCACAGCCGCCTCTCGCCAGCCGTCACCATGGCCCCACGATGCTGGAGGAGCCGGGTCTCCTGCAGCAGCGAGCATTGCCCAGCTGCCCGCCTTGCCCCTGCCACCGCTCCTGCCAGGCTGGGGACACCAGTTTCTGCCCGCTGCCCGTAATGCGAGCTCCTGCCAGCCTGAACCTGGTTTGGTAACCAAGCAATAAATATCCCAGGGACAATGCAATGACACAGGTCCCTTCCCAGCCGTTGGCGCTGGGAAATGACAAGAATCACGCGATGGAAACCAGCCAGCAAAGAGGCCAGAAGGAGACAGGCCCACATGTGGTTTTCTCGAAGGGCTCAGCCTTGCCCAGAGCCAAACTGGCTCAACTGGGAACTGCGTTTTGAGGTTAACTGCTGAAAACAGTTCATTTGCGCGGCACGACAAAGGGTCCTGGCTGGCCAGGCGGAGCAGCATTCCGCAGGCGATGGCATCATTCTGCGGTGCCCCATATCCAGTGTGGCCGGGGATCAACATGGACCTCCACTGATGGCTGCAGGGCCACTTTTCTGGGTGTCCCCATGTGCCAGGCGCACCTGCCCATGGTACAGCAGGTGTTCCCAGTTGCAGTGGGCTGCAGGAGCACTAGTGACCCTTGCTGTTGGGTGTTCATCCCCGGCAGTGCTGCAGCAGCAAAGCTGAGTTCACTTGCAGAAGAAAGCAGGGAGATGGGCCACCACCTGACAGAATCACAGAATCACAGAATCATTAAGGTTGGAAAAGACCTGTACGATGATCAAGTCCAACCATCAACCAGACACCCTCCTTTCAAGCTCGTTGTGGAAAGAAATGTTGGTGTTTCTGTTTCTGACCAGCATTTCCCATCTCAAACTCCACAAGAAGCTGAAATGAAATAAAACATCTTTTGGATCTGTTGTCCTTGGCTTTCCTCTGGGGAAATTTTTCAAAACAGAACATTTTGCTCTAAAACCATCCATAAAAAGGGACTTGCCCCTCAGTCTCTGTGTCCTGCCCATCCAGGACACATAACCTGGTAGCTGGCAGAAGGTGGCAAGATGATTGGGACACCAGTTAGCAAATGGCATAAGGAAAGCAGGGGAATTCCTGTCTCTCTCCCTGGGATGACATCATGTGGATATGAATGCTCCGATGTGCCGCCACCTCCCCGTGGGCTGGGGCTGTGTTTTGGTGCACCTGGCAGTTTTTGGCTGCCCTGGGAGCACACTCCCTGACCTCGCTGTGGTGTATCACTTTCCCCTTGGGCAGGGGCAGAGTGCCAGCAGCAGCGCTGGAACAGAGAGCTGGTTGGAGGCTCCTCGCTCGGCTCCCTGCTGTGAGCCAGCAAGGCTGTGGTGGGGACATGGTCCCTCCTCTGCCCCGCTGAGCCTGGCGAGCAGGTTTGGGGCTGAGGAGGACGGGCTGCCCGTCCTGGAAGGCACCGGCTGCCTGGGTCCTGGTAAACACATTGCGAAAGACTGGGTTTGGCGGGGCCTGAGCCTCTCCTCCCCACATGGCAGCTGAGTCATCCCGTGTTCCAGGCTGCTCCCTTCACTGTCCCAGCTCTACCAGCCTGCCCTCTCCTCTGCATGGTGGCACCAGTGTGGCTCCCCTCCTCCTGCAGGCAATGCAGCCCAGTGCAGGGTCCTGGCTCCTCCACAGCACTGCCTGAAGATGGGGGTGAGTCACAATCTCTACCCTGCCTCAGTTTCCCCATCCATGGTAGAAGGTCTCCTGGGTAGGAGGCAGCCAACTCAGTTTACCAGCAGCCTGCGAGAGGGCAGACATGTCAGACGCAGCCTGCGAGAGGGCAGACATGTCAGACACATCCTCTGCCAGGCCGAGCACATCAAGCACTACACCTGTGTTGGGAGGACAGCTTCCCAGAAGGGTCTTGGAGCTGGGAATGGTTTCTCCACCTTGCAAAGGGTCAGCAGTACACTCCTCCCAGGTACACCCAGGATGTGCACCCAGGGCCAGCCAAAGCTGCTGGGGGATTGAAATGCCCCTTACCAAAGCACAATGCAAATGCAGCTCACAAAGCAAGGCACGGAGAAAAAAAAAAAGCAGGCATGCTGCCTGCTCTGCCTGGAGAGTTTGGCTCTGTCTCTCTGAGCTGGCAGGCACCGTCTCCCTGGCAGCAGCTGGCCCCCCCTCTCCTTCATCACTGGGGGCCAGGCCAGCACTGGTGCTGGGAGACCCCCAAAGCCATCTCTACACCTTTCACTACTTCCGAGAAGAGCCAGCTGTGCCAAGGTCATGTGAAGGAGGACTTTAGCTCCTCTCCACTTGCTCTGAAGCATTGCAGTTCCCTGGCATGGAAACAAGCCACCGCGGCAGTGTGCCAGGACAGTGCAGCCGCCTGTCTGGTGCAGCGTGACACCAGGACCCGTGGCACAGGGCACTGGGCTGGCTGCAAGCACTTGGGGAAGTCCCCAAAGCTGTCCCAGCGCAGGCTGCTCCAAGATCCCAGCACCCCTGGGCAGGAGGAGGGGCAGGGGCTGGTGGGGGTCCAGGCTGGCCCCCCTGGGCTAGTGGCGGTCCAGGCTGGCCCCCCTGGGCTGGTGGCTGCGCAGCAGGTCCCGGGGCTCAGCCCTGCCCGTTGTGCAACGCCTGGGCCAGCAGCCTGGGCACAGCGTGGTGCAGGCTGCCAGCACCATGTTTACAGGGGAAGGCGTGAGCAGTCTTCGAAGGCAGCAGTGGGGCTCGGCTCTTGGCTCACCCCACCACCTGGCGGGGCCCGGGGAGGCTCCTGCCGTGTTAGGGGAGCGGGGCTGGGGAGAGCCACCAGCTCACTGCCGTGCACCCAGAGCTGGTCCAGGCACAGCCCACGAGCTCGCAGAGGTGGAGGCGATGGGCAGGCTCAGCTCCTGGGGCTGCTGGGCAGTTCTGTCTCAGACAGGTAAACCCCACAGCTGTGTCCTCCTCTGCTTTACTGGTTTGCTTGCCACAGGGATCTCCTCATCCCTTGGCTAGTGTGCTCCAGGCTAGCTGTGGTGTGCAGCCATGCTCTGCACATGCTGGCGTGTATCACCCTGGGCACTTTTACCCACCACTTTTTCCAGTGTGGGGCTGCCCTGTGGCTGCAAGCAGCCTTGCTGAGCATAAGCCATGCTGCCTGGGACTGAACAAGGCACCCGTCAGCTTGGAAACCTGCTCCAGACTGTGTGCTTGGTGCTGAAAGATGCCCTGGAGCAGGCTTCCTTCAGCAGCCACAAGGTCTAAATCTGGTCTGAACACCAATTTGGGGTTTCCTTAAACTTCTCTCATTCAGAAGCTGGCAATACTGGAACAGCAATAACATCTGGGGAGATGGAAACCCAGCAAAGGTGCCAGACCCAGCTCTGCTCCAGGTGCTCTGAGCTCCCTGCCTGGCTTTCCCTGCTGTCCTGTACCATGCCCCCAGGACTCAGCACCAGACATGTAGCAGAGCTCTGTCACTCAGAGCTGCATCCCCAGCTCAAGCCAACTCAGCTTGCCCTCAGGGACCAGTGCCAGCCCTGTCACCTGGGCACTTACCATTAGTCACCCTCACCAGCCGGAGGGTGCCAGTGGTGGAGAGCTGTGCTCAGGCTGGCACAGCCTGGACCAGCCACCACCTGGCAGATCCTCTTGGGCTACAGGGCCAGTAGGCAGGACCCACAGCCAAGGAGAGCCTGGGATAGCAGTCCCTCAAGTCTCCTGGGATTCACGTCTCCAGGAAACGGCCAAAAATCTCCTGGCACCCCTGGGGGCTTAGACTCCATCCCACCCTTCTGCCTAGCAAAGGGCCTGGAGTACAGCATGCACCAGGTGCTGCTCACCCTTAGTGTCCTCCAGAGACACCTGCATTATCTCATGCCATGCTTCAATGTTAGCCTGCCCCTTTTCTTCTTTGGACCACTTGCTAGAGTTTCAAAATGGGACTGCTTACACTATGAGTGCAACCCCCAGCATCCCTAACAGCCACACCTGATGCCCTGCTCGTGCTGTGTCTGTGCTCTTCCATGCCTCATCTACTTCTAATACATTGCTCCAGCCTTGGGACCATGGAGGCACAAGCTTCCCTGGTCTCAGGCACAAAAAAATCCCACTCATGGTTTTGCCCCATTCTGTAGACCTCCTGCTCCACCATGGGCTGTGCAGGTCTGTGGGGAGTTGGAGCTGCAGTAGAGAGGCTGGGCAGCCTACGTGGCTGAGGGTCTCCAGACACCACCCCCCCCATCCCTGTGAAGTTTGGCCTTTGGATAGAGGGCTCTTGGGAGCTTGGACCTGGATTATGGGAGTCTCTGGACATGGTCAGGATAGGCAGGCTGGCTCAAGGGAGTGATTTACTTCAGCCAGTCCCAGGCTGTCTGCTACATCCAGGTCTCAGACCCTGCAGTGTGGGCTGCCTGAAGCCAGACAGTCAGGCAGCAGACTGGAAGAGAATGCAGGAGGAGCTCTTAGGGTGGGTGAAGCAAGACCTGGCAGAAAGAAGAGAGTGGGGAGATCTTGTGGAGTCCTTGCAATGAGAACCTATGGAGAAAGAGTAGGACTTGCAGCTCCTGGGCAGGCATAAGCTAATCCCCTTCTCCAGGCATCCATCCCTGCAGAGAGCACACAGAGCCGGAAGAACACGCAAACATCTGCAAGCAACTTGGGGACCCAGCTGCATGCAGACTCCTACCCATTAAGGCACATACACAGAAGCACATGCATCCACACGCATGCCAAAATGGACATGCAGCACCTGCAGCACCAGATGTGTATGGACAGCTTCATGTGTGCTCTAACGGTCTCAGCTGGATCTCAGCCTCCAGCAGAAAAGACACCCTCCTCCAGGGATGTTTGATGTGAAGTGTGGGCTGTGTTGTCTGTACTGGACCAGAAGAGCAATTACCTGGCCCAGACTGTCACATGTGGCACGGGTTGCTTTGTCCCCAGTTTCCCTTCCTAACACCCCTTCATGTACCAGGTTTGGGTGCAGGACATCTGTCAGATCACCATGGCCTGAGCACGGGGTGGGTACTGGTTGGGAACAGCCACTAGGAGCCAGTGCATATCTGGCCAGGCTGCAGGTGTGAGTGGAAGATGTTGCAGGGGAGCATGGTGGACCTTTTACCATCTTGGAGATATGCAGGGATCCAGTCTGACCCACCTCA
Organism: Gavia stellata; assembly: GCF_030936135.1. Taxonomy (NCBI): domain Eukaryota; kingdom Metazoa; phylum Chordata; class Aves; order Gaviiformes; family Gaviidae; genus Gavia; species Gavia stellata. The sequence continues at coordinate 294,344 of NC_082623.1, read as the reverse complement.
ACACTGCTTAGGGGAGACAAACAGCTACTGCGAAGCCCTCCACCTGCAGTGGATTCTTTATACATCGTGACTTCTGTTTTGCTGAGGCAGCTGGGAACATCCTTGCGCCAGGGGCTGCCGGAAGGAGGTGCAATCAAAGTGCAAGAGGGGTTGTAGCAGTGTATGGGTGGCAGGTTTTAAACAGGGTGAGTTATCCTCCAGCTTGCTTATGGAGTAAAGCAGCTCTCAGACAGCAAGGATACATGCAGAGGCAGCGAAGCCTGAGTTTTGGCACCATGGAGGCTCTTGGTTCCTTGCCCAGGTGCCTATGCAGTGCTGGATCCTTGAGGTGCAGGAGACCAGCAGCACCCGTGGGAGTCCAGTGCCTAGGTGGGCATTTATGTCTGGAGAGTAGGAAAGGGTTAGCGTTCCTGGTGATGCCTGCATCCAGGTATGCAAGGTATGCATGCCAGGCTCAGCAGGGGAGAGACTCTCCTTTACTCTGCTCTGGCTGGGTTGCCTAGAGATAGCTCTGCTGGAGCATGGTGGGGAAATGGGGAGGGCAGAGGGTGTGTGGAGATGGGCCCCCACATCCCTGCTCCACTGGTGACAACAGCTTCGTGGGGCCAGGCGGAGAGGTTGGCCACTGGCCCTAGCTCGTGCTCTGCTCCTTGGGGAATTTACCTGGCAAATGAGCAGGTGCCCCCACTCCACCACCTCTGCACAGCTGGGATTTGCTTTGCAAAACCAGAAGGTGACATCCAGCACAAGGAGAGGGCAACAAATGCAGCCGGAAACCGCACACAAAGACACTGCTGGCTCTGTTCGTATTATCCATTAATCGATCGGCCAGTCAGTCACCACGATTATGGTCTCCACAGCAGCTGCTGCTGTAGGAGCTGTGTTCTGGCTTTGGCACGCCCCATCCCACAGGGTCTGCCAAGCCTCTGTGGGTACAGGTGAGAGGTGGGCTGGTGTATAACAGTGAAGCCAGTTGCTGCTGGAAGATGGAAGATAGTGGCTAACACTGCTGGCTTCCCCAGGAACAACTCATTTCATTCCTCAGGCTGAGAATAGCCGTAAGATACTTGGGTCCATCATGGCATATGGGGATGATAGGCATCACCCAAGCACAGCCCAAAGGGGTCAGATGGAACCCAGACACATCCCCAGTGTGTGTCCCCAGAGCACTTGTGGGGACAAACCATTCCCCAGGGACCAGACCTCAGAGCTCATCTAATCAAAATCTTGCCTTGTACCCCAAGAAAAACTGTCAAAACCAAGGGAACATGCAGGACTGGTCCCTGTGCCTGCTGCTGGAGAACAATGTGTTGTTTTCACAAAGCCAAATGCAAACCACAGCCTCCAGCAGCCCCATGCCAAGATGGGATCCATAGAAGGTTGGAGGTACAGACACCGCTGAGTAGGCAAGGGAGCCGGGCAGGCTGCAGCAGGGAAAGGAGGGGAGATGAAGATGCCCCTGCACCTTCCCAGGCTGGGGAAGGCTGCAGAGCTGGAAAAGGCACAGAGACCAACTGTGTATACCATGAAGATGCTGGTTTTTTCAGATGCTGTTTTTCTAGTTCAGACAAACTCCCAAAGGAGGACAAGGGCCAAGAGGATGTTGAGGGGCTTCTCCTCCCCAAGTCCTTCTCTGTTCTTGGGCTTGTCCCCAGATGACCAGGTCCCAGGCTCTGCAGCAGGGCTGTCCAACCAGCAAAGTCTATACTGCACCAAGAAATACAGGCTTGGGGCTTTCTCCTGCTGCCCAGGCACCAGCAGAGCTCAGGGGACTGAGCATGCAGAATCTGTAGCAGCGAGGGGCTCCAGGACGGTGCCTGGGGAGCTGCTGTTGCAGGGGCAATGCCAAGAGCCTTCCCCTCTGACAGCAGCACACAGCAGAGGTGTGCCCAACCCTGCAGTGCCCTGTCTGAGGGACCTGCTCCCGGAGCCCTGACATGCCCTGCTCCCCACAGTGAGGTGTTGGGTGCGATGCACTGGGAAGCACAGAAACCCGCCTTGTGCAGAAACTCCTCGTGTACAGAACCCCCCTGTGTGCAGAAACCCTTCGTGAGCCTGCTTGGCCCATCCAAGAGGCTGGATTTTGGGTTACCTGCTGGGGCTGGGAATGTGCGGGGGTTTCCCTCAGGGGAGCAGGAAGGTTTCATGGTACATCCTGGGGACGAAAGGCTCTCTCCCAGGGCTATGCATTGGGGGAATTTGACCTCCTGGCACTAAAAGCCTCCCATTTCCCAAGGGGAATGAGGCTGCTGAGCTGGGTTGGCTCCTCCCTCCGCTGTCCCCTCACTGCATCACCCACCCAGAGAAGGAGCTGACCCCAATGAGGATTTGTGCCGTGGTGCATCCTCCCCACATGCTGGCCTGCTTCACACGGGGAGGGTCTGGCACACAGGGTGGCATAAAGAGCTCATTGTTCCCAGATGGAAATGATCATCCCGGTGACCTGGAAACACAGAGCAGCTCTGTCAGCAAAGCTATAGGGTTTCAAAGGCTGAGATCAAAGGGCCCCCTGGGGTCGGACTCTGCCAGGGCTTCAGAGACACCTGTAATAAAAGGCACCTCCTTCTAATTATTCTCATTTTGCCTGTGACAGCCACCAGGGCCGTGGGGCTCAGCGCTCACTCAGGGAGCAGCCGCAGCAGCAGGGACATCGTCCCCGCTGTGACAGGCATGGACAAAGAGCCGTTGTGTGGGGACAGGCGGGTGTGGGGAGCTTTGGCAGAACAGTGTTCACCCCCCTCTGCCTGCCATGAGCTTCATCCGTGCCCCTCACCCTCTCCCACCTCCTACCATCCCTGGCCAGGCACCCTCCACTGCTCCCAGCACATCCCCCGGTGATGTTCCCCTGCCCCTCTGCCAGGGCTGTGCTGGGGGGCTGCACAGCTGAGCAGGGTGGAGGCAGCCAGAGCCATGCTGGATTGGTGGATAGTGGGGACCTGACCTCTCCTGGTACGACCAGGCAGCCCCAGCACTGTGCACTGGGAACCTGCTCCACTCCCTCTGCAGGACCCTGAAATCTCTCTTGGCAGCAGCGCCCAAGACTGCTTTCCCCAGCCTCTTATCTCCTGGACTTCAGACCCCACCATCATTATCTGCAGACACACCTCATGCAGCTATCAGCCTGTGAACACTGTATTTCTCTGTCTGGTTTAAATTGGCAGAGGTGGCCCTTGAAATGCCGGTGTTCTTATTCAACCAGGCCATGCTCTCCAGGGCCACATCCCTCTGGGCTCAATCAGCACGGCTCCTGGCATCGCAGGGACGCTGAGTCCCCTTGGCTGGTACCTACTGGGTAGATCTGGGAGAGGTGAGAAGCTATTTTGGCCTCCCTTTCAAGACGTGTAAATGGCTTTTAAAATGCAAGGCCAGGCACCTGCCTGCCTGCGGGTCCAGCAGAGAGCAAAGCCTGCTGCGGCACACGGGTGATGAGCAGGGTGTGTTCTCAGCAGGTCGGGCTCAGCAGGTGTTAGGAGGAAAACTAGGACTGTCTCTGACCTGGGACGTCATATAAGAAATTAGCACAGCTCCCCAGCAAATTGTTGTGCTAATTATAGGAGGAGGAGGTGATTTATATTGGCTCAGAGCCTCCTACAGCCAAGGGTCAGCCAGGTCCTGGCCTGGCACAGGGTCAGGTCTGACCATGGGCTGCAGGTTCCCGAGGAGCCGGGTGTGCACGGTCCCAGCATGGCCCTTTTCGGGTCAAATGGGCACCTTGTCTCCCCCAGGTGCTGCTGCCTTGGTGAAGGCAGCCCTGCCGGACAGGCCCTAGACAGCTCACCCACGAGGCCAAGCCAACACACATCAATCTCAGATCGGGACATGAGACCCCACCGCTGCCACCCCTGGTTTGAACCCAGTTTGTCCTTCCTCAGGCAGCGCTGGGGAGATGCTTCAATCTTTCCCTTCCCTCCCGTCCATCAGGGCAGCCAAAGGGAGCTGAGCACAGAGGGGACCAGGGGTGCATCACCCCAGCCCCTCTGGCTGCAGATGTTACACCAGCATGGGACATGCCTGGGGCTTAGAGAGAAGGGCAGGGCGCTGCATGCGGGGTGCGGGGACACTGCCAGTGGGGCACAGGGTCTGTCCCCCACAGTGGGACTGACCGGTCCAGGTTCTGCTCCTCAGGACAGCCTATGAACATGGCAAATTTAGCATGATGGCATCAACCATCCTCCTGCTGGGGACTGACCCTCTGTCCTCAGGAGCCACCAAACTCCCTGTCCCTGGGAGCTTGGTCCTCCTGGCTCACATGGCACAGTTTTAAGTCTGCACTCTGTGAACACAGCTTGGGGTTGAGTAGGGGGACACTGCTGGGGCTGTGGGAGCCAGAGCCCCTGGGCTGAGGTGTCCCACACCGTGGGTCGTGCAGCTCTTCCTCTTGGGACAAGAGACCCTTAAGTGGTGGTTCCTGTTTGCTGTGCTCTGATGTGTCTCAGGAAAGAGGTGAGGGGCTGTCAGGGCCCTGGGGTGCCATCAGCTCCGGCTGTGCCCTGGGAACCCCCCAGACACCACTCACCACGGTGGGAGGCTGCGAGGCCGTGCCAGCCTCTGTTTGCCCTCGTTTCTGCACCTTCCGGCACAGACGTGTTTGCCTTCACATGGCACCCGGCGCTGAGCAAACAGCATGTGGGGAGAGATGAGCAGCTGGCAGGGAGGACCAGTGCTGTCCACAACCCCACTGCTGCGTCCCAGTGCTCTCCCTGTTGCAGGCTTTGCAATAAAAATGCAGATGCAGTTTGAGCTGGGAGGCTGCAGGGTGGGGAGATTTGGCGAGCCTTAACTGCTGGAGCAAGAAGGGTTGTTGCAGGGTATGGGAGATGTTCACCAGCCTTGCTTTCAGGGGCAAACAGATCTGCTTTACCCTGTGGATGCTGTCACCCCTATATGATGGTGGTGGTGATGACACAAGAATTTCTACATGGGAAAGGCAATTTGCCATGATAGGGTGGGTGCTGGGAGAGGGGGTGCACCCTGGGTCTGTAGCAGTCTAGCCATGAGTCCTGAACCTGTACTGTCCCTCCTCCATGCCATTGTTGTCCCAGGGACAAGGTCTCAGCCATGGCAGGGCTCTGAACTCTGCTTTTTGCTGTTAGGGTTTGTTATCTCCTGTTTGCTGGCTGCAGGCTCATGGCTAGCTAGTGCTAATAGCTCACAAGCACCCCAGGACCCAACCCCACATCCCCAGTGCCACCGGCTCAACTAGCGACAGGCTCACCAGGCTTCTCCCAGGCAAGTCCCCACTTAGAAACTGCACTGATCAAATGGATGGGCTGGTTTGAATTGATTTCTCCAAGTCTAGAAAGATAACATGAAGACATCCACAGACTGAAGTGTGCTGATGAGAGAGCAAAACCACTCCTGTCTCGGTCTGGGATGAATTCAAGGCAGTAAAGTTATACTGGTTGGTGCTGGTGTCTTTTCTGAGCAGAAATGGGATGGTTGATATGCTCATTTATGTCACCTGGGAACTGGTTTAAGCCAAACTGGAAGAAAGCCAGTGCTATATCAGCAAAAGAACAAACAGCCCATATCTGTGCTTGCAGGATGACCCACAGGGTAACGTGGGCTCACCAGCTCTGTGCAGGAGGGGTCTCAGTCAATACACAGTTTGTTACAAGCACTGTCTGGGTGTCCCATGTGGTCATTGCCCTCCTGTGGCCATTTCCAGGCCAGCCACATCCAGCACTATGTGTGTGGACAAGGTTGGAGGTGGTCCAGGCTGGCTTGGGCCATGCCGTCACCAGCATAAGCTGCACTCAGAGAAGCAGCTGCAGTATATCGGGGTGCTCCTACAGCCCTCCCCTGCTTTGCTGGACCCGGTCCTAAAGCACTGCTGATGATCAGCTTCTCCTGGTGATTAGCTTAAATCTCACCTGCTTCCACTGAACCTGTCCCAGCCTTGCAAGACACAAGGGCCATGATGATGTCCGGTTGGGAGACCACCAGCCAAGCTGCGGCAGGACCAATGGGCATGACCACATGCACTCACACCATCACATCCTACTACTCATCAGTGTGTGCCTTAAATCCTCCCACAGGACATCAAGCGGCTGGAGAGTTGGAGTGTCTCCAGAAGCACACATTCCTCTCTGCAGGTCACTATCAGTGAAGAATGAGCATGCACTACTGAAACACCTAGGGCTTCCTGTGGCGCTGGAGAGGCAGCACCGGTTCTCTGTTCCTCACTCGAAAATACCGCACTTCCTGGATGCAGTCATATCTGTGGCCATGGTCAGCATAGGGCCATCTGGGTGTGGCTCTTCCAGGAACTCCCACAAGGATCTGACGATGCCCCGTGATGGAGAGGCAGGACTGCTGTCCCATCCCCACTGCTGTGGAAGAAGGTGCCCAGGTGGAACAGGCATGGGGTGACCAAGGCAGGAGCCAGGGTGACACTATGGGTAGTGGGGTGAACAGTCACTGATGGAGGATCAATATGAACATCTCAGCAGCTTCTCTCCACAGCCCCAGGTTACACATACGGATCCAGTTCCCTCAAGCAAACCTACCAGCTTTCCACCTGGCCTGCCCCCCAAAACACACAGACACTCCTATTTGCAGCCAGGCTTCCCAGGCGAGCAAGCTGTACCTTGGGTGGGGAGTGGGTTTGGCCAGCCAAGCTCATGCCATGAAAAGCTCTACTGCTGCTAAGCTGGTGGGAGAGAAGTTTCATGGCAGCCAAGACCTGTAGTTTGGGCCTTAGACCTGTAGTTTGGGCCTTAGGTAGACATAAAGCTCCTCTGGCCACAGGATAGCTCAAAGCTAACCAAGACCCTTCCTTTTCCTAACTGGGCCTCACTTATTTTGGTTCCTGTTCTCCTTCCCTGCCCATTGCCCCCAGTCCCAGGAGTAGAGGGATGCTGGGAGACATGGCATCAGGTGGCATGTGAACCATTTTGCTGCAGCCCAGCAGTATCTTTGTCACGGTTGTGAACCAAAGGCAGGGAGGAGCTGCCCACTGTGGGCGCAGTGCTCCATGGGCTGGCCCAGATGTGGGATGAACCTGTGTCAGGGCTGGGGCAGATACAGACAAGCCCTGAAGGGCTGGATGTGGTGTCTGCATCAGGTCCTGGCCACTGGAGAGCACTGCATGGACCCTGGGCTTGGGGTTTTTGCTATCCTTCACTTCTCCTTGCTGCAGTCTTACCCTTCATGAACAGCCTGCGGGGGGGCTGGGGTGGGCCACCAGCTCTGGGCTGGGGACTGTGTGAGACCTGGGTGCTCTGAGCCCCTCTCACCTTCCAGGGCTCCGTCTGGGGCGCACAGTGTGGGGTGCCTGGGTTTTGCCATGGCAGGGGCCAGGGGTGCAGGCACAGGGGAAGGATGGCTGCCCGCAGGGCCCAGAGGTGCACGTTTTCCTTTCAAACACGCTGTCAGTATTCACCTCCATAAATAAATAAATACCAGGAGCCTGGCACTCGCCTTCTCCCAGCCATTACAAAGAGGCCAGTGTTTGCAGCCAGGCTCCTCCTCCGGCGCTGTCAGGGCTTGCTCATCCCCGGGGCCGCCAGGGTTTTGCAAAGTCAGGATGTGGGCTGTTCTCCAGGGCAAGAGATCCGCTAGGGAGAGCGTGCGGGGCTGGCCAGGGGCAGAGCCCTTGGGATGCCTGGGTGCCAAGGCGGAGCAGGTCCTGGGGACGGGAGGGATGTGGGGAATTTCCACGCTTGGGTGGCCAGCAGCTGAGCTGAGCCTGCTCCTCGAGAAGCCCAATGACACAGAGAGACGCAGTGGCCAACCCAAGGTCAGGCTATGAGTCAGCGGCGCGAGTAACAAGGTGCAGGGCTGGGAACAAGCCTACAAACTCCATGGCACGTGTGGCACCGTCAGGCAAAGCCTGCAAGGCTGCAGGGCTCCTCCTACAAACTGCCCTGTTCCCGAGAAGACAGGAGTGAAGTTCAGAGGGTCTTGCAGCCCTTCCCCTCTCTGTAAGCCTGTCCTTTCTCTGGGGAGTGGGGGCAAAGTACTGCCTTTATCCGCGGTGGATATCTCATCCAGTCCTGTATTAAATGGAGTAAGCAGCTCTGCCACACTTGCTAAGCCCTAGATCTGCTGCCTGGGGGATGCACAGGCTCTGTGCCACGGCCGGACCAAGGGCAGAAGGCAGATGAGCACAGTGGAAGAGCAGGACCACAGGGCTCCAGGCTGGGGCAAAAAGAGGGCTTTCGAAATGGGTTTGGTTTGGGGTCTCCACTGCCACTCTCAGTGTTGCTTTTTATATCTGTGAGCAAAAGATTCACAGGCAAATTAGTTTCAGGAACAGCACATGTGAAAAGGAACAGAGCTCCCCAGAGCCTGCAGCCCCGGCCCCACAGCTGTGCTGCTGGCAGGGGGCTGCCCCAGCTCTGCAGGGTCCCGTCCCTGTGGCAGACCTGAGCCGCAGCCAGGCACAGAGCCTCCTCTGCACCCTAAATGCCCGCTGCAACCAAGAGACCTCCCAGACCTGCTGGAGGAGCAGTGTCGTGGCAGGGCTGACACATCCCTGCAGGGTGGGAGGCTGGGACATGCCTGGCCTCCTGCGCACATCTCTCCTATCCTGGGGAGCCTCCTGCTCAGGCTGACAAGGTGACCTGGGGTCTTCCCATGCTGTGCCCTGATGTCCCCTGCTGCAAGACAGCTGGGATGGGAAAGCAGAATAGCATAAAGTGGGGTCCCCAGCCACTGTGGCCATGGACTGCAGCGAGGGCAGGGAGGGAGCTGTGTTCCTAAAGCCAGGGCAGTCAGGGGCACCTCAGCCAGGACATCCAGCCTCTGGCTTTTGTTGCTGCACCAAGGAACAAATATAACCAGTGCTGCGGACCACTATGGCTAAGCTGAGCTAAAAGCCTGGCTGCCCTCAGCAGCCCTGGGAGATCCAGCAAGATTGCAAGGTCTCCAGCTGCCCTGGAGATCTGGATGGGTTCCAGGAAACTCCTGGCTTCCCGCATCTCCACCGGGAGTCCAGCCAGAAGGCAAAGAACCCCAGGTCTATGTGCCCATTGATGGGGGAGGTGAGCAGGAATGCAGTCCCAGCTGTTACAAACCCGCCAGGCACTTGGCTGGGGGGAATCCTCAGTCCCAAAACGTTTCAGTTTCACATGAGCTGGTGGTGTGCTTTATTTATTCCAGGGCAAAGGGTTTTGCCGTGTCCACCCACCTCCCCCTGTGCCCCAGTGCCGCTCTGCTCTCCTGGGGTGACCTGGACGAGAGAGGTGGGGTTCAGCCCGGGCGCTGGCAGAACCCACATCTGCCCTTTATGTAGTTCATGACCCCACGTCTGTTTGCAAAATGAATGTTGGGGCGGTGCCGCACCCCTGGCTGACATGACGTCCTCGCTCAGCTCCATGCTCGGGGGCCCTGCCCACACGTACATGAGCGTGCACACAAACACACACAGACCTCCCACAATACAAACAGCGCTTCGGTTACACCGACCCTGGGTCAGCAGTGGTGGTGTGAGGCTGCAGGTCAGGCAGGGAGGGACCCACCGACCCGCTCTGGCACTGGCTCCACAGCTGTGCCTGGCTGTGCTCCTGGGAGGGGGTCAGTTTTTCAGCTCTCCCAAACCCTCCTCACTGCTTACATGCCCACCTCACTGGGCTGGTGCCCTGCGAGTTCTCTGTAGGGGGTCACTTCTCCCCAGGGCATTCCCCCTGCCCCCAACTAGCACAGGTGCCCCCATGCTCTGCTCTCCCCCTCATCCCCAGATCTTGGGGCCTGGGTGCAGCCCGGTCTGATGGACTCATACAGGCTCACAGGGAGTGGGGGACAGCTCTTTTGGCTATGGACAAAGGTCGCACAAGGAGAAGTGAATGTACAACAGTGTCGGTGGCCATATTTCAGCTGGAAAAGAGAAAATTTCCAACCATCATCAGGGGAGGAAGGAGCTGCAATTCTTTCCCAGGCAAGCAGCTGAAGCAAGGACCAGACATGGTGTTAAGGCAATGCTTGACCTGTCCACAAGAAGGGGGACCTGTGGGGTCCCTCAGCCCTCCGGGGCAGAGGTGCCTGCTGGGCCCCTGCCCTGGGCTGGGGATGGAGCCAAGAGCAGCGTGGCCAGACTGCCCCTTCGTTGGTGTCCGGCTGCGTGCTGGTGGCAGGGCTGGCTCTGCAGCCACGGGGCAGACCTGGGGCAGCATGGGGTCGGTGGACCTCAGCGCATCCTCAGCTCTCACAGTGCTTCCCTGGCCCCTCCTCTGTTTCCTGGAGGCCTTGGCTGAGGCCAAATCTTCTCTGTACAGACCACATGTGGTACCAGGTTTCCAGCCCTGACTCCTCCAAGTGGACCCTCTGGGTCAGCAGCTAAGACCCCCTCCAACACCTGAACCACCAGCCCAAGGGGTAGAGCAGGGAGGGACATAGATGCGGGGCCGTTGTGATAACTGGGATGGTCCTTCCCTCTCCTTCCCTTAGGTTTTGTTTCCAGAGAAGAGCCTTGGGCTTGCTGAAACCTGCAGACATGTGCTTTGAGCTACCCTGCCTAGGGCTGGATCCCACCACCCACGCTAGTTCACACCCTGGGGGGAGAAGATGGGTGTTTTGCAGGTTGACTATGTTTGTGGGATCCCAAAAGCAAAAGGGGGAGAAGAACCAGACAGTCCCAGGGGCTGACACATATGTGTGTGCACATAGGCACACAGAAGAGATGGGTGCAAAGATGGGGAGTGTGTGTGTGCAGGGCTGGGGTGTGCGTGAGAGGAGTGAGGGGTCTGTGTGGGTGGGGGGGGGGGTGGGGTGTGGTGCAGGGGAAGAGGGGGCAGCACCGCAGCCTCCCCAATGGCACATGGGGTGGGCATGGGGCCTGCAGGGGCTGTGGCCGCGGCATGTCCCAGCAGGAAAAGCAGCTGTTGGAGAGGAAGAGGAGGAATATCTTCCCCTGAAGCATCGTCAGGTCTTCAAGGTGCCCGGGGGTCCGATGCCTTGGCATGGCAGACCAGAAGGGCCCTGTACCCTGCAGGGTCGTGGCCCCACCAAAAGGAGTTCGCCCAGTTTGGTGATGAGGTGGCAAAGGAGAGCCTGGGGAGGGCAGGAGGGAGCTCCTGGGACTGTGGAAAGTGTTCTGGTCCATCTGGGAACATTTAACCCACTGGTTCTCAGGCTGGGAAGATGACAGTGAGGGACACACCGACTGCCAAGGAAGAAGGTCCTGTCCCAAGCAGCGGAGGGATGCGTTCATGCTGCAAAAACCATCACAGGAGGTTTCTGTTGATCCCATCCAGGTCAGGTCTCCCGATCTGACCCAAATATGACCCGTCCTGACCCCAACCCGCCTTTTCCGGCCTTGGTGATAATTATGCCCTGCAGACTGTTCAGGCTCTCTGCCACACCTTGTAGGCGGGGGCAAAGTCTACTGCTCCCCCCATCCATGCCCCGTGGCTATACCGCAGTGCCTGGTGCTGGCCTGCCAAGCTCCCACCTCCCCAGAGCTCCCGTGGAAGGAGGAGGGGGCTGTACCCTGCCTGACTGCCCTGCTCTTGCACCCCCAGATACCCCCAGCTCCTGTGCTCACCTATGCTTGCCCTGGGCCCCACAGACCTTGTATAACCTGTTCCCACTCCTCCTCTTGCCTCATGACAAAGCACCTGGCATGCAGCAAGGATGGTAACCACAGTGAAATGTGCTCATCGCCACCCCAGGGACAGTGTGGGACAATCATGGGGTCATGGGAGCTGCAGCCAGGGGCCCCTTCCCCATCCAGCTTTCTCTGAGGCACACCCTGTGTTAGGTACCTGTTTCCTCGGGATAAATGGGATTTGCTGTCACTGTCTGGGGACAGGGGGGCATCAAGCTAGATGTAGGCTTTGCATCTAGATTCCCAAAGCGCTGTTCTAGATCCAGGGTAAGCATCTGGTCTCCCCAGTGCACCAGTAGTTTAGCACGGGTGTCTGCATGGTGCCGAGTCACTTCTTGCTGTGCTGCACCCTCAGCCTTCCTCACCTCCCAGCTGCAGTCATTTGTTTTGAACCCTGGCCAGCACGTCTGCCTCATGGTAGACCTGATTGCTGCTTTCATGCAAGTGAGCTCCATCACGCTACCCCTGCTTTCTGGGGCCCACGTGTCCTGCTCACCCCACAGCCCCAGGGACACTTGGTGGCCTTTGCCTGGGCAAACTGAGATAAATACCAGTCGGTTGCTCTGGTGTGTGAACGACCTGCTGTGGTTGGCTTGCCAGGGCAGAGGGCTGCCCACCTACCTCTCCACCTGGGCAGCTACATGGCACCCTCACCCCAGTGTGTGAGGCACCCAGGGAGCTGGAACAGCTTCAGCAGCACCCCACGGGTGGGGGAGGTGCAGTGTTGGCATGTCAAGCAGGGGTCCCATGGGATCTTTGGGTTGCATCTCACAAGCAGGAACAGGAAGAGGACGTGGGATCCTCCTTCTGCCTGGAGGAGAGAGGCACAGCCCACACCTCTGCTTTGTTTGCAAGGGGGTTGAGATGTCTGCAGCCAGTTTGGGAGACCTTGAGCTGTTTGGCTTCTTTGCAAGCGGCTGAGCAAGATGCTGAGGCTCGTTGCCTGGAACTGGAGTAGCCCAGCCAGACCCTGAAGGCTATTTGTGACCCTCAGTTAGCTGCTGAGATGCTGTGAGTGCTGGAGGTCTCTGACCCCAGGCGTGTGTGTCCCTGCACCTCTGAGCTCAGGTCACCAATAGGTTCCTGGCGACTGAAACTAAGAAAATAACCAGCGTGTGATCACACAGCCCTTGGACACTGCCCAGCCATGCCCCAAATGGGCCCTCGCGGTCCCTGCTGGGGACACACTGGGTGGATGAGTGCCAGAGCAGGCAGGGTGCTGGCCAGCATGCCCACAGCTACAGGCCTGGCACTGCCAGCTCTTGCCGAAATACCAGGGATGGGTTAGAGTCCACCCATGGTCTGCTTGTACCTTCACCAGGCAGGGCTGGGGATGAGCTCCTGACTGTTGGGGGTTCCTGCTGCCTCAAAACAGGGAGCACTCACCCTGTATCCTCAGGTGCCCTTGCCTGTTACTTCCAGCTGGTCCAGGGAGGAGGGGATGGAGCAGGGCATGCCCTGGAGCAGGGCATGACATACCACCATGGTTCCTTGGCCCCATCAGCACCCTGCAGGGATTTCTGCCCATCCCAAAGCCCTTCCCAACCCAGGGAGCTGGGTGCAAGAAGACAGGCTGGGGACCAAGTGGCTGGACAAGGCGGGGGGGGGGGGGGGGGGGGGGGGGGGAGGTACCTGAGCATCTTCTGTGGGTGGTGGCAATGGGACACAAGTGCGCCTTGGGTTACCACCATGCTGGGTACAACCTGTGTGAGGGTGAGGAGTTTTGTGGGGGCTTGTGTGACGAACTGCATGTGAGTAACCATGTGTGTAACTGCTTACATGCCTGAGTAATGCAGTGTGTAACTCTGCGTGTGTCTGTGTGTATGCCTGCAACTCACACACTGTGTGTGTACCTGTGTGCGTGCAACGCACTGTGCATGTCTGTGTGTAACTGTGTCCGTAACCATTACGCTGTGCATGCATCTGTTGTGTATCTGCATTTGTGACTGTTTACCAGTGTGACACACTCTGCACGCATCTGTATGCATCCGTAACTGTATGTCTGCAAGCGTGTCTGTCGCTGTGTAACTCACAGCGTGTGTGGTCATGCATGTGCAACTGAGTGTGCTTGTGGGTAACATGCCACAGTGCAGGATATCCCCACGCAGCAGTGTGTTGTCTCCCGATTTCTCTCTGTGCCAGGGGCAGAGCTGTTCTGTCCCTGCAGGGTAGCACTGCTGGCCAGAGGCACTGCTCCTCCTGCCCGCTGCCGAGGGGCGATTCCTGGCAGGGCCCCGGCAGGTTGGGGCAGGCGTGCAGGCAGCGGGTGCCAGCAGCTGCCCCCACCCTTGCTCTACCTGTCAGACAGGTGGGGCTGGCCGCCTGCCACCACCAGCCACAGTCACTTCTGGGAAGGGAGGATGCGGGAGGGATGGGTCTCAGCACAAAGGCTGGGGACCTGCCCGCGGCTAGAGAGACCCTTGGGACCTGCTCCCTGGGATGGTTTGGGGAGGGCTCCCAGCACTGGGGACCCTGGGAAGCCTCAGGGCTGGAGTGTGCCCAAGGAGAGGGGACTGCAGCCCACAGACACTCAGCCCCTCTGTGTGCCCCTCTCCTGCCATGCTCAAAGAACCCCTGAGGAACATGCCAGGACTCCTCCCTCCCAGTTCCATGGCTGGAACAGGGTCTCCTGCACTTGGGTCCCACCAGACTTTTGGGGTGGGGAAGGTGAAGGGCTTCCCCTGCATGCCCCAGGGAAGTCAGTGCCCATCTGACCCTATAGATCCTACCGACCATCCTGGCCACTGGCAGAAGCTGACTGGGGGCCAGACACTTTCTATCCATCCTGGTGGACCTGCTGCCTGCTCTGACCCTGGCTCCTGACAAGGCCAACAACCCAGAAAGGCACCAGTTGGAGCCTGGTGCCAGACAGAGCCAGATCTTGCTGTGCTGAGCTGGGTACACTGGGAATTTACAGGGAAGAAAACCGGGACACCCAGCAGCTCTGGCATCTCCACATCTGCAAGCCTGTGTAGATCACCTGATGGGCACTAGCCACGCTGTGGCCACTGTATCAGATGCTGCTCATGCACTAGAAAGTGCTTGGTGCCACTAATGCAGAGGCTGTCCTTAGTGCAGGTGCAGAGGTTGTCCTGGTGGGGTACAGGCTGGGGCACGTAGATCTCATTGTGACAGTGCAGCTGGTGAACATGCTTTATGGTCTCATCCCACAAGACCTGTCCCCAAAGTCCCTGTCCCCTCTCAAGCTCAGCAGCACCTCCGTATGGCTCAGGCACCAGGCTTCTTATCAGTTGAGCCTGCTGGCCCCCTAAAACATGTCTTATGTAATGGCAGTGGTGGAGGTGGCTCCCACAAAGCGTGCTCTGAAACTCAGCTCATTTTAGAAAGGCCTGGAGGAATGAGATCCTCCCGTAGGACCCACCCTTCACCTGAAAGCAGGCTCAGGCCTGGACTTGCTCGCCTGCAGTCCTGAAGGCAAAAACTAGAAGAACGCCAGCTCTCTGGAGAGCCTGAAGCTCCCACAGGAGCTGCCACCACGTTACTCCATGATGACAACACCTCGGCCAGCTGTATGAGCCCCAGCTGAGTCTGGTGTCTGTGGCCTGGACACTGTGGCCACCAGAGCTCGCCAGCAGATGGGGGTCACCTTGCCCTGGGATATCTTGTGACAGCAAAGACCCTGCCACCCTAGGGGTCAGTCCCCTGAATGAAGAAAGCCTAGTTAAGGGGATTTGCCCCCCAGCCAGATCAGTGTGAAGGGACATCCTCAAAGGCTTTGTGTTGGGATGGCCAGGACTAGATCCTCAGCTCATCTCCTTTGGAGATGGAGGGAGCTCTGCCACCTCCACCCCAATCAGACCTTTGCCCTGGGGCTCTGGAAGAGAGCGCAGCTGACGCAAGATCATGTCTCGTGCTCAGCGGGTGTGCCCGCAGTTCAGCAGGGCACTGCCGTCCCTGTCACTGTGGTATGGACATACCACGCAGCTGGGAATTTCTGATTTTCATGGCCAATGACAGAATACATCACTTGGACTGACGGCAGTCACCCTGCCCCATGGCACAGCTATGCTCTCTGGGGCTGTACTTTTCTAGGAGCTTAGGAAGAGGTTGAGCTGGGGGATGTCCCCACTGGCCCAGCCATCAACTTCAGGGGCCAGCAGGCAGGAAAATCCAGCAAATACCATACCATATGGTACAGCAGGCTGGACATTTCATTATACAAATCTTCCATCTCTGCTCACCAACCCCTTGAGCCCAGACAGAAATAGACACAGGAGGGTTGTGACACTCCTGTCCATTGCCATGGCAGTCCTGACCTCCCTGGCCCACTGCAGAGTGACACACTGACTGTGTGATGGTTTCCATGTCCCTCGCAGGTGCTCTTGTAACATCGCTGGCCATCGGCAGCCCGCATGCCATACCTGGTGCTGGAGGCCAGGAACCCCCCAGACCTCTTCTTGGAGTACCCAGAGAGAGATGGCACTCTCCATCCAGGCCTGATGGACACAATAAAATGCTCAGCAAATGATTCCCCATGTGTCTGGCTTCTTTAGGCACCCAGGAACGTGGCATTGCAGCGGGGTGGTCAGCTTCTGTCTTCCAGCTCCTACCACTCCTTTGCATCTTCTCTCAGGCGTTTTGGACACCAGTGCTCCTCATCTTCGTCCCCTCTCCACCACCTTGTTCCCCTCTTCCTCTCTGACTGCATGTGTTCATGTGCTCTGTCACGGGTGCTGGGGTGCTTCAGCAGGGGAAGGCAGGGAGCTGGGACAGCCTTGCTCATACACCTCCATGCTGCAGCAAGGCAGGTCAGGGCAGGAGGACTGTCCTGGCCACACTGGCTTTCAAAACTGTGGCTTTCAAAGAGTAGCTCAACGACCAGCGCCTTGCTGAACTGGGGCCAGAATGTACCCAAAACGGTTTGGTGGGTTCAAACACCTTAATTTACTACCTGGATTCTCAGCTGAAAACTTAAAGATGAGCACATGGCCACGGCTGGGTGGGAAGGAAGGTGAGAATGAATGGAGGAGATCAAGGCTACTGGAGACCTCACTGTGAAATGAATCTGCACAAGCTGAAGGAAAGAAAATACCAACTGGGAGCTGCAGACCATGACTTAACACAGCTCTGTCCCCCAGATCCCACAGCTGCAGTGTTTGCAACTGTCCCCATTCCCATCTGCTCTCATCACCAAGCCTGGAGGAAGTCTTTCCAGGACACAGGGCTTTCAGGACCACACATCCTGATGTTTTGACAGAGGGCTTCTTGGTTTGTTTCTGTATGGTCTGCTCAGCAAGAAGTGGGGAGAAGAGCTAGAGGTGCGTGATCACCCATGAGAAGGTAGGACATCTCAGGAAGCATTGGTCCATTGAAGTGAAATGTGTGTGTGATGGGAGTCGGGCTGCAGTAACCCTGGGCAGCTTCTTCGGCATCTGCCAACCTGCCGCTGATGCCGTGAGCTCAGTCGGGACCTTCAGTTCATGCTCTCTCATTCGTGGACTTCCCAGCTTGCCCAGTGACTCCGTTTGCAAGCTGGTGCAGTGCCAGGCTCCGTGCTGTGTTTGGTGGATAACAAAGGGTAGAGTTGTCCAGGGAACAAGAATGCAATGAATATTTCTTTTTGTTTCACAATGAAACAGGACTGGGATTTTTGGTGGCAGTGGTGGAGGGAGGGGAAGGGAGGAAGCTGGGACATATCCACCCAAGAAGACCCACCAGTGCCACCCTTCTGAGGATGCCAGAGACCAAGGGCTGAACATCTATCCTGACCTGGGCAGTCTGCAGGAGGGGGAGCGTCTGCGCGGGGTACAAGAACTGGGGAGGATGCAGAGGTGAAGCTTTGTCAGACCTGGGTGGGAATAAAGTTTTTGGCTGGGAGCAGGTTCCCAAGTCTGTTCCTGAGGAGCAGGAACCAGCCAATGTGGCCAGTAGGAGCCACACATGTGCAGCACGGCCAAGCCACATGCAGAGCCCTGGTCCCAGAGAAGCAGCAAGCACAGCACAGGACAGATGGGGCTGGTGCGATCCCTCCCCATGGGTGACAGAGCAGCTTCTGCTTTGCTCCCAGGCTGTGGGGGAAACGCCTGGTGCTGAATCACCATGGGGGCAACCAGGAGTCAACTGTCTGGGGAGCCTGAACCCTCCAGCCCCATCCTGGATGTGTTGGCATGCCAGGGAGGCAAGCAGAGGACCTCCTAGTACAGACCTCTAAGAGTTCTGGCCGGAGGGGAGGGATGGGTGGGCTGCAGAAGCTTGAATGCAGTGCTGACCACAGGGAAAGGGGGAGATGGGCACGGGCAGGCAGAGACATGTGGCATGCCCCAGGGTGGTACCCATGTGCCCTGGGGGTGCTCCCCAGTGTGCCCAGCCCACTGGTCACCTGCTGTCTCTGGTTCCAGGCAGCCACCACAGTGGCTTCCCCGTTCCTACAGCGGGAACAGCCACTCTCTTGTTTAACAACCAAACAGCCCAGGGTTTTAACGGATGAGTTACCGTCAGCAGGTAGCTCTCCTGGACAAGCCAGATGCCCCCAGGGCAGCTACTGCTGGAAGCAATTATCAAAGAAACTGTTGGGCTGCAAGGCAGGGGGGAGTGTTGTCTGGGAGCCCAGGTAACTGCTGTTACCCCAGGGAAGAGGGACGCAGCCCTGGGGGGCCTGCCCAGCCCCAGGCATGCCAGCCCAGCCCTGAAACCGGGCTGGATTTGAGCCTGCCGTGGCAGCACACTGCTACAAACCCCTGGCAGCACTGTCCTTCTGAGCTCCTATGTGATACATATCACCTGGGCAATAACTCTGCCCTCCATACCACACCTGAGCAACAACCCTCCCCTCATATAATTCAGCTTCCAGAAGTGCAGGTATATAACACCCCCATCCCTTACAGCATGTCCCCCAGCAGCATTTGCCTTCCTGCCCCCAGCAGAGCCCCTAAAGCTCCATCCACGAGACTCCTCTCAGGACTGCAACCTGCAGCTGTGCAAACTGCCCCACATGCTTCACTCCCCCATGCAGTGCGGAGATCCCCTCCCATGCAATGCCCTTGGTCACCAAGGTGTACCTAGTTCCCAGCTCAGTGGATGTCTGTCCTCAGAGCACAGCCCGTCCCGCGACGGTGGCTCCCCTGCTCTGCCATCCCTGTGCACTAACTTTGGCTGCTCCCAAGTCAGCTCAGGGGTATGCAGATGGGGTCCTGCATCAGGAGGATGCTTCTCCAGGTTTATTTATGCTACCTGATTGTTAATCTGTCCCGCTGCTGGAAAAGCACACAAAACAGTTGGGCAGCCCAAACTGCCTGACACTTTTGCTCTCTAACAATTTCCATGGCAGAGTCTGGGTACTCCAGAGCCTGGTTCTGTCCATGCCAAATCCTGCACACCTCCCCCAGATACAGCCAGTCCTGAAACCTGGGAGACATTAGCCTGGGTGGCATGAAGCAAGCCCAGGGCTGGTCAGGAACTGGCAAGGGCAGTGCCAGGTGAAATCCAGTGGGGAGAGGGGTTCTTGTCACAGCTGCAGAAGTCCAGCTGCAAAAAACATCTCTCACAGGCTTTCAAGGCTTTTTTCCCAGACCCAAAGATTTACACATCTTTCTTTCTTTTTGCAAGCTTGTTCCCAGAGTCTGAAGGGCTGAGTCCCACCTGGACCAGGTACCCGAGGGATAAACACACCAAATGAATGCCCCACCAAAGAAATGTTTCCCCTGAGGAAAGAAGACATTGGATGTTTTGAGCCAACCTTCCTTTTGGGTCAGGTGCTGCCCTGGCCCCACACCTGGGCTGTGTCCTCCTGCCCTCTCTGTGGAGTCAGGGCCAGTTGCCATCCTTGTGCTTCTGGGAGCTCATTGCACATGGCAATGGGAAGGCAGCTGGGACCCCACACCCCCAGTCACTCCCAGTATGGGGTTCAGTCCTGCTCCCCGATCGTGCTGAGCCAGAGGCAGGAGGGTAAGAGGGTGAAAGCCAGTAGGGACTACAGGGAGCTTGAAGAAAAGGCAGTGGGAGTGGGAGAGAGAGCAGGGGTCCCAGGGAGATGGTCTCTTCCTCCCACAGGCTACCCCCATCCCCACCACATTCCCATCTACCCTGATCCGCTGCAAGGATGGCCACAGTCCGGCTTGGCTGGAAAATCAGGTCATGCTGTTGTGCTCAGGGGCAGTTCATGGTCTGGCATGTGGGATATTGGACACATTCTTGCTGGCCCAGCTGAAACCTCTCCCCTCACCCTATTTCTCTGCTCTCATTTGTCACATTTCAGCCACAGCAGCCTGCTGTGGGTCCATGGGTCCCAGGCAAGCGCTGGCCAGGGCAAACTGCCCTCCTCTTCTCTAACTGGGCCCAGGGATCAGCAATGGTCGCTGTGTCCCTTTGGGGGGTCTTGGGAGAGAGAAAATCCACTTTAATGCTCAGATTTGAAGGGTGACCAAGATATTGCCAGGGCAACTGTGTGCCAGAAACGTGTTCAACCTGGGACCACCTGGTGGGAAAGGTCTCCCAGCAGACCCCAGTGTAAATGTGTGAGGGTAGGTTGCTTTGCAGGAAAATACTCTTTTTCTCCATTTTCTGACATGGCTTGCCACAGACAAAAAATCCAGGCACCTCCAAGGAGATTAAAAAAACACAATCTATTTTTCGTGACAGTGTGCTGGGAGGCTCTGCTGGGTTGGCTCAATATGGGCTTGGAGGTCACTGTAGAAGTCACCCTGAGTGTGTGTTGGCATGTGCACATGTGTTGGTGTGTGCACATTTGCATGTGTGTCTGGTCTTGCTCGCCTTCCTCCAGCCCTCCCTGGCTCTTCACCCCACAGACCCACGCAGACTTCATGGGAGGCTCTGGTCCCCCAGCCTGTGCCCACACACCCCTGCCTCTTTCTCCTCCTCTGGCACAGGGTGCCTATACAGCTGAGGGGTCTACAGACCCCCTGCCTCTGCCCCAAGCCTCCTGGCCAGCATGCTCCCCGCTTGGCAATGACAGTGGGGTGGTGGCGGCGGGCGGTGGGAACACCGGGGGCACGGGAGGCGAGGTAGACAGGTTCCCTGCTGCTGCTGGAGCTGGTTAAACATTGTCCCAGGCCAGTTAGGTAACACAAACCGCAGCGGGAAAGAAATGAAATTGCTTGAGCAAACAAGGTGCGCTTGGCAGGGCAACAGGCTGCGTGACAAAGTGCTCCCCTCTCCCTGCCAACTTGCCAGGGTTATCTATTGATGGAGAATAAACACCTCGCCCACAACCCCAAACTCAGAGGGACAGCAGCCAGGAGCACAGACGGCTCCTGCAAGACCTGGCCTGGGGCTGGGCTTGCCCTGCTCACTGTGTCCCCTCCCTGGACACACTGATTGCCACCAAACACCATCCTGGCCCCTTCCCACGCATGCCGCTTGTGTGGGCAGCCCGAGCATCTCGGCATTGTCCCTCCTGCCACCCTGTCCAGCCTGCTCCTTGTGGCAGCTCCAGGAGGTCAGGGATGGGCCTGGAGCACCCTCCGCTTGCTGGAGCCAGCAGACGCCAGCCGGGAAAACCTGTTCCCTAGGGAAGGTTGCGCAAGGAACGTGACGGAGGTCTGGCTGCAGCCCAGACCATGGACTGGCTCCTGGTTCACACCCAGGGACTGGGACCTCTTCTTGCACCACAGGGCAACCCTGATGGCCTCATCTCAGCATGTGGATCTGGGAGCAGTACAACTTCAGCTTAGCACACTAGAAGGCAAGTGATGGAGGCCTTCCATATGATTTTGTCATCCCTGGGATTTTGCATGACTGCAGACCCCCCTCTTATGTCTTGCTGAATTACAAGGGTGGGCATGGCATGGCATGACCTCAGGAGACCAGATATCCCAGCTGGACCAGCAACGCAACTCCTCATGTAAACAGCAGTTGAATCCACCCAAAAGAGGTTGGATCTGGCCCATGGGCACCTCCTGCCCCTGGCAAAGCAGGTGGGTCATGCCCTTGATGTCACCGCAGCATCTCCAGGAGGTTCTTCAGCTGCCACTGAGCTCACAGCCTGGGGGCTGCCAGCAGAGAAGTAGGGCACCAAGAGCCATGGCCACTGGGAGTTTGGAAGTGAAACAGGAGACTTGCAGCAGGGTCTGTGGTTCCCCCAGCCCCTGGACCCATTCTTGTTATCCATATCCTGGTGAAGCAGGGGTCTGGGCTTTCCCAGGCAGCACAGTGGCTCAGCAGTAGGGATGCTCTAAGCCACCAGCCTCGCTCTCAAGCTGAGGCCAGGCACACCGGGAGCAGTTCCAGCTGCTGCAGCCAGGACAGTCCAGGGGACACAGCACAGACGGTCTATGTGAGACCTTGCTTTGAAGGACTTATTTCTCACTTGCATCAGGTGACACTCTTGTAAGTGCGGGATGGGTGATTTTTAACTGTACCGTGCCTCCGGTAGTAATGAGGGGCAGTCAGGGAACAATGGCTGGGTCCTCCTGCCAAAATGGCATCTCAGGCTTTGCAAGGCTCCCTTACTGCCTAGGGGCATCCTAAAAACTCCCTGCACTCCCCCCCCGCCCCCCCCGCGCTGGTGGTCTGGCTCCCCTCCTTAGTCACTCCAGGCTTGGGCGTCCCAGACCTGGTCAAGCTCCAAGCTCAGAGGAGGTGTCCCAGGGCTGAGCAGTGCTATTCACTGGATGCCGACATTCAGCAGGGTCCTGTACACCAGCAAGAGGTTAGGGTGGCAACAAGACCTTCTGGTGCCCAGCAGTATTCAGAAAGACTCGTCATGAAATGCGGGCAATGCATGTCAACCGGCAGCAATGCATGGACCACTGTTTGCCAAGCTCGTGGTAGAAACATTTCTGATAGCCTGCTTGGCCTCTAACCCCATGAATTCCTTCTTGCTGCCCCACAGACATATCTTGTGGGTTGAAGAGATCCTCCTAGCACCCCTGGGGCACCCTTCCTGCCTCCTCACAGTTGGGCTAGCTGGGGAAGGCTGGTGTTGCCATTGAGCAAGAAGGGGCAGATGATGTGTTTGGGCTGTCCACACTGTCAGGCCTTAGTGAGTGGTCCCCCTTCCTGAAGACACAGTCCTTGAGACCCACCCTGGTCCTAGGAGAGGCTCCCAAATAACCAGACTGGAAGATGGGCAAGCCTTAAACATATTGCAGCACCTGTGCTTCTTCTTGCTGTCCCTTCATGTGTCAGAAGAGAGCACTGGCCAGGGAGGGGCTGGAGGTCCTCCTGCAGCCCATGAGCCCCAGCCAGGCTGGGGACCTTAATGTCAAGGGAGCTGAGAGAGACACCCCCCCAGCCCCCCACACCAGACCACCCAGGAATTTGCTTCCCAGCAAATTCTGACTTGGAGCCGCTGCTCCAGGAAAGCCCTCCTGCAAAGGCGACTACTAGGGCTGAATTTCTGGGGGGTCCTCAGAAGGGCAAAGGTTTGGGAACAGGTGTAAGATGCCCCTGTATGGCTGGCTTTGAGACAAGGCCTCCAGATCCCACTCCTACCAGCCTAGGGACAAGCAGCCCAACTCACCCTAAGGAAGACCCTACGACCCTGTGCCAGGATGACCAGGCAAGTCCAGGCCACAGCAGGCAGGAGGGATGGTGGCAGGCGGGGTTGATGCAATGGGACATCCCGGGTAACATGAGCCTGGTCCCCACCATGTCTTTAAGTAAAACAAGCAAAATGACAGGGAGGTACAAAAAACCCAACCAAACAACAATTTATTCCTCTTATGTTCCCATTTGAAAAGGATGCCTGGCTGGGCTGGCATCCCGCTCCTGTGGCTGACACAGAGCCAGTCTGTGCCCCCGTGACATCGCTTCAGTCCAGCTGAGCATCACCACCTGCCACAAGACACGTGTGTGCCCTACAATGCACACTCTCACATGGGAACATCTTACTCATGAAAAAATATATCTGTACATTCATTCTGTGCTTTTTTTTTTTTGGTCTTACATAAATTAGAAGCTACTTTTGAGGAAAAGGCCTGTTTCTAGATACAGGCAGCCGGGCTGGAAATACAGAGTGGCCCTGCTGCCTCAAGTCCTCTCCCCACTGAGGGCTCTCCAGGGCCAGGTGAAGCTTCACAATGTTCCCATCTTCTCTCAGTGGGTGCCACTCTGAGAAGCTGCTGCACAGGGGGGCCTCACCCATCCCACGTGGAGCAAACAGGATGGTGGGCACCTTCAGCATGGTGCGAGCAGTGATGAGGGAGGACCCCATAGCTGGGACAAGGTCTGTCCGATCACAGGTGAGACGGTGGTGCTGACCCTCTGCCCGGGCAGGAGGTGGGTGACAGCAGGAGACCTGCTGGGCTCTCACTGCGGTGCCAGCTGCCACTCGAACTTCTCTTCCCCTTTGTGTTTGTCCACGCTTTGAAACAGCCAAAGTCACTGCGACTCCAGCCAGAGGTACGAATCCAGCAAGGGAGATAATGGTTTACAATAACCTACTGGAGCCAAAATACTAGCTTTAAACACCTCAGTGCCGGCAGTCACCAGCACACACAAGTGCACCCATGCAAGGGTCGGAGTTTCACACACTGCACAGGGCAGCAGCTTCCAGATACAGCTACAGGCAAAGTTTCCTGCCAAGGAGTCCAGCTCGGGGCTGGTGCCGAGGGGCTTGTCAGACCCCGGCTCATCCAGGACTCCTACAGCTCCTTGTTCCTGTTGAGCACCTCCTCCTCCTTCCAGCCACTGGAGTTCTTCCCAAACTTGTACACCAGCCGTCGCCCATCGACTCTCTCCAGGATCTCTCGTTTGTAGTAATACCTGGAGGAGATGGAGGTGGAATGAGGGCTCTGGATGCAGCTCCGCGTGCTGGGGAGCTGCTGTGGGGGATCAAGGCTGAGTGCTGGTGGGTCCGACCCAGCCCTGGGGGGCAGGTCCCCCCTGAGGGCAAGGGAGGGCACTCACCGCATGGCTCTGCTCAGCTTCTCGTAGGTCATGCTGCTGTTTTTCTTCTTCTGGCCCCAGAGCTGAGCCACCGCCTCCGAGCGCAGGAACTTGAAGACGCCCTCCTGCCGGTCCTCCCACTTCATCAGCCCCTCGTTCAGCTCGGGGTGGATCAGGATGTCCCGGATGAACTCCCACAGGTGGGTACCTCTTGGGGCTGGAAGAGAAGAGCAAGCTGTAGAGGAGGAAAGATCCTGTGGGTCCCTGCACTTTGGATCTCCCTAAACCCCCCTGCCAAGAGGCATGCCAGCGGACATGGCCCTTCCTCCCATCTCCCCTCCATGGAGCCAAGATGAGGGAGGCAGTCCAAGCTCCCAGGCTGGAGGGTCCACGTACAGTGCTTGCTCTTCCGGCTCTCCAGGCAGTCTCTGCTCTCCTCACTGAGTTTTCGGGGCCGTCCCCGTTTCCGCTTGCCATGTTTGCTGTCCCCTTTCTTGCTCCCTGCAAAGCCATCTGTGCACACAGAAAAGGGGACATGTTACGCTGTGCAGAGCCTGCTGGGTTGCAGCTCCCCCCTCCATGGGCACAGAGATGTTCTCCTCAGGAGCAGAAGCACGGGGGAGAGCTGGCTAGGGGGAAGAGATCAGGGGCTGCACCCTCTTTTCAGGCCCAAGTACCAGGGAACCATCCCCCTGAGAGCAAGGTCTCCCCATTCCCTTCAGCCTCATCCCACCCTCATCTGTGCCACCATGCTTAGGGCAGCATGCTGTTCGTTCTCCAAACCTTGCTGCTTCCTTGCATTCCCGGTATTCCCAGTATCATTGCCTGCTGGGATCAATACTGAACACAGATTTCAGTGTTCAGGATCTCTGGCTGCAGCCTTCACCCAGCTGCCACCACCTACCCCGTCCCACCAAGCTCATTGCTGCCCTGGCTATCCCAGCTCTGCCCCAGAGGCTGCACCATCACCATGCTCAGTGGAGAGAAACAGACCCAGGGTGCACAGAAAACCAGCCCCCTCCCTCCTTCCCAGTGTGAGGATGGATGTTCAGGTGTCATCCCTAAATCACTGCCAGATGGGATGTGTTCTGCAGCTGCTCAAGTGCCCGGGAGCAAGCCCTCCTCTCCCAGCTCGTGGTGGGAAGCAAACAACTCACTGTCAGGGAAGAGCTTTGCTTCCATGGGGTCAAGGTCGAGGTCACTTCCACCGGAGTCCTGGGAGTTGGGGCTGTGGGACATCACAGGCCCTGAGAGGCAAAGGGACAGGGCTCAGACCACCAACTGCTGACTTCCTCCCCGCTTCCCCCCCAGGCCCCTGCAGGCAGCCTGGTGCAAGACCCAAACCCGCCCTTGGTGGTGGGGCAGTTCCCCACTGATCTCCCAGATCAGCGCAAGTGAAGGGAGCTTTTCGCTAGGCAAAACACTGACCTGAGACATCAGAGCTGCCTGGGGACATGGCAGCAGGCAAGCAGGTGAAGTCTGTGGATAGGAAAGGGTTTGTGGGCTTCATGTCCTCCAGGGAGTCCTTGGCACAGGGATTTCCCAGCTCTGGAAGGGGGAGAGAAGGGAAGAAGGGGTTAGCCCTGCCTGCATCAGCACGTGGTCGCTGGGGAAAAGGCTTGGCCAGGACCCCTCTCTTACCCAGGTGGCTAGAGTCCAGGAAAGTCTCTTGGGAAGTCACATCCTCTTTTTCCAGCAAATCAATGATCCAGTTCAGCTCGTCGGAGGCTGCAGCAGTGGGAGGACTGAGATTAGCGATGCCTATTTGGTATGGACAGGAATGGTACACACTGGCAGCTGACCCCAGCCCTGCCTGGACTCTGGTCTGTGCCCCCACATCTCCCTGCGCAGCCTCCCCAGTGCAACTTCCCCCAGGCAGCCCTCCACAGTGCCCGGGAAGCAGCAGGTCCTGGGCTGGTGGGGGGGGTCTCAGCCTCATGCTTCGAACTCCCAGGCCTGGGACGAAGGAGACATGGGGACACTCACTGATTTCGTGCAGGCGGTCATAGAGCTCATCCCCCAGGGGCCCAAAGATGAGGCGCATCTGGTCCCTGGTGCAGTGGCAGAGCGCATGCCCATCCATGTTGCAGCAGGAGAAGTCAATGGAGCTGGCATCGTACTTGTTCTTCTCCACGTGGTAGCTGATCCACTCCAGCACCTGCACCTTGGTCCAGAAGTACGGGAGCTCACTGAACCACTCCGGCTTGTCTGCAAGGGACGGAGAGCGGGGCTCAGGGGCAGGGCGGCCGTGCCAGCGCCATGTGCAGGCTGCTGGCTGCAGATGGGCACTGGGTCCAGTCCTGTGGCGATCACGCGGGGCACAGCAGGCCCTGCGCTTGGAGGGTTATGGGACTAACAGGCACTTAGTGCCTGCTCCCAGGTCACCTCACTCTGCCCTGCTCCTGTCCTGGGGGACAGCAATGACCTGATGCTCCCTGCACTGTTGGTTTTGGTGCCATTTGTCCCATCTGTGCTGGGATCTGCCCTGCTCTGCTGGTGTGTTCCCCATGCCTCCCCCAGGGCCATCCCATGATGGTCCCACCGGTGGAGTGGGACACCTGTCACCAGGACTGTACTTCCAAACTGCTCTCCAGGTGAGCCCTGGCAGCCCGTCCCCTGGGATGTGCTGGGGGAGGAGGGCAATGATTCCCTCATCCCCCGTATGCATCTGATGTGCTCCAAGCAGCCACGCTTTGTGCCACCCAGGGTTGCCTACAGCAACCTTTCAGCCAACACACTCCTGGAGAAACTGAGGCATGGTGGAAGCTGTTAACCTGCCCCAGTGGGACAAAGATCTTGCACTGCTCTTCCAAGCCAGCTGCTCTGCCTCACTGCTGCCTTACATGCTGGCTCCCCTGTGCAGCCACCACTGCTCCCCAGGTCCTACCTGTGCTCTGTGCGGGGGGCTGGCTGGTGGGGAGGCTCAGCCCCAGGCTGCTGTCGTCCCCAAGGTGTCCCAGCATGTCCAAGGTTGGCTGCACCTCATCTGGCTGGTACATGGCGCTGATGTAGTTAGAGAAGATGTTGCTGATCTCGCAAGATCCCGCCATCAAGCTCTGTGCCGAAAGACAACAGTGAGCCCCGGCCCCGTGGAGGCAGGGGTACCGGAGCCCACAGCACCCGCAGCACCCCCGGGACTGGGCTGGGTGAGGCCGGGCTCTCCCCTCCCCCCCACCCATCGTCACCTCTCAGGTCACTTGTGCAGAAACAACCACCCAGCACCCGCCGGCCGGGGCTGGGGCCTGACTCACCACCGCCCTGGGGGCCGGGAGGGAGGGAGGCTGAGCCGGAGCAAACAGGGACACAGCGTCACCATCACCGTGCTTGCAGAAGATCCTTGTCCCCAGCAGCCTGGCCTCACCAGCCCTGCTGGCAGCCAGTACAAAGGGACAGCAAGCAGGTGGCTCGCAGAGAATGGTGTTGCACAGCCCCTCCATGGGGATGGGCATTGGAGGGCACTCAGCTGTTGAGCGCTCCCCCAGCCCCACAGCACAGCAGTGCTTGGGCTGGCACAGCCCGCTGCCCCACTGCCCACTGCAGGGACTCCAGTGCCAGCAGCTCCGGTCCTCTCAACCAGTTGCAAGAAGCACATCCCAGTAACTCTGCAGCCAGGAGGGGACCAAGCCACTGCCCGGCCCTTGTGGAAAAGCCAAATCTTGCTGTTCGCTTGACAAAACCTGGGGGCCGGAGGGGGGCCCCTCCAGACCGCCGTTTCGCTGGCCCCCCCGAAAGGGCTGGCAGCTGCAGTGGGAGAACAGGCGTGCAGCGAGAAAAGACCAAGCGAATCCCCCGGCGAGAGTGAAGATGCACAGGGAGGAGAGCAAAGCAGCCGTCCAGGGCTGGGAGATGTCAACAGGCCCCAGACGAAAAAGCTTTGGTACCTTCTGTGACGGCAATCCTGGGAGCGGCAGCTAATCCAGAGAGCAGTGAGGGGAGACGGAGCGCGCCCTGCCCGGCCGCTAGCCACTGCTCATGGGCCCGGGAAGGCTGGTGCCGATGGGCAAGCCCTGCCTGCGTCTCCTCTTTTATAGCACGGGCGGCGTAATGCGATCTGGCGGCCCGAGGGGAATTCCAGCCCGAAACGTTCATGCTCCCAGATCCAGGTGATTTGCATAATATGAACCACCGGGTCCCAGCCCAGCGCTGCCTTGCCGGGAAATCTGGGTTGGCCAGTTTAATCATTGTCAGAGCCTTTGCCCTGCCGGTGCCCAGAGTTTCACCCACACCGGCTTCGCGAGGTGTTTTCTTCGCTGCCGTTTGCCTGGCTCGTGTTTGTTTGCTTGCAGCTGCAGGTTCACTTGGCTCCCGCTGCCAAGCAAACACACCCAGCAGGGCTGGAGCGGGCCCCAGGGGCTGCGCATCCCTCCCTGGGGCTCTGCCCACGGCAAAGGGGCCGGGAACGCTGCCCTGGGCGCCCACCCGGCCCTGTGGCGTCTCCCTGCTCGGGAGGGCAGGGCAGCCCAGCCCTCGTACCGAGCAGGTGCTTGCATGGGTGCCTTGGCCACATTTGGAGCACAGGCTTGGTCGCTCCCTGGTCTGGCACAGGCACAGCTTCTCCCAAAAGGAGAGGAAGGAGCCAGTAACCAAGCCAGGCAGCAAGACTCAAGTGGGGATGGATGGTCTGTGTGGGGGTGGAGCAGAGACCAGGCAGGTGCCTGAGTATTACTGCTCTCGGGTAGGATGGGTCGACTTTTGCCTGGGGGGAGCTCTGTGACAGGCTGCAGAGCTGTGACAGCCCATTCCCTGCCATTTCACAAGTGCCTGGCACAGGCATACATGTACACTCAACAGGGACACATGCCAAGGGGCAAGGCAGGGTTGTGGAATGCATTTGGGGGATTACTTTCTGCCCCTCTGGCTCTTGGGCAGGGGTTCTTGGGACCCTGTCTGGATATGTTCGTGCTGTTTTTAGCCATGTGCTGGCAGAGGAGCCCCAGGCCAGTCCAAGCCAACAACTTGGCACCCATTTGCCTGGTGCTGGTACTTTGCCGAGCCAGCCACATCCATGCCGCACATGGGCTGGCACAAACCCAGGGCACTGTGTGAGCAGGGCAGACCCTGGCATCACACAGGCACCTCTAGGTTCTTGTTACTTCAGACCTGTACCTGGCAGCAAACCAGCTCCTGTGACAAGGTGGTGACAGACTGTCACAAACATGGATGCTCTACCTTGGCCCATGGGCTAGCAAGGGCAGGGTGTCTGTGTGCCCCATCTCCCTTGTCACGTCACCCTGGCCTGCCGTGCTGTGCTGTGGCCCCGGGGCAGGCAGGGCCAGCGTGCCAGCCAGGAGGCACCAGGTCACGCTAGCTGATCACCTGCCCCAGCTTCATTCCTCCGCGGCACAGTCACGAGTGCTAGGTGCTGCCAGGCCCTTTTGTTTCCTGGCACAGCATCCCACAGAGCACAGGGATGACCCCACACCTGGGAGCAGCCCCTGCCATTGCTGCCACGGGGCAAGCCAAGACCACCGGGGAAAACACCGGTGCTGGGCAGACATGGAGCCTTAAGCCTGCATTCAGCCGGGAGCTGAGCCCAGGGCTCCACTGTGCCCGGGGACCTGGCTGCCCGGCTGGGCTTCCAGTGTTTGTGGTTAGAAACCTGCCCCTGGGGAAGCTTTTTCCACCCACTGCTGAAATGCAGGTGTCTCTGGAGCAGAGTGGGACATGACAGCTCTGCACCGTGCCCTGGGCCACAGGCCAAGGGGTGATGGGAAAGGCATGTAGCATTTAGGAGTCTCCTGCCCAAGCCCTGCCCAGCCCACCCACAACTCTCCCCCTGCACCGGGGGATCTGATCATAGGCCTGATGGGGCTTTCTGCCATGGACCACACTGAGCATCCCCTTTCCCAGGTCTCCCTTCTCTGCAGACCCACAGCAGACCCCAGGGAAGTGCCGTGGTCAGTCCATGCACCCGGGCTATGCCACCGATGGGAGAGGTGCCCTCAGTGGGTGACACCCCACAGCCCCCTACGTGTTCCTGACATGCTGGGAGCCCTCTGGGTCCTCCTGGGGCCCAGCCTGCCCCCTTCCTTCCCCTTGTGTTTGGCAGCCAGGAGGCCAGCGGGCCTGAGCAATCCTCCCCAACACCCTCCAGGCACCCTCCGGCTTTACTGACTTGGAGAACTGGCCTTCCTGCCCATCTGCCCAACAAATGTGCCACAATCCAGGCCCTATAATGGGCCGTGGGAAGAAGATCACAGTGGGGGACACTCCCTGGAGATGCTGAGACACTGTGCCGGGAGCATGGGAGAGCATAAGCCTTTTCTGGGGTGTCCCCATGCCCTCCCCAGAGCCACAGGGCAGCAGCAAGCTGCTGGATGGTGCCCATGCTGAGGAGCAGCCGCAGCACTGATGGGCTCGGTGCAACTCCTCCTTGATCCTGGAGATGGGTGGCAGCGGGCTGCCACAATCTCATCACCAGAGCAGGTGGCTCCCAGGGATGTGTCCCCGCTGTCCCTTGCTGCTGGTCTGAGCTCCCAGGGCACCTTCAGTCGTGGGGGGAGCATGGCACAGGGTGCTGCCAGCCCAGGCTTGGCGTCTTGCTGCAGCGAGGAAGAGGTGGTCATGAGTTTGGAGTGAGTTGGTGACACGTGGGCTGGCAAGAAAAGGTGTCACTGGTGCAGTGAGTGGCTGGGACACCAGGTGGGAGGAGATGCTTTTGATGTCATCTGCCCTGCCAGGGGTAATTGGGCCCCTGATGCCCCCATCTTTGTTGCCCCACAGATCCTGTTTTCCCTGGCAGCACCGTGGTGTGGCTGTGGGTACAGAGGCTCACACTTGGATAAGCCATGACACAGGCTGAAGGTTACACAGGACACGGTGCTGGGGACTGGTATGGCTCTTGGGCACCACCAGCCCTCCAGAGACATTGTTAGGGCCAGACTGGCACCGCTGTCAGGACGAGCACTGCAAGGTGTGTTTTAAGCCCAGGGCTGGGGGGGCCCAGCTCTCACCCTGCGGCGGCAGCAGGGTGTGGGGTGCCTGACGCGGGCAGCAGGGTGTGTGCCAGGAGGAACCGCATCCGGGGTGGTCGGTGCGGGCACAGCCCATGGCTGGCAGCTCCCTGCTCAGCTGCTCCGTCCGACCAGTTTAACCAGTGCTGGCTGGCTGGGAAAGAGAAAGTGGAGGTTGCTGGGGCTGAGGCCCTGCCCTGAGGAGTTGGGGCTACAGCTTGCTGCCCCCCTCCCCGCCCTGCAGCACCTGGGGCTGGGGCAGGTTGGCTGCCCAGCGTCTTGCGGGGCACAGGCTGGTGCCAGCATCGGTCACCTCTGGGCGCTCAGCGGGCACCACACGCTGGCACCGGGGTCGCCTCCCTGCCGCACCTGCATCCCCCACCCCAGCATCCCCACCTGGGCAGCCCGGGGGGACCCCGCTGCCCCCCGCTCCAGCAGCTCTGCCGAGCCCCGGGCACCGCGGTCCCGCAGCCGGGGCTGCCACCTGCCGGCTGTCCCCAAGGCCACCGCTCCCCGCAGCCAGCCAGGCGGCTCCCCAGCGTGGGATGGGCGGGCGCCCGGGGCCCCCAGGGAGCCCGGGGCCCCCAGGACCCCAGCCCCAGGAGAGCCGGCTGCCCTGAGGGGTGTGCGACCGGGCAGGGCTGTGGGCAACCACCGCGGGCAGGAGGCACCCGAGCCCCTGCCCCGCAGCGCCCTTCCGCAGAGCCAGGGCCGGCCAGCTTGGGGACCCCTCGGGGGGGGGGTGATGCGATGCTGCAGGGCTGGGGATGCTCTGACTTCTGCGGCTGCCACTCTGGCTTAGGCCTGCCCGGTTGGCCCCCTTCCTCCCCTCTTCCTCCTCACCAGCAGAGAGGGGCAGAGCCAGCCCTGCCAGGTCTGTGCTTCCTCCACCTCAGCCCCTTGTTTCCCCCCAGAGCAATGACATCTGCTCTGCCCGCCCGAGGACTCTTGTGCCTGTAAGGATGCAGGTCACCTTCTCAAAATACAGGGTAGGGCCAGAAGGGCTGTAGCAGCACCAGTTCGCCCAGCCTTTTCCCCAGCACCTTTGCCAGGTGCATCAGGATGGGATGGGTGGCTCCCAGCTGTGCTCTTCCCCTCTTCAAAGCCATCTCTGCTCCGTCACTTCATTTCAGTACATTTTATTTGTGAAGACAAAAAGGCAAGGAACAACACAGCCATTGAAAAAAACATGTACATCATCAGACTGAAATAACTTACACTATTTACAGGAACACATCGAGGTATAAAATATATGTACACGCCTTGTCCTCTGACAAACCTAGACCGATGGGCTGGGCTGCACGACCCAGCAGAGAAAAAAAAGCCTTCACAAGAGTTGGCCTCTAGAAAACAGCTCTGAGCAAGAAAAGGCACCTGCTATTTGCGATACTTGTGCAGCGGGAAAGGGTGACGGAGCAGGTGACGCGACGCTGCAGCTGCCCAAGCCCTGCCGCAGGGCTGGACCAGAGGGTACTGGGTGGTCCCAAGTTGTGGGGGATGCAGAACAGCTGGCAGGTACCAAGGGCAGAGCTGTTATGGATGAGAGGACAAGTGCCCAGGGGCAGGAGGAAGGCGCAAGGGCTGTGCTTTTCTGGGGGTGAGGCCCAGGAGGCCAGGACAGGGCGTGGGGGGTCTGGGCTGTGCTGGGCTCCCTCCCGGAGGGTGAAGGGGAAGCAGGGAGGGTGTGCAGGCTGCAGGACGGAGCAGAGCTCCAGTGAGCTTGCTGAAAAGCAACTGGGAGCCCTGTGCTCTGCAGGGATTGTACCTGGACCCCATCCAGCATAGGACAGGGGAAGGACTGGGACAGGGGCACTGGGAGAGCACCCTGGGGAGCAGGCACTGGTTCTGCAGCACCAAGGCAGGAGGCAGCATCCGAGACCCCAAAGCAGCCATGCTTGGAGGTGCTGGGGAGGAACAATGTACCTGTGGGGACAGGACTGTGGTGCTCCAGCTCCTCGCAGCTGGCCAGACTGAGAGACCCACCGCCAGCCTGTCCTTTTGTGCCACAAGAGCTGTGGGTGCCAGGGAGGGGGCAGTGCCCAGGCTCCCTGGGTGGGCTCACAGTGGTTTAGAGGCCCAGTGCTTTTGGGCTCCTGAGTCATTTCCACCCTGTGTGTGCAAAGCTCAGCTCTGGGCCAGCACTACACCCTCAGCCGAGGCTGGAGCTGGCCCCTGTGTGCTGGTGGAAGAGACCCATGGAGCAAGAGTCAGGGCCCAGGGACAAAAGCATCACCCTGTGAATGGAAGGACCTCCCTGGACTGCAGGTATCATCATGCCCTTGGCACAAACCAAGGCACCCAAGGGCAAAGCAAAACGAGGTGCATGGTGTGAAGGCAGCTCCAAACTGCCCCTGCAATGGAGGGACTGCCAGATGGGCTCAGAGACCACAAGAAGGGACTTAAGCTAGGCAGCAGTGCAAGTCCTGAGCCCAGGGGAGCACCCTAGCACAGTGCAAAAGGATGGAACAGCTCACTTGCTTCCTCCGGCAGGCAAACAGCCCTTACCCTCATCCCTAGCCACACCTCCACCGTGGCTGTCCAGGCCCACAGCCCCAGTCTGAAGTCTGAAGGACCAGAGTCCAAGGGGCCACCCTTGCTAGACCACCTGCATGTAGGGACCTTGTGCTTTATAGCATTTGGGGAACCTGCCCCCTCCAAACTGACAGTGTGGCTCAGAGCTGTGAGCCCCTTCCCAAACCCCATTGTGCCAGGGGAGTGGGGTATGGCCCTGTGTCGGCTCCCCAGCCCTGAGTAGGGCATAATCTGGGGGCTCCAGGGTTACCCTGGTTTATCTCCAGTGCCTGGGACAGGCTCTGGATTCAACTGTGTTTTGGGGGTGAAAAAAAAAAAAAAAAAAAAAAAAAAAATCAAACATCACCCAGGACAACCAGCTTCTCTCACAGACTGTCCTGACCCTGGACAGAGGCTTTTACAGCACCAGTTCCCTGCTGCTCCAGGCTGCCACCGAATTACAGCAGGCTCTGGAAAACCGGGACTAGGACTAGCCCATTCCAGCTATGTGCTTCGCATGGACATTTCCCAGACAAGAAGGGCTTCACTGCATCCACAGCAAGTATCTGTGAGAGCAGAGGCAGGAATACAGGCTGAGCTGAGCTTTCAGAGGTCCCTTTCCACCCTTCAAAGGGACAAAAGGGACCACTTCCAGGCTGCAAATCAACCCAATAACAGCAACAATGCTGAGCCTCAGTCCAAGCATCCCACCAGCAATGGGAGCAAAATCTCAGTGTTGCGACTCAACTGGAGGATCCCACTGCAAAGAAGAGAGCTGGGAGCACAGGGCAGAGCAAGATGCTGGTCCTGCTGCACTGCCCAGGAGGAGACAGGGAGGGGGACACGAGGGGCGGCTCAGACATGCAGCGGGGTGGGGGTGAGGCCACGTGTCCCCAGGACAAATTCAAGTGTCAAAACCATAACAATAATTAAGAGAAGAAAACAAATCTAAAAACACAAAATCCCCACCCCATCCCCAAAATGAAATCCAATGACGAGAGCACCCAGCTTGCACCATGAGGTAGCTAAACCAGATCAATACCCGAGAAACGCTCTCCTGCATGGGAAATACCAACACACACAGATACTAAGATGTACACACACACACACACACAGAGCTACAGGATCACAGTCACCCCTCGCTTCAAAGACCCCCCTCTCTCCGGACACTTGCTGCTGTGCTGCAGTATCCAGCTCCCTCCACCTGCTGGCTGTGAAAGCCTTGAAGCCCCCTCAACGTGCTGCTGATGTAGCAGCGAGATGGAGGCTCAGCATCATCCAGGACGGGCCACTCAGCCCTGGGAAATAAAGCAGGCATTCGCAGCCTACACACAGGAAGAAACTAGTGGCGAAAGGCAAGGCAGGTCTGACCCCAAGCCTCCCAAGAGCAGGTCCCTCCATTGACTTCAGCAGGGAGCAGCGAGAGGTTTCAGGTCAGGCACTGGCAGATCTTGGTGCAGACACCGATGCACATGGTACACCTGGCTACAAACAGTCAAACACCCCCCCCCCCCCCCCCCCCTTTGGCCAAGCAAAGGTTAAACAGGCTGAGGAATGAGCAGGGAAAGCCTCTCCAAGACAGGTCTGGAGGTTAACACCTCCTCCAGTCCCCACATCTGTGCATTACTCTGGTGGCCGCAGTGCCCCATGCATTTTTGTTTGCCCCCTCCAGTCCCGCAGGGCTCACAGCCCAGAGCTGCCAGCACTGGCACCACTTCTCTACCAGCCATGGCAGGAGGGCTCCTCGCCTCGATGAAGCTGCTGGTCCCCGGGCTGTGCAGGGCTTGGCCACAATCACGAGGGACCGGTCACTGACCTGGGCAGGGTCACACCCACACATGCCATCATGCCCTCCACCAATACAAGGCAGCAGGATGGGTTTTTTCCCCCCAAAAGGCAAAAAATCCCCATCAAATCAATAGAGATGCTCTTGCCTTTCAGGATGTGGAGGAATTCCCAGGCTCCACCCAGAATGGTTTTAACAAGGGCTGGTGGCAAATGACCTGGGGCTGGTCCACAAGTCACTATGGTTGGAGAAAGCAGAGGGAAAATGGTCTGTGCTTTATGGGGCAGGTCCAAGAGCCCCTGGTCTCTGAGATCCCAGTTCAGTGCTGGTGGGATCACATGGAGAAATCCTTAAATTTGAGTTCAAACACTGCTTCTTCTGTGGCAGAGGGGAAGTGAGAGCATGTGAAGGAAGAGCACCACTCCTGGGGTCTCCTCGGCCATCCTGCGAGAAGCCCTGCCTGGCCCAGGACAGGATGGTGAAGGGAATGGTCCAACAGACCACAAGAGAGATGGAGGAAAGCTCCAGTGTGAGACCAGCCCCTTGCACAGGAGAGAGGGAGGAGAGAGCCTGGAGAAGCTGCGTCCTTGAGGACACACTCCTGGACGGAGGCCCCAGCCTTTCATGGAGGTTGGATTGTGCAAGATGATCCACTGCAGGATTGTTCTTCACGTGTGGGGTGAATCAGGGGACTTGTGCAAGACCGGCGTGTGCAACCCCTTCCTCACCCCGCTCCAGGCACAGCCAACTCCATCCTGGCCTGTCCTCCGCTGCTCCGTGCCTTGCTGGGCCCCCTCTGGCTCCAGGATCCATGGTGGCTGATGGGCCAAACCTGAGCTAGCCCCCTCCCTGGTAGAAGGCTGACAGCAGAGCCTGAGGGAAGGAGTTAAAGCTTCCAGCTCCCAGTGGTGGCAAAAAAAGATGGGCCAACAGGGGCGGGGGTGACAAATCCAGCCTCGGCTTCATTTCTCCATCTCAAGGGGGTTAACACACTGCAGGAACCCACCACAAAACCCCTGCTGAGGGTCAAGGTGTCGAGAGGAGGGCTAAGCAGCCCTTCTCTTCCCCACTGCAGAGCAGGATGGGCACATGGGGAAAAGACCAAGACCCATGGGTCAGCTGAGTTTACAACTGGTGTTTGGAGAAGGGAACTGCAGAGGGTTTGTCTCAAGTTGCCTGATGGAGAGCCTCCCAATCTTGCTGTGCCTCCAGAGCTGGGACATGGCAAAGGAGCTTAAAGGTGCACACCTCCAATCGCTGGGGACAGGTAGACAGAGGATGGGGAATCATGGGACTAGCTGGAAATCCTTCTGCAGACCCCCCACAGCAGAGGGGCTGTCCCATAAGTAATGTCTCCAAAGCAGCAGCCCCTCTATGCTATGGTCCTGGCCAGCAGACACCAAATGTCCTTGTGGCTGTGGAGTGGAGAAAGACTCCTGCAGGAACCAGCCCTGGAGCCAACAGCAACAGAAGCAGCACGTCACGGTGGAGGTCACATGAGCCCACGGTGGCAGGAGGGAATTGGGTGCCTCTGAGAAGGAGCCAAGGAGCTCTGACCCCCAGAAGTCCCGGCAGGCGTTGCAGCAGGGTGGGTGAGAAGAGAGACGAAACATTTCCTGGTCACTGGAAAACCATCAAGAAACCACAGCAGGAGGGAAGGTGGAGCTGATGGTGCCCCACG
Source organism: Gavia stellata (assembly GCF_030936135.1). Taxonomy (NCBI): domain Eukaryota; kingdom Metazoa; phylum Chordata; class Aves; order Gaviiformes; family Gaviidae; genus Gavia; species Gavia stellata. Next base: position 257,058 of record NC_082623.1, on the reverse strand, counting down.
GAGCTGCCTCCTCACAGGAGCTGGCAGTGCTCAAAGTACCAGATGGGACATCGTCCACCCTGTTGAGTCAGGCACAAAGAAATCCCTATCCCTGGGCCAAGCTCCTGTAGATGATGGGGTCTTGCTATCAAGGGAGAGGTAGCCCGACCTTCACCCTCCTGTCATGTCTTCCAGTCTTTTTGCAGTTCCTAGTTCGACCCCGCGGGTAACCTCCTCCCACTCCAGAGCTTCACTGTCAAGTCGCTGAGAAACAAAGGTGAGAGGGACAGCGTGACCCAGGGGTTCCCGCAGGAGCCCCACAGACACGCTGCGGAGAGGCACTGCGAGGAGAAACGCTCCCCACCCCCAGCCCATGGCAGCATGCAGCCCACAAGACTTCCAGGCCCTTTTCTCTTGGCAGGAGGTTGCCCAATCTGTTTTGGGGAGCAGGCAGGCCCAATGGGGCTCAGCCTCCAGCTCACCCCACTGGCAGCAATTGGGGACAAAGGGAAATGGTGACCTCCAGGGCTAACCCCGACAACAGGACTCCTGTACCCCTTGAATGAGCTCTAACTAGGTCAAAGCAGTGATGCCGCAGGGAGCTGATGTGCTTGGTCTCCCCAGGGCAGAGGCTGCTTCAGGGGTGGCTGCTGACTCCCACCCCACCATCCATGCAAGAGTGCAGGCAGGCCACGGCTTCCATGGAGCTGCCACAGTAGATGTGGGCACTCGGCAAGAGAAAAAAAAAAAAAAAAGAGCAAACCAAAACAACGCAGGGGTATGGCTGGGACAAAGGGGCAAGTCACTTCTAGCAAAGATTTATCAAGTGGGGAAAAACGCAAAATAGTTTCATACCGTGAAGAAGCAGCTCAGACCAGAGAGAAAGAAAGAAAAAGAGAAAGAGAGGAGCAAAAGCAAGCAACAGAGAGAAAGACAGAAGAAGAAAGAGATGGAGAGAAAGAGAAAAGGAAAGACAGAAGAGTGCATGAGCAGGAGAGTCAGAAAGAGCAGGAGGGTCAAGGCAGACTAGTAGCACGGCCCTTTATGGCAAGGACGCGTCGTGGAAGGCAAGGGGTGAGCCCAGGCACGTAATTCCATAACTTTACCCGGCAGTCACTGTGGCACAGATGGGAGGTGGGGAGGAGGCGAAACAGAGAGAGACAGAGAAAAAGGAAGGGAGAAAAGGGACATGGTCGAAAAGAGGATATCAGTCTTGCTGCCAAAGAGCTCCCCGAGAGCAGCAGAGGATGCCCAGCCCCGGGGGAGAGGGGTCCCTGCATGGGGGATAACCCGGGGCGTTACCGGAGCATGGGCAGGGGACGGCCAGGGGAATAGCTCTTGGCACTGCAGTGGGCAGGCCGTGTCATGGGGCAGGCTAAGGTGGGCAAGATGAGATGAAGGAGTGGAGGGACTAGAAAGACGCGAGACTTCCCCCTTCCCTCCCTCCCTGCTCCCTGTCCACTCAGCACAAACCCACCCAGGCCCGGGGGTGACAGTTCAACCCAGGGCTCTCCCACCTCCCGGGGACTCTGGGGAGCAGAAAGCCCAGGGCTCACCTGGAGGCAGTGAAGATGTGCTTTGAGTTGGTGCAGATGGCATTGATGGGGCTGTCGTGCCCTTTGATCTCCCCAACCGGGGTAAAGGTATCCACGTTCCAGACTTTGATCACGCCTCCTCGGCAGGCACTCAGCACCATGGGGCGGCCGGGGATGAAGGCCAGGGCACAAACCCAGTCTTTGTGGGCATTGGGGATTTGCTGTAGGTACAAGCACAGAGTGGAGATCATGACCAACCTCATCTGCAGCACCCTTGTGCACCCAACCTGGGAGGCTCAGATCCTCACTGTCACCCTGGGGCTGATCTGGATCGTGGGGCTAGTGATGCAAAGTTAGGAGGCCAAGGGGATGGATTCAAAAGTCAGGGCTTGGTTTGTCCCCTGGACAGGAGACAACAATCCTGTCTTCAGAGCAGAACACAACACCTGGCACTGCAATTGAAGATGCAGCCTGTGTGCCACGGGGAGCTGGCAATCCTGAGTGCCCTACAGCACAAACTTATGGGGGTCAGAGCCACCTTGCACATACACTGCCAGATTCCCAGGAATGGGAGTGCCCTCCCTGATTAGCCCAGTGCAGGACACTGGCACCAGGTCCCTGAAAAAAGGTCCCCCCAAACTCACAGCAGCAATACTCCTCTGCCCCATGTTAACCCGAGGACCTGTGCTGTATGGTCCCCTCCAGACCTGGATAAGTTCCTGCTGCTCCAGATCCCACTTCTTTATGCCATTGTCCCTGGAGCCGCTGAAGAGGATGTCTCCCTGGATGGCCAGGCACTCGATGCCGTCGTAGTGAGGGGGCTCAAAGTTGTGAGTAGGGCCAATATTGCCCACCATGCCCTCAGCAATCTCAAACACCTGGGGGAAAAATAGTGGGTGAAAGACCCCAGATAGTACTGGAAACAGAGGTGACCCTCTCTTGGTGAACTTGGCCATCACTCTCTGTTTTCTAGGCTCAGGACACTCAGAGTGATGCTGGAAAGGGGAGTGGGCACTGGCCATTGGAGGCTTTTTTGGGGCTGAGGTCTCTCCAGGGGTCTTGCCACCATCAGATGAGGTCTGCCACCAAAGACAGCCCCCATTCTGCTGCATTTTACTCATGGTGAGCTTTCACACACCTCCATGAGCCAAGCTAACAGCTTGCAGCTGTCAGAAGAGTGGGATCCTTGCCTCCCTCATCATCTCACCAACCATCTTCACTCCCCTGGTGCCAGCTCCAATTCAACCTGCTAAAAACCAGCAAAAACCTAAAAGGAAGGGGCAAGCTCTTGCTGTCCTGGAGCTGTGCATGAGCAGGTGTGAAACATCTGTATTGGGGAGGAGAATCGAGCAGAACAGGGCAAGCTGCTAATCTGGGTCAGGCATAACATGCAAGTACCAGCCACAGACCCCAAGTATAACAGAAATGCAAACCCACCTCCAAAGGTGCATTTGTATTGTGGACCAAGCAAAAGGCAAGATTTGGGGTGAGGAGATATGCAAAAACCTCACATGCAGAGGTGAAAACTGAGTCTGGGCTCAGATTTCAGGGGGAGAGAAGAGACCTTAGGGGTTGCCAACATCTGTACTTCCCTATGGGACACAGGGCTCTGCTCTCCAAGGAGGAGAGTACCTTGACGTAGTGATCTTTGGAGCCTGTGACCACCAGGTCATGGTTGCTCGCCGTCTGGTTTACCGTGAGACACATCACAGGCCCGATGTGGCCACTCAGCTTCCCGATGGGCTGCAACCTGAATTCAATAACATGGGTCAGCCAGCCCCTTCCTGGGTGCCGAAGCTCCTCCAAGGGGCTCTCCCAGGAAGAGACCCCCACAGCCCTGAAGCCCCCCAGTAGGGGTTGTTCCCTTTGGGGGATTGTGAGCAGGGACACCCCTCTTCCTAGGGATGCTGGGGGAGGAAGGCAGCTTCGGGGCATGTCAGCATCCGGCTACAGAGCCTAGGCTGCAGCAAGAGATCAGCAGCCCAGTGCCCATCTGGCAGGGAGGGGGGCAAGGGCAAAATCAGGGAGGTACTGCTGCTCATCCCACATGTCTTTCCCCTTCTCCTAAGCTCTGCCCAACTCACGGACAAACCCCCCCACCCCAAGTAGCTCCATTGCTGCTCATCACCCCTCAGGTCCCATAGGAAAGGGTCCTGAAAGTTCTTATTCCAGGCAACTTCCATTGCTAAAAAAGCTTTCACTTTCCCTGGGGGGAGTAATTTCAGGCCCCTCTGAGGAAACCATGTCCACTTGGCATCCATAAGCTGTCCTGCCCATCCCAGCACTACCCCTCACCTGCTCAGCTCCCAGATGCGGACAGAGTTACCAGTGGCAGCGTAGAGCATGGTGCCAGTGGGGTTGAGGGCAATCTGGTTGATCTGGTGCTCCCCCTGCACACTGGTGACAGTGCGGGTGGTGGTCCCAGCACACGCATCCCCAGAGATCACCTGTCCAGAAGATCTGAGAGAGAGAGAGGTCAAGGGGGGAGGATGAGCAGAGATCAGAGCCACCAAGGCCCCACTGAGCTGGGGCTGTTGGCTCTGGGCTGACACAGGTGGGTCCCACACTGGGGAAAGGCCCTAGAGGTATCACTGTCTCTCTGGCCACAGTGGGATCAACGAGACCTCTGTCCCCTAGGCCAGTGCCCTGCTTGCAGAAGGAGCCGAGGATGTCAGGTGTGTGCATGAGATGGAGCATCCTGCCCTGGTTTCCATTTGAGGGCTGCTCTTCTCTCTTCCCATTCCTCTTTGCTTCCTGCAGGAAGAGCTGGCTAGTGCTGGCAGTCAGCACAGGAAGGCAGAGGTGTTTGGCCTCTGCGCCAAGGGAGAGGCACCTTCAGGCCAATGTAGATGAGCTGAGGCTGGACGGAGAAAGGAGCTCTATGCTGGAGTAAGCTAGTAACCCTGGCCTGCCATACTCTCCTAACATTTGGGCCCTGCTCCAGACTGGCAGACCACAGCTACAGCCTGTCCCATGCTCCTTTCTGGTCCTCAAACTCCTCATAAAGATCTGAGTTTCCCACTGGAGAGCCTTTGATTTGCTCAGCCACAATGCTTTTAGGGGCTATGCCTCCTCTACGGAGCTGCAAGCTCTCTTGGCCATGCCCAGAAGTAGCTGCAAATTTCTTCAAAGCTCTTTACCCTGAGCCTTCACTGCAGGAGGTCCCCACGGGGTCCCCTCACCCCAGGCTCTCTCCCATCCTCCCTGTTCCCTAAGGATGCAGCGCTGCAAACTGGCACTAAAGCAGCTGGTACTTGGCCCTGTCCCCAGCCCCAGTAGGTCCTGGGAATAGCTTCTGCAAAGCCAGAGATGCCCAGAGTGCCCAGGGTCCCCGCCTGCCACATACGTGAGGGTGCGGATGCACCGGGCCGAGTCCCGGATGTCCCACACTTTGATGTATGACGTGGACACGGTGAACACCAGCCCCGTGTGGCTGCAGTACTTGATGGAAACCACGTTGTTTGGGTGACCCTTGAGGGAAGCAATTTCTTGGCCCGTCACCAGGTTCCACATTTTGCAGCTCCGGTCTGCAGAAGGAGGAATGTGCCCAAGAGTGTCAGGCTCAGGGGGAGGCGGGGAGTCCCTCCAAGGGCGTGGTGGCTTGGGGGCAATACCCCTTCTGAGCATTGCCTCCCCCCCCCCACAGAGCCAGAGGAAAGGAGCCAGCCAGCCCCAGCACCGGGGCAGTGCAGGGCAAGGCTCAACACTGAGAACAGGAGAGAGGCCCACGAGGAACCATCCCCATGGTGCCTGGCACTTCATGTATTCCCCCGTGCCGACCTGCACGTAGTGTCTGCAGGCCAGCAACCCCCACGTCCTCTCTGTCCATCACGCACCTTTGGACCCAGTGAAAAGCAGCTCGTCGGTGGCATCCAGGCAGAGCACAGGCTTGGTGTGTCCTTCTGCCACAGAGACGCATTGCAGCGGGGCTGTTCGGGCATTCTTGGTGCCACCCACGGGGTTAATGATGCCCCTTGCGTGGGAAAGAAAGAACAAGCATGGTGGGCTGTGTGTGGAAAGGCACCGTGCTACACAGTCCCAGGAGCATGGGAGAGCAAGAGCTGCCTCACCCCAAGCATCTCCCACTGCCTGGCAGCACGATGGGCCCCTCAGTCTGAACCTGGCATGTCTGAGCACAGGTCTTCATGGAAACCCTGGGAATCTCCCCAGGAGCAGCCCCTGTCTACTGCCTCTGTGCCAGCAATACAGACTGGGAAAGGAGGGGCTGCCCAGTCGCCTCCGCTCTCCTGCTGAACCTCTCAGACCTGGCCAGCACAGACCGAAGGAGCCAGGAGACCCAGCTCATGGGTCCTCAGGTCAGTTTGGGACAAACTGCACCTTCTCCAGCCTGAAGCTCTGCTGGGATAAATGTTTCAGGCTACCAATATCCAGCACCCCAGTTACTTGGAGGCTGTCAGTCTGTGGCTGGTGACATTCAGAGATAGGGCCCTGCTCCTTTACATAAAGGTACAAGGATGACAAAGGACAGCACCGGCATTTGCACCCAGCGTCCTTGTTGCAATGGCTGTGGAAGCTCTGCACCCACCACTGGCTCTGGGTGGGGGAGGACCTGTCCCTGCCAAACCTTCCTCCAAGGGACACCTGCTGCCTGTCCCTCTGGACACAGCATCTGCCAATCCCCTCCACTTTAGCAGTGGTCAGGGTGCTGAGGACCAACAGCCCTACCCTTCCAGACCCTAGAGTGCATGGCCACCAACAGCTCTTCCCAGCTGGCATCCCAAAGCACAGCCTCCTCACATCTGTGGGGCCCTGGCTTGTGCTAGTCTCTTCTTACAGGCAGGGAAACTGAGGCACAGAGCTGGAGAAGGGCAGGCCCGAAGCCACGTAAGATTTGTATTAGTCATGAGGACAAACACAGGCTCATTAACTTGGGTTGGGCAATCACATGCCTGTGATCTTTCTTTCTCAGTTAGCACTGCACTTACTTACAAACTCAAATTAAACAGCCCTCCCCTGTCCCCTGGTGTTTCTACCAGTCTCGAGGTGACACTGAACCTAAATGGAAATCTCGGCTTCCCAGGGTGAGATGTTCTTGATGGACTTTGGCTGCTGCCTGACTGCAAACTGCCCAAGGTGACGCACCACGGATATGTCTGGTGCCACCTCCCCAGTGACTGGGCACCTGTGGGAACTCAGGGCATGGGCAATGTGAAGGGACACCTGGGTGCTGGAGGGCTGATGTTCCTAAAGGATGGGGGAAAGGTGGCCCTTGTGTTGGGAAACTTCCATAGGCAAGAGGGTACAATGGGACAAGGCCAGGAGCACCTTAACCCCAAGGTGGAGCTCTGCACCACAACCCAGGACCAGGGAAGCACAACCAGGTGTGGGGAGCACCTGGAGATATTTGCCTGGAAGACGCTTGCAAGAAGGACACTATGGTAGTGCCCAGGGTTGCTTGCCCCTTTCCCCAGCATCACACCGTCCTGCTGGAGAGCTGGGGGATGGGATGGGACATGGTGGCATCATGCTGACAAGAGCCCGTCAGAGATGGAGCAGAACATGCTGCCGCCCCAAAACAGCCAGTGCCCGTAGGTGAGCCCAGCGCCACGTTTCCAAGGGCTGATCAGAGCAGAAATGGTTCAAACTCGCAACCGAGGGGACAGTGTCAGACACTAGAGGTGGCATGCCAGGAGGGGACAGCACACACAAACTAGGAGGTTGGGAAGAGCAGCAAGGTGCAGGTGGAGCATGCAGGGACAAGGGAGAGCAGACTCGTGAGACAGAGAGAAGGAGGAGGTGAGGAGGAAGGGATAATAAATAGAAAGTTGTCTATACCTCAGCACCTCCGAGACAGAGGAATCGCTGTCATCAGACCTAGGGGCAGAAAATTAGCAGGATTATGGGAGAGAAAACCCAGGCTAGAAGAGGCAGCAGAGGAGTCAGAGATGGAGGATTGTTATTGCATCCAAGCCAGTGTAGGACAGAGAGAAGGGGGAGGGGAGAGAGGGAGAAAGAGAAGCACACGTGGAGAACCAGGGGAGAGGGCAGAGGAGCAGGAGAGCATGTGAGGATCAGACAACAGGTCTCCATCAGGGAACGTCAGCACTGCTAGCAATGCTCCGAGACAAGGGCAGCTGCCCAACCTGTTGCAGGGGGAGGCTGGAGCAGCATTTGTGGGTTGGTGCCGGTCCGTCAGCTTCCTGCGAGCCCCCATCCCGCCTCACCCCATCCTGCTCCATAGCCTTTTCCAGTGGTTCAAGTCTGGCACCGCCGTGTCTCCAAGTAAGGCTTAGCCAGAGGCCAGGACTGCAAGCTCCTGCAAGCGGCCAGCTTGGAGGGGACACACAACAGGCAGGACAGGGCACAGGTCCAGCATGGCCCTTGCAGAGCATCTGCTCCCTCATGGAGTGGAGCAGGGAGCGAAAATGGTGGCAGGAGGCTGGCTGGAGCCAACCCAGGTCTTGTGATCCTACACCTCACCGTGGGACCTGGTACATGCCATTTGCTATTATGGCATGGGTCCCTCTCACTCAGACCCTCCCCACCCACCAGGACTTACTTATCCAAGGCAGACCCCTGGCTCTGGTTGCTCGTGAGACGAGAGAAGACATTGCGGTCGTTGCGTGGACGGGTGGGTGGGGATGAGGGAGGCGTGAAGCCAACATCTGGAGGCCTGAGCCAGGAAGGATTAGAGGGACACATGACTTGGGAATTGCTCACCTGGCAGCTGCCTGGCACACCAGGGCCCAGCAAGAGCTGGCCCAGCCAGCATCTCTCCCCACTTGTCTGGGCTACCCAGCCTCTCCCTGCCCATGTTGCCATTTCCACAGCTCCCAAGCTCACCTGGCAGGTTGCCCACGGTCATAGGATTTCCTCCTTGTCAGAGGTGAAGTGTCCGAGCCACGAGATTGCCTGGGACTAAAGCAAGTGAAACAGAGCACTGTGGGTGCCTGCGCCCCCTTGCTGGGATCCCTCCATGCTGAACACTCATGTCCTTCCCCAGCAGGGCAAAGGAGAAGTTGGGCTGCCCTGGAGTCACAATCACAAGATCAGAGGACGCCTCGAGTCATCCCATGGGCACGGAGGCTTTTGGGAACCCAAGAAGCCTCCAAGAAGGCTGATAACCAAGGGCAGCAAGCCGGGGGCCCTCGCACACCCCCCTTCTTTCCCCCCTCCTGGAATACCCATCTCTCCATCTGCAGAGGATACCAACATACTCCTAGACACTTTCCAAGGCCTGCTGGAGAAATCCACCACTGTTTGCTGCAGACAAGCCTGGATAGATGCGGAATTGGTCTCACCCTCACTGCTCTGCAACTCCACTGCCAAGGCACAGCTTCCCACCTGCTGACCCATGCCTCCACGAGCCTCCCAGTGCCCAGTGACCCATCACCCCATGCTCACAAGGTGCTTCCTCGCGTGGGCAGGCTGATGGTGCGTGACACCTTCTCCTTGTAATAGGGGTCTCTGATAGAGAAGCTGATCCCATCCTCTTTGATCTCCATGAGGGATGCCAAGGACTTGGTGATGTTCTTGGTGGAGACGTCCAGCGTGGGTCCTAGACACTCAGCTGACACTGCCTTCATCTGCCCCGAGAGCTTGGGCTCTCCCTAGAGCAGGGCAGAGGGCTCAGGCACAGGCAGCACAGGGGTAGGACAGCAGCAGCAGCCAGAGAGCTGTGGGGTGGAGCAGCTCGTGCTGTCTGGCCACAGGAAGTTGAGTTCCCCCTGCATCGTGCTGCAATGCCCATCACAGTGCCAGCTCTCCATAGTCTAAGCAAATGTGACAGCCTGTGCAGAACAACGGGCTCTCCTCCACCTTTGCCCACAATGGATGCAGCACTGCACAGGGACCTCCTTGGTGTCCACTCACATCTGGAGGGTATTGGCTGGTGTGGTGGATGCTTCCCGAGTCTCTGGTGCTTCAGAGCACCACAGGACCAGAAGGCCTGGGCTCCCACTTGCCTAGAGCTGACCCCACCTAGAGACCAGCCATACTGCTTTATGCCAAGCCTGGCTTTCCAAGGGTGAGACTACGGAGCAGAGTCCTGGAGCATTGCTGAACAACATGCCCCTCCATCCCTCCTCCCTGTCCCTGTGACGGGGCCACATGGAAAGGCCAACTAACCTTGAACTTGAAGTCATCCTGGCTTGCTGAGCCCTTCATGGTGAAAGACTGAGAGATGCTGCAAGGAGATGGGAGCAGAGATGGATCTTCAGTGACAAACTCCTTTCAGAGAGCCAGTTGCCACTGGCCTACCAGACTCCTTGGGTCACCCCCTCCTGCCCAGCACCCCTTCTCCAAGCAATGACCTGGTCTTCACTTCCTGCTGGTGTCGAAGAGACATCTCTGCTCCCCTCCCCAAGGGCTGGGTACCACAGGAAAGCTTAGGTGGGGCTTTGTTCATCTGTGTCCATCTGTGAGGTCCCGTGGGTGGCACCAGACATCCCATCCCACCCCTGTCCTCCCCAGCCACCACCAGCTCAGGCAGGGCTGGGCTGCACACTCACCTCCCATCTGAAGCCAGGCTGAACTCTGAGACCTCCTCGTCCGTGCTGGTGTAGCCGTTCTCTGTGCAGGAGGGAGACAGCACATCAGCAGTGCAGAGGGGACCCCATTGTGCCGAGCCCCATCTGAACCGGAGGCGGAGGGGGCAGCCCTGGCAGCTGGGGGGGCGGTCCTCATCCCTGTTGTGTGGTGGCCGGAGCACACATCCCCACCCAGAATCACCCTCAGAGCAGCCCTGGGCATGCTGGTCCCTGCCGTGGCACCTCCAGGTGCTTCTTGGGGGGCTGGCACGTGTGGGCACCTCACCCCACAGGCAGCACGCCCATCCCAAGGATGCGCCAGCCCTGGGTCCCACCTTGCTGGACATTGTGGATCAGGGCCTGCAGCTCGGGGTGCGACTCGGCCTTCTCCCGTAGGGCATCCAGGATGGCGTGGTTCTGTGAGGAGCCAGTCACGTCTGTCTGCCGCAGGCGCCCCTCCAGCAGGCGGATCTGGGCTTCCTTCTGTGCCACCTGCAGGCCCTGGGGAAGGACACCCATGCCGGGTCTCAGATGGGTGTCCCGGCTCCCCTCCACCAGGTCCCCACCCTGGCACCCTGCTCCCCTCCCCAGCTGCAGGAAACGCTGTCATGCGTCCAGATCCCGGCTTGGCCCCACACCTTGTCGATGGAGGCCTTCAGGAAGTTGTCCAGCAGGAGCCGGGCTTCGGCCAGGGAGCAGGAGCTGATCACCACCGAGGTGTCCGTGGAGTCCAGCTCCTCCTGAAATGTGGAGGGATGGGTGTTGGATGCAGTGGGGGACCTTTGCTGCTGCACATGCAACGGGCAGAACAGGCACCGCGGCCAGCACAGCACTTCCACCCCCCTGCCAGCACTGCCCAGTCCTGACACTCACTCTCCTCAGTCTACCCAAGTGGCTACCAGGGAGATCCGGCCATGGAGGTGGCCAACGCAACCTGAAGGGCTTCTGTGTTGCTACAGGAATACTGGTGCCAACACCTAATTAGACACTAATCTGCAGACACCAGCCTCACCCGAATCCACACCAGATCAGGCCGCCGGCCCAAAGGCTAGTGTGAATTAACAACAGACCTTTCTTCACTGCCAATCTAGGTGACAGCCGGGGACAAGCTGGGGACAGCACACAGCCTCCAGCCCAGGCTGCAGCCGCTAGAGGGGAGCCGGGAGCCGCACATCGTCTCTGCAGCGTGCCCAGTGTCTAAACCGGACACAAAACCTGCAGGGTTTCTGCTGGAAAAAAGTCAATCCTCCCCAGGATGTTTCCAGTACATGAAAATCCCATGGGGACAAGTGACCACCAGCCACACAGGCAGGATGCGGGCTGCAGTTTCCCTATGTCCCACGGTGGCAGGGCACAGGGCACCAGCAGCCTGTCCATGGATGTGCAAGGACCTGGCAGCACTACCCTCCACAATTAATCACCTAATGAGAAGTGACTGCGGATGCACCCCCACAGAGTGTGTGGCACGACTCAGACAAGGACACCCTCGCCTCCCAGTGATACTCCTGCTCTCCTCCTGCCAGCTAGGCCCAGTCCAGCCACCCACCTTGGTCTCCTCAATCTGCATGATGGTGGCCTGGCAGTCGGAAATGCTGTCGTTGATGTAGTCAATGTTGGCCCCCAGCACCTCGATCTCCTCGTTCAGCTCCTGCAGACCCTTCTGCTCCTTGGGGCTCTCTGCCTGCAGTTTCGCCCTCTTGCCCAGCAACGCTTCCTGCAGCAGTGCCAGCTCCTCACGTTTCTGGGGGAAAAGGGAGGGGGATTGGCACTGTTGGCATGGCTGTCCCCCTGCCCTGCACCCACCACCCAGCCCTCTCTGGCCCAGCGCCACCATCACCTTGATGAGCCGCTCCATGTCAGCCTCCAGGTTGACGATGGTCATCCTCTGCATGACGATGTCGAAGATGCGCCGCTCCAGTGATTGCCACTTGAGGCGGGCAGCTTTGCTGAAGGTCTGGCTCGCCCCCTTCTTGGGGAACTTCTTCCTACAGCCAGAGGTGAGAAGAGGCACATGGGTGACAGGCCTGGAAAGCTGTGCTTACCCCAAAAGGATGCCTGGGCTCTGGCTGGCCAGGAGCAGAGGAGGCATCTGCATCATTTCTGGATTGTTCAACTTTTCCATCATCCCTTAGCAAAGAGAGGGACAAGAGATGAGCCCAGCAGGGTTTGTGAAGTGGCATTTAACACTTGTGGAAGGCCAGCACTGGGCTCAAGCTCAGGTGACAGTCAGTCACGTGCTGCCAGCATAGCCTGTCACTGGGTTGGTGGTTTAACACGGGCCAATTGCACAATAAGAAGCTGGCGTTCAACCTCCGCCATCAGCCAAAAGCCAGACATGGGAGTTCTGGGATGCCTTATCACCAGTCCATGCATCCCCTGCCCTGACCTGGCAGGCCGAGCCCCATTCACGGAGGATGAGGGGTCTCCCAGGAAGTTGTTGATTTTTCTGTTCCACTGGCGCACGATGCTGGAGACAGAGCGAGCACCGGACTCTGGCTCGGAGGAGGTGGTGCTGGCTGAGACCTCTGCACCGGAGTCCAGCATGGCTGGCTTCTGGCTCGTCCTGCCCGCGACCCGGTCTGACATGGGCTTGGCGAGACGGCGCAGCGCTGATACCTACCCAGAGGAGGGACAAAGGAGAGGGTGTCAGATGGACATCCCCAACCCAAACCTGTCGCCGTCAGCCCCAGGTCCCCATGGGACCAAAAGCGGCAACTCTGAAGACCTGAAGCCCTGCGACCATTTGTGCCCCATGGGTTTCCCCCTTCTCCCTTGTAGCCCACCCCCTGCCGCTGGGCTCAGCTGCTCTGGGAGATGGACAATTCCTCTGCTGCCTGCAACCATCTCCCATCTGGTTACTGAGCTGTAAAAATCCTCCCATGCTTTTGGAAAACCCGCTCCCAGAGCTGGCACTGCCTAGAGGATGGGGTGTCTCTGAGCCAAGCGCTGGGGCCAGGACCCCCACGGGGGCTGGGGGCTATGTGAAGGCAAACCCCAACCCCACCCCTCACCTCCTGGGTTTTCCTCCGCAGCACGATTTCCTGCTGCCGCTTTTGAGACTCCAGAGCCCGGATCTGAAACTGCACGAGAGAGAGAGAGAGAGAGACTCCCCTGGGGTCCTGCCCAGACACCCCAGCAATGGTCACAGTCCCAGGGCTCCCACCACCAAAGCTTGGAGCAGTTACTTTGGCATGAACAGTCTCACTTCCGCTTTTAACAGTGAGCAGGTTTCCAGCCTCGGGGATGGCACATTACCCCCGGAGCATGGCGGGGAGCTCACAGCATCTCCCACAACCACACTGGGAGCTGTGGGAAGCCCTTGGAAGCCATTCAGCCAGGTGTGCTCTACTGGGGCTGCAAGGCCCCTGGCGAGGCCGTGGGTGCAACGGGGCCCTGAGCTTCGCTGACTGATATTTATGAGCGCCTCAGAGTGTCAGAGCAGGACAAACATCCACCCCCAGCCAGCCCAGTTCGCCTCCTGCACAGGGATGCCCAGCGGCATGCAGGCAGGCTGGGCTCTCACCTCCTGCCGGCGCTGCTCCTTCTTGAGCTGTGCGATCTCACGATTCCTCTTCGTCTCTGCCAGCCGCCTTCGCTGCTGCTCCTCCCGCATCTGCTTCATCAGCGCAACCTGGAATGGGAAGGTACTGTGTGTCGGTTCAGGCACCCGACTATCCCAGGGCACCCACGCACCAGACAGACAGACAGATGTCCTGCACTTGCCACCAGGAGTGGAAAACATCGCTTCTGAGCAGGGAGCCAGCCTTGACCAGGGGATGCCCTCCCCGCCCTGGCATGTCCCAGGTACCTTTGCCTTCTTCATCTCAGCCACCTCTGCCTGCAGCTTCCTCAGCTCCCGCTCGTAGCGGGACTGGTTCTTGAGCAGGCGAGCATGCTCCTTCTGGGCTGCCTGGAGCTTCTGCAGGTCCCGGTTCATCTCTTTCAGCCGCTTCTCGTAGTCTGCTTTGATCTTGTTGGCTTTCTCTTCTGTGTAGCACTCCATGGTGCCTGGGGAAGCAAGGAGAGGCCTTGCGATGGCCACACACCCCAGGCTCCTCCTGCACCTACACACCCTATCTGGAGGCACCAGGCACTGCTCCCTCCCCATCCCGCCATACCCCTCCCTCATCCCTCTGCTCTGACCCCATCACAGGCTGGGGTCTGTCTAGGGACACCCACTGGAAGAGATGGGTTCGGGCTCAGCACAGGGTGGGGACAGTGGGTTACAGCACAGTCACTGGGCTGAGAGAAGCTGCAGACCTAGACCTACAGCCATGTGCTTGGGTGATCCTGCCCTGCTGAGCCTAGAGATCAGTTACACCACTAGGTCTTTGGGGTCTTCATGTGCCCCTCAGCACCTCAGTTTCCCCAAGTGTTCCCACATCCCATGAAGCAATGTTCAAGGCTAGAAGAGGCTTTGCCTTGCCGTCCTTTCCAGCCACCTCTCCAGCACCAGTGGGGTCAGGAGCTCTTCAGCTGACTAGTCCTGCTCCCACAGCAAGACAAGCAGAGTCTTGGGAGTCCCAGGGCCTCAGGCAGAGGCAGGGGGATGGCAAAGCTCTACCAGAGCCAGCATTGCATGCAGGAGGTGGATGCTTTGGCTCTGAGCGAGCTGGACAGGAGCAGGGACTGGGGCCTGATGCTGTGGGGATGGGATCCCACGGGTGAGGTGGTTCTCACTGAGGTTCTGCAGGACCCGGTCCCGCTCCAGCTGTGTGTCACGGATCTTGTTCTGCAGCAGGATCAGCTTCTCCTCGTACTGGTGCTTGAGGGTCTGCAGACGCCGCTGGCTGTTCTCCAACTCATCAATCAGCTTCTGCTTGATCTCTATCTCGCAAGTCAGATCCGCCAGGTCGGCCTGGAAATTCACAGCTGGAGGCCGGTGGGGGACAGTCAGGCTGGGAGAGACGGGGGAGCATCGCTCCCATGGCCCCACTGACCCACAGCACAAGGAGGGGACAGAGGGAGCCGATGGGAACCTACATCACTAGGGGGTGGCAGCACCCCAAAGAGCATTGGAGACTCCCTGCAGCAACACAGAGGAGACATGGCCGGGGTGTCCCAGCGGACTCTCCCTTCCCAGGACCACCTCAGTGCCAGGAGACACCAGCAACTGCACCCCCATACCCTGGGCTGTATGCGTAGCTCCGCACTTTACCCTTCTCCTCTGCATCTGAGTCTGAGTCCACCAGGCTCTCTTCACTGCCTGAGTCCTCATCTTCATCCTCACGTCCATCCTCTTCCTCACAGCCGCTCTCGTCCTGTTCCTCCTCCTCCTAAGAGACGAGTGCCTAACCTCAGCTTCCAGCATAGCCTTGCCCTTCTCTCTGCAACTCTTATCTCCTCCAAACCTGAGCTCACCCCACTGCAATGGGCTGCAGCCCCCACAACGCCCTCAGCCTCCCACACAGGATGCCCAGGGGCTGCAGCACCATTTCTGGACTGCCAGCGTACACTGTTGAGAGGAGCAACTCTGTGTCCCATCCAGCCTTACATGCATCCGCTCCCAGCTGAGCAGCACTGCATTGGCCACCCCCGTTCACCCCTGCTTGTTGGAACCAAGCCCAAAAAGATGTGGGCTCCTCGCTGTACAGTGGGGCTGACTGGGGAGCATCCAGCTCCCCCCTACTCCAGCATGGAGTCCTCGGCTCCACAACCCACGTCCAGCCTGCTTGCAGGGCCAGGATGGGCTTGGTCCCTCTCCCACGTGGGGCAATGACAATGCTCCACACCCAAACATCCCTCTTGGTATGAGCACAAAGTCCACTCACCTCTTCCACCTCATTCTCATCTGTCTCCTCCCCGTTGTCCTGCTGCAGCTTCTGCCGCTTCTTAAATGCTTCCTTCTCCGGGCTGGGGGAGAGCAGAGGGGTGCTGGTGAGTCCCAGCGTGGGGGAGCCCAGGGACAGGTCCTTCCGGGGCCCCCCTAGCCTCCTGCTTTTGGACCCTTTGGGGAAAACACTGTCTGGGATTGCATGGTGGGTGAAAAGGAGACCAAGGGCAAGGCAGTGCTGGGAGGGGAACCCAGGTGTCTGGGCTTTGTCTTGGTGCTCTGGCTTTAGCACGGATGGGGGAAGAAGCACGATACCCAACCCCACAAGGACAGACATGCTGTCTCCCCCTTCCCATCATCGCACAGCAGCTGCCTTCACCTTTTCCTCTGCTGCCTCCTCTCTTTTTTTTTCAGGCGCTCCAGGTCCTGCTTGGCCCGTCGGAGGACATCAGAGGCCTCCGTCTCCACCGGAGCAGCGGGGCTGCACAGGCCAGCCAAGCCAGATGCTGGGGACGAGCCCATGGAGTAGGGGGGCCGGGCAGAGACACGCGAGAGGCTGCGACGCAGAGACTCGTTCATGGACTCACTCTCCAGGAGCTTCGTCCTAGGGAATGGAGACAGGATGTGATCAAAGAGGGGACAACCCACTGTTCCCGGAGGAGAGGATCTTGCCTGGTTTTAGGGTGGTGTAAGCCAGGGACAGAGTCACCTCAAAGCCATTCTCATTCATATTGGGTTAGGTCAGGATGCTGCAAGACAGGGTCCCAGGATCGTGCAAGAGACTGGGATGGACCCAGCTTTTGGGGGGCCAGCATCCCCTGGGAGACACCAGGCACTCCTGCCAGGATCTCCCCCTCCATTGATAGCCACGCAAAAGATGACAATGGCTAAAGCACTGCCTGGCACCAAGGCTGGGACTCCCACAGTCCCAGTGGTCTCGGCTGCTACTCCATCAGGGCTTATGACTCACCCCAGTGATGCTGGAAGCACGGAGCTGTGAGCCACACCTGGGCTCAGAACCCACCACGGCACCTGCCGGCCCCGGGACCCAGGTGACTCACTAGCCCGCGTGCCCAGCTCACCTCAGCTCTTCAATCTCCCGGATGTAGTTCTGGATGAGGGCACCAATGGCTTCATTACCGTCACCTGGAGGAGCAGAGGCCCAGGTGGATCAAGGCAAGGCATGGGCTGTACAGCAGCACCCATCACAGCTACACTGGCTAGGCTGACCCACCATGCAATGCACTAACCCAGCCTCACCTGCCTTGGCCAGCATCAGATTGGCCTCCTGGCTCATAAGGTGGGTGACTCTGCTGTTGATAGCATCGATGGCTTCCTGCATGGCCTTCACCCGCATGCGCAGGGCGCTGTTCTCCTTCTGCAGCATGGCGTTCTCACGGAAAAGGTCACTGTAGCCCTCCGAGCCATCCTCCCCGATGACCCGCTTGCCCTGCGGGGACAGGAGGGCAGTCCCTGAGTGCAGGGTGAGCTAGGACATGGGGGCCCACCACTGCATCCCTGGGGGCAGCCCCAGCCACCAAAGTAGGGGCAGGGACAAATCTAAGGACCAGAAAGGCCTGAGGTCAACAGGCAGAGGGTGAGAGATGCTTCAAGGCTTCTCCCTGGCTTAGCATCCCCAAGAGACTTGCCCAAGGTTCTGCCTGTGGCAGGGCAGGAGCTGAGCCCCTGTCTCTTAAGCCTCCTGACCTCTCCTAGAAATTACCCCTATCAAGAGGGGCAGAGCATGGTAGGCAGGAGGGTCTTTCCCACTAAAACCACCCCAATTCAAACATGAGGAGGAGGCTTTCTGCTCCTGCCTCCACCCCACCTCTGCAGACTCGCTTGGCCACTCACTGCCTTGTACTCCATCAGCTCCATCTGCAGGCGGGCGATCTCGGCCCGCAGGGCACTGATCTGCTGACTTGTCTTGTCCTGGTTCACCACCACCTTGTTCTTGATGTTGCGAGCCCGGTTGGCGTACTTGAGCGTGTTCAGGGTCTCCATGAAGTCCCGGTCAGATGGACTCACGCAGGCGATCATGATGGTTTGGCTTGGGGAGGTGAAGATCAGGGTGAAAGGAGAGTTTCCCCCACCCCGTGCCAACTCGACATCTGGAAACCTGGGACCCAGCACAGGTGACATGCTCCCAGACATCCATCCTAGGCCCTTCTGTGTATTATAACCAAGATATAAATTGGGTTCAGTCCCTCCCAGAGCCAGAGCACCGACAAGACCCCATGAAGCACTGAGCAAAGCCAACTTCCACCAGCCAGCCCACACATGCCAGGATTGCTGGGGAAGAATGGGCTCTTTGGAAAAGTACCCCCAAAGCAAGCAGGGAATTCAATCCATCCCATGCTGGGCAACACCACCTGCCAAGTCCCAGATCTGCAAGTGCTCTGGAGTGTTTTGCACCAGCTAATTCTGCCAAAGCTGGCTAATTGCACCTGGGACTCAGGAGAAGCCAAGGTCTTTACATCTGCGAAGTTATGCACTGCCTGCCAGGAGGCATCCCCTCTCCACCGGGCAACCCACCAGGCATTTAAGTCCTGAAACAGCTCTTGCATGGCTCCACAGACCCTCGGCCCTATTTGCAGGGGACAGCCCCTGCAGTCCTCTCCCAGGGCTCAGCCCCAGCCTGGGACCCCCTTACCTGTTGCCGCCGAGGGAATCCTGCAGCAGGCGGGTGAGCTTGGAGTCACGGTAGGGCACATGCACAACTTTCTTGCTCTGGTCTCCGAGGGCACTAATGACGTTCCCCAAGGCCAGCTACCAACACAAAGGAAAGCCCCCCCCCAATTTAGCCCCTGCTGAGAATACAGCTGTCACACAGCCAGTATGACAGGCCTGGGGCGTGTGCTGCAGCACAGGTTTGGGGTGCAAGAGGTGGAGGCATGGGGCTTCCTGTGCCAGTCTCAGCATTCACCCCCGTTCCTCGGGCTGTGCCTCTCTCCCACGTGCACTGAGAAGCAGCATCAAGCCCTGGAGTTTTTTTAAACTCAAGTTAGCAGACCTTGAACTTTTGGGGACTTGCACCCTTGTGCCCAGCTGTACCCCTCCCCATAGTCCTGCCCTCAGCAGCAGAGCTGTGCCCTCACCACCGGCATTTTGGACTGTGCATATTCCTGCCTAGAGGGCCAGGTAGCATAAACCCCAGCAGAGACAGCAGCAACACCAACAGCCCAGAGCAGCTCCAAGGAGGACCCAAAGGTGCCCCAGGCTCCCCCAGGCAGGTCCTGCCTCTTCCCTCCCCTTGCACACCAGTCCCGGGGCCATACCAGCCCACAGTTGATGGAGATGCCTTCCTTCGCTCTCTCGCCAGTAGCACCCGTTCGCTTCAGCCTCTCTGAGCCAGCGAGGTCTACGAAGTGAAACTTGGCCGTGAGGGTCTCATACTCAGTGGTGGGCTGGGCTCCGTCCAGGAGGCTGGTCACCTCCCCGTTCACCTGCAGCCAGGCACACATGGAGAGGATCACCACCACGGACCTGGAGCACGCAGGAGCTCCCTTGGCTGCACTCAGACATCAGAAAAAGCCTGAGCATTCACCCTCCACATCCAGCCCCTCATGAACTGGGGAGAGGATCCCAACAGCGGCTTGCTCTGGGCCATCCCTTGGGCCAGACCATCCTGCCTTGGATGGGGCTACTCCAGGGCAGACCTCAGCTCCCATTAAATGCTAACGCTGTCTATGACTGGATAGAAGCAAGACAAAGTCCTGCCTCTCTTTGCAAGACTTCAAACCCCCTCCCCTTTCCAAGGGACCCCTACACATTGCCTGGGTATCAGAGCCAGGAAAGACCCAGCCATGAGGCAGGAGCACATCTCACCAGCTCTGGGCGGGTGCATACTCTCATCTGGCACAGGTGAATGGTGAAGATGGCGTGGGACCGGGAACTCTGCACGTTCATCTGGGTGCTGGCGGTGGTGCGGGAAAGAGCCCCCTGCTTTAGGCACTGGATCAGCTGCAACAACATGGGGCAGGGAAGAATGAAACCTTGAAGCACCCTGCTAGGGAGTCAGGACAGCACCCTGCCACAACCCCGCGGGCACACTGACCTCTCCCTGCATCACCCCGGGGCTGCTCTGTCCTGTCCCTGGTGAGATCCCCCCCTCGCCTGGCTGTCCCCATGTAGCACATCCCTGGTCGGTGGGCACCCAGCTGCTATCTCTCCTCCATGTCTGCCCCATCCTGCACCCACCTCGTCCTGCGAGCTGATGAGGCGTGATGTGACCCCTGTGGTGTAGATGCTCCCGCTGGCATCCTCATGGATTTTGATGTTGGATTTGCGGTGGCGTGCGTCAGGGTCGCGGGCACTGTCAAACAGGTCCAGGATCTCCTCATTGTAGAGCTGAGCGGAATAGAAGTGGGTGTGGGGTGAGTAGTAGTAAGCAGGAGGCTGCTAGAGCCTGGCACAGCAGGACCGACAGGAGCTGCCCTCTGCCATCCTGCTGCTGCAGTCCTGAGAGCCAGGAGGACAGGCTGCACAGCTGGGGGTCCACGTGTGTTCACACATATGTGCATATGTGTGTACTTAGGCAAGGCTGACCAGGAGAGCTGGTGTGCGTGCAAATGTAGGAGAGGACGCACAAGGATGTACGTACAGACAGGAGATGATGCACAGGCAAGCCCTGACCCGCATGCATGGGTACCCAGCCAGGACAGGAGGCCTGGAAGGAATAGTGCACGCGTGTGTGCAGGTGTGCATACACGTGCCTGTCTGCCCCACGAAGCTCTGAGCCACAGTCTGGGTTGGTTCCCGCTGCCCGACCCCTGTGGGACAGCTGTGTGGGAACCAGGACACTTTCAGAGCCCTGCCCCCAGAGCCTGAGCGGACACCCAAGAGCTACACAAACCCTGGCCTTCCCTGCTCACCCGGGGAGCCCCTGGCCACACAAGCCAGCGGAGCCCCTCTCCCACCACAGCTCCCTGAGGTCACCTCTACCAGATGGAAAGGGGACAAGGGGCACCAGGGAGTGCTGGACAAGCAGGGAAAACCCTGAGGACACAGAGCTGGCAGAGGATGCCCCCATCCATATCTTGACACTGAAGCATCCTCTCTCACCCTGGGGTGGAGGGACACCCCTGCCCATCTGTCCCCCCGCCACCACCACTCAATGCCACACATCACCCTCTCGCACCCACGTCCCAGTGCAGAGAGCAGGGTCACCCGAGGACCGCAGGCTCCTGGCCAGCAGAGCAGATAATGCTAATCCGTCCCTGGCCGCCCCAGGTGTAAATGGGCTCCCCAGGGGTTTAAACCCTGCTCTGACAGCCTGCTCCCAGAAGAGTCACAGGACAGAGATCAGCAGGGCCAAATCCTGTACCACTGCCAGGACAGCAGGGTTGGTAACCAGCGTCTGATGCGGCCACGTGCCCACGCTGGCACAGGAGAGCCATTATCACCACAAAACCCTCCCTGGGTTGCCTGGATAAGGGTGGCTGTAGGACAGGTCTCTAGGACAGGTCTCAGCGCAGCAGCACAAGAGCTCCTTCTTTGATGTCCATGCCTGCAGGGTGGACCAGTGGGCAAAGCCCTTGACAGGCTCCAATGGCCTTGGCACCAGGCCATCAGGCAATAGGTTTCTACTCTCCCCACACATAACTGGGCCCTTGGAAAGCCTTCAAGGCCCCCCAGCTGGCAGATGCCCCCACCCCGGGGTTGCCAGTGTCCCACTGGGCATGGATGGCCTGGGGAGTGTGACCACGAGCAGCTTTGAAACACAGCAGAGGAAGCCTTGTTCCCATGCTCCACTGCAGCGACCAGACAAACATCTCCGAGGCTATTTTGAGAGCCAAAACCACAAGGGGTCAGAGGTGCCAAAGAGAGAGAAAGGCTACAGGAAATCCCCACAGCAGCTGGTGTGACCCCGTGCAGGACCACTGCTCCATCACGCCCAGGTGCCCCTGGGGTTGTGCTGGAGCTCTTGGTCTGCAGAGGTGCAGGTCTTCCTAGGATGGCCTGGGACAGAGGCAGCACAGGCGTTCCCCTGCCCAGTGTTCATCCTTCATGTGTCCCAACCCCAGCTAACAGGTCACCCAGCTCCTTGGGGCAGTGTCAGGTCATCCCAAACTGAGTGGGAGAAACTGAGGCAAGGGAAACTATAGCTGGACAGTAGAGGATCTCCTAGAGGGCGGATACAGGGGGCTGAGGGGGAAGGAAAATGTGTCACATAGGGTGAGGGGACACACATTGGGCTGAAGGCCAGTATCTGATCCTATAGCCCAGGGAAGGCAGGACTATATCCTGGCCCCAACAGGGTTGGGGGGACACTCCAGCAGGGAGAAAGCCTGACAAGGTTCATTCCCCAGAAGGACTTCAGAACAGGCAGGAAATTGTCCCCATTTCCATCCCAGCCCACAGGTTCCCCAGAGCAGAGCCCCATGAGGTCAAGGACATGTGGGAAGGCAGCCTGGATCTCAGACAGGCTGAGCGGTGGGGAGGGAAGGATGTGATCAGACACAACAGCACCATGAGAGCTAACAAGCGCTCTGCAGATGGAAAGCTGATTGGGACGGATTTCTCTGGCAGGGAGGTCAGCTCTCCAGGCTAGGAGGTGACTTTGGGCACTGCTTCCACTCTCCAGGCCACTGACATCTGGAGGAACCCAGATGTGATGGCCACCAAAGCCACGTGGAGACAAGATCACAGCATGGGGCCTCTCTCTCTGCCTGCCTGTCTTCTCTGGGCTGTACCCCAGATCGGGACACCAGCCAGATTAAGTATGTTCAGCAGCTCAGCTTTGCTCAACACCAACCTACGTTTTCTCACCAGGGCCTTAAACCAGTTCCCATCTTGAACTTCTTTGCACTTTCACCCCAGGACCAGCCCCGAGGGAACCGCTGCAGACACACAAGGTCCGCAGGCTTTCTGGGACAAACTTCTCCAGGGAAAGAAGCAGTTAATAGTAGAGGCTTTTGAAATGGAGAGGCCAAAGCAGAGGCGGGAGAGGATGCAATGAAGCATTCTCAAGGTCAAAGATGCAGCAAAGGACATGGGAAATAACACAGCCCTTCCTCAAATCCCTGAAAGAATGGCACTTTTTCCTCTCCTTGTTTCCCTGGTCCAGACCCAGGGGAGCAAGTATGCCGCCATCCTCGACCTCATACAGGAGTAAGCGAGCCCAGAGCCCCCTGCATCTCCAGGGGACCAAGGCATAAGCCCCTTCCCCATGGAGAAGGACTCCCTGCAGCCAAGAAAGTGCCACCCCAGTTTGTGGCCATCAGGAGGTCAACAACATTCAGGTGCTTTGAGTCTCCTCTGCCATGGCACGCAGAGGGAGCAGCCAGGACTTGGAGGACTCAAGGAGCCCAGGACATGGGAGCTGAGCAAAGGACAGGGTAGGGCCACAGTGTCACCCAGACCTGCTGTCACCCACCTCCAGGAACTGGGCGCTGACTTTGAACTCGGGTGCTGCCATGCCCTGACTCTGCGCAGCCTGCTTGCGCTCCTCAATGCCACTGAAGAGGTGGCCGATGGCTCGCGGGATGATGCCCTGCTCATCCTCGGAGATGTTCATGTCAAAGCCAGTGCCCATGGTATAGGTCTTCCCCGCTCCAGTCTGCAAAGAGGCAGTGAGGGGGGAGCTGGCTGGGCCCTCCCAGGCTCAGCTCTGCCCACTGCGCCCCACAACTCCCCCTGCCACCCCAGGCTCCCCAAACGCCTCTGCTGAGCCCCTCTGATCCCCAGCACCACACTAGCTCCCATGCTCCCACCCCAGCCCTGCCTCCCCCTCCTCCCACCCACGGACACCCCTGCCCCAGCTCCCACCTAACCCAGGGACAACTCTCTATCCCCTCCACACCCAGGAGCTTATACACCCCCCACCTTCCCTAATCTCTGTAGGTGCCATCTCAGCATCCCCAGCACCCAGCGCAGCAGGAGAGCCCAATGCCCATGCCAGAGCCCAAGGAGTGGGCAGAGCACATACCTGGCCGTATGCCAGTACGGTGGCATTGTAGCCCTCAAAGCAGCCTTCGATGAGCTTGCCCACGCACGTCGTGTAGATCTGCTCCTGCCATGTGTCCAGGTCAAAGACAAAGTCGTAGGTGAAGGCCTTGTCCTTTCCCAGCAGCACCTGGGGCTCACCAGGCGTCACCGAGGTGCAGATGTGACATCCCTCTATTTTCTCTTTGGATAGCTGGGGACGGATCCTGCAGGAAAAGAAGCGGGCTGAGGGCAGAATCGGGGCTCACCCCAGTCCTGGGGGACACAAGCCTGGTCCTGAGGATGCGAGCGTAGCCCATGCCGGAATCGTGGCTGCTGTGCGCAGGGGACCGGCAGCACCTCTGCCTGCAGTGTGGAGCAAACAGTGCAGGGGATGCTTCAACTCCTGCACCCAGCGACAACCTTGATCCATTTGTGGCTGAGGAAAGAGGTTGGTGCATACCAGCAATGCCACCAGCCACCTCCGCAGCTGATGTGACAGGCAGGGCTGGGTACCTCGGCACAGGCAGACCTGGTAATGACATGCAGCCAGCACTTAAAACTGCCCTTGCACCAACAGCTGAATACAGCCCAGCACGGCCCATACAGGGCCAGCCAGCCCCCCCCATGCCTATGTTGGCTCATTCACCGCGATGCCCCCAGCCAGGCAGCGAGCTCTGGGCTGCACGTAGACACTGATCAATACATCGAAAGCCCTGACGGGGACTGCCAGGGTACGGGCAGGCAGCTGGGACGTGCTGCAGCCAGCAGCGCTCGCTTGAGAGGCAGCAAGATCAAACTGCAGTTACAAAGGCTTGAAATGCAAAATGCAAAAATGCGACGAGACAGTCCCAGCGCCAAAACAACCATCTAAACCAAACCACCGCCCAGCCCGATGGCTGTCCCCAGCCATGGACTTGGCAGATGGGAAGGGGACAAGCGAGGCTGTGCCGGACTCCTGGCTCTGCCAGCATGCCTGACCGACCCACTGCATCCCCACCCACTGCACTCAACCCCTCCCGGAGAAATCTGGGTACAGAACGGCCAGATCCGTGCAGGCATGGCTCTGCTTCGGCGCAGGCACTGGAGCGTTAGGGCTGCAGCAGCTCAGGCTTTTGGTGGATGTGCCTGCCGGCTGCGGGAAGCTGGCTGGTCCTGGGGGACTCATGAAGAAAGAGGGAGTGCGTAGCCAAGTGCCATGGCAAACAGCTCTCATTAGAGCTAATGACTGCACATCTCCCCTCCCTGGGTGCTTCATAAACACAGCTATTAATTCCTCCGAAGCCGCATCGCTGGCAAGCTGGTGCAGCGACCGCAGCAGACGCTTTGTGGATTGGGGCTCTGTACGAGCCGCCGCTCCTTGCCAGCCTGGCCGGTGGCAAGCAAAGCCCAGGAGGGCCAAAACCCACTGTGTTTGGGGGGACAGGGTGTCCCCGGCAGGGTGGGAGGCAGCGCGAGCACCCCGCTCATCCTGCCGGCAGCCTGCGCAGCAGACGTGTGGGAACAGCTATGTGCGTCCGTGGGTATATTTAGCTCAGCAGCCACAATAGAAAGCAGCTTCTGATGTGCTCAGCCCTAGACTTGCTCCCGTCGCCTTCCCAGGGTCCCACCCTCCTCCAAGAAAATTAACCCCAGCTCTAATTACTTTTTGACCAACATGATGCTCTTTCTCCCCCTCCCCACCCCAGACATGCACAGCGACAGTGTCCCCTGGGAACGGGCAGAGGAACAAACTGGAACCATTGTATATTTGGAAAATTTTTTTCCTCTCAAGATAAATGAGAACAGGGTTTTCAACAAAACATTTCTTTCTTTTTTTTCCCCCCACTCCTGCCAGGTGATTAAATATGTGCTCTGGGTTTGGAAGAGAGGATGAGTGGCAGCATTGGATGGGTGTGCGCACATGGATTTGCCATAGGGCATTTGGGAACCCACCTCGAGCCTGCCCGTGCTGAGCTGTTCCTGTCGTCCACATGCCAACACCGGTGCCTCCCTGACTCCTGCTCCCCAAACCCTGCTGCCCAGCCAGCTCTGAGCACCCGAGGGACCCCATCACTCACCCTGGCTCTCACAGCCAGGGGACCTGCAGGGGCTGGAAGGGACCCAGGTGCCAGCCCTCAGTGTGCTCCCCTGTGCCATCCCAACTCCCCAGGGTGACTGGAGACATGGGAACCCCCCCTGGGAGGGTCCTGCTCTCCAGGCAATCAGCCAAGCATCACCTGGGGATGTCCTTAGGAGCTCCTGCCAGGTGCTGTGCTAATACTACAGCCCCCCTGCTACAAGAGCGGGACAAGCAGAGCAGGCAGGCAGGGACAAGCTCCAGCAGCAACCAGCAACAACAACCCCGCATTGGACAGCACAGAAATGCCACCCAGCATCACAGGAGATTTACATGGCCACCAAGAGACATCACAGAGGGTTTCTCTAGGTCAGTACAGCTGCTCCTCCCGCTCCCCAGCATCCGACTGTCCCAGTTCTCCCACACTGGGGGGGGTCCCATCCCTGCCCTCCCAGGAGGAACACCACCATGCCAGGCACTGGGCAAGGTGAGACCCTGGTTGGGCTAGGTGGGTGTTCATGTGTAATTCAAGTCATGCCCAGGCACCGTGATACCTCCTCCAAACAATACATAAGCATCTGCAAAGCCAGCACGTGCTCTCTCTTTGGCCCTGTCCTCAACCCCACCAGGTGATGCTGGGGGAGCTGGCAGCTCTTGCCATGCTCTGCCTCAGCTTCCCTGCTCTGCAACAGAGATCAGCAACTTCAGTGGTCATAAAGTCACCATCTGGGTGCGTTCTGGCACTCCTTGTCCCTATGTCTACCAAAAAAGATGCTGGCCATGTCCTGTCTGTCCATGGGTCCGCAAGAACTGGGTGTGATGCTGTCAGGGCCCAACCTGCGCGACGATGGAGCTGCTCCCTCACCCGTACCTGGACACAGCCAGCCAACCTGCTCTGCGCCTGGTCATGGGCCACCAGCCAGAAGGACAGCTTGTGCCCAGCACCAGGACCCATTACAGAGCCAACCATGCTGGGATGCCCTGTCCTAAAGGGCTGGGACACCCGCAGAGAGCCCGGCTGATCCCCTGAGAGCCCATGGCACAGGCTTCTATGGTTATTTGGCAATTAGGGACTTATCTGCTAAGCAGCAATGAAAATAAACCAGCACTTAACCCGTGGGGTGCTGCCTCACCACCCCCAGCTCAGGCAGCAGCGGACCAGAGCCCCAGCTCCACTGGGCAGCCTGCGCCCAGCCATCCCCATGCTGGCACAGGTGACTGCTTCTCCAGCTCAAAGCCAGCGTGGGGAGGACACAGGCTGTCCTGGGGCTAGCAAGATGTTCAGCGCCAGCCCCCATCATCCTCCCGCCCATGCTGATAAACCAGCCTTGGCACAGGCAACAGACCCAGGGAAGAGAAAGCCGGCAGGACCACAGTGGCAGCACCAGCCTGGCCACCACCTCCGCCCCCTCCCCGCTCAGCTCACTGCGAAGGGACGGTGACAAGGGATGGAGCACTCAGGACGGAACTGCACGGTCCCAGCTGAGCGTTCCTGCCAAGCAAACCTGGCTGCTTCCCAGCCCCGGGCACCCGACACACAGGGCTGTGAAGCAGACGGACGCGCAGACAGAGACAGAGGCGCAGGCAGGGGTGGAGACTGCTCCTTCTCGAACCAGCAGCTCTCGCTGGGGCGATGACGGGCGACGCAGCAGGAGCCTGCCTGCTCCAGCATCAGCATCCAAACCCAGCAGCATGAGCAGCGTGTGTGCCAGGGAGAGCTCGCAGCCGCACGAGGACACAAAAGGGCTCAGCTGGGAGCCTTTCCATCGCTCTCCTTCTCTTCCCTGCCAGGCTGGCAGGCTGTGAAAGCACCGTCTCCACGGCTGGGCTGCCCGGGCGACCGAGCATCTGGGAGGAAGGGGGAAGTGGGTCCCGCACCCCAACGGGCAGGGAGCTCCAGCGCGCACACAGGCCTGCTGGGCGGCAAGCACAAAGGCCAAGTTGTGCAGCGCTGCTGCCCTATGCCAGCATTTGCCCAGTGAGGCGGGGAGCCAAGCAAGGCTGGGAGCCAAGCACTGGATGGGCACCGCAGGGCAGCCAGCTCCCACAGGCAGCCCTTGTAGGGCCAGCTTGGGGGTCCCTCCACCCCGGCAGGAGCAACCCCCTGGGGAGAGACCTGCCCATCCCAGTATCTCAAGCCCTGCAAGCAGTGGAGGAGATGGGGTTCACCACACCGGGCACAGCCACTATCCCCGTGTCAGGGCTGCATCCACCAGCAGACACCGCTCAGCCCCCCTGTGCACCAAAAGGAGGCTGTTTCCTTGCACAGGAAGGCACAATTCGGCTGACATGGACGGATGGGTTCATGTCCTCGTGTCGCCCTGCCTCCTCACCTGACAGCCTCAGTCTTTCCCCTCCCAGCCCACCGCTATGGCAACCCCAAGGGGCTCCAGAGCATACTTTGGCCCCCAGCACTTTGCCAAAGCTGTGGCAGCACACTCCCATAGCCCTCCTGCCCACGGTGAGAGCCACGACACCCCCCCACTCCAAACTGCCTGCATCCACAGCCAGGCCCACGCCAAGCTCCCCCCAGGCCGCCCCACCCCGCTGAGACACAGCCACGCCGGGGGCAGGGTGGCCATCCCACCCGGCACAGCCCAGCAGGAGAGGATGCGCATGGGGGCAGAGGGGATCCAGCCTCCCCCAGACCCATCACCCAGCATCATCCACCTCAAACAGGGGCTGTCCCCGCTCCCCAGGGAGGCTGAGCACACACCCGCTCACCAACATTTCTCAGCGCTGGTAGGGGGCTGCAGGGCAGCCACTCCAGACTGGGGGTGCGGGCGACCCCCCCAGCTGCAGCTGCCTTTCGTTGCCTTTTATAACCTTGCAACTACAGATAGGCAGAGCCTGCCCTGGCTGCAGCAGGGAGCTCGGGTCCCTCCAAGACCGCTCTGAGAGGGAGGCTGGCTGCCTGCAGACCCCCTGCAAGGAGCGGTTCCTCTCCCCTCCCGAGGCCGGAGCCAAGGAGACTGCCCAGCCAGGCAGGGCTGGTTTCCCAGGGAGCCGAGCCAGAGAGCCGGGGAGCGGCAGGTGGAAGAGCTCCAGAGCATTTTCCCTCTCTGTGCCAGAGCCCGGAGGCTCAGAGCCACTTGCTCTCATCCTCCCCGCCTCCAGAGGGGCAAGGCTGCCCGCTGCGATGCTGGCAGCTCCGGCACCAGGTGAGGGGCTGGGGCGCTGCCCCCCGCCTGGCCGCGGGCACCTCTGCCAGTGTGGGCTGGCAGAGGTTGGAGCTGGCAGACCCCGACTAGCCGCAGAGCCCGGCTGCTGTGGATGTGCCTGCCAAGACAGGCAGGCTGGGCAAGACCAGGCAGCACCTGGCTCTGCTCCCCACATTGCCTGCATTCATCCTGCTCCCATCCTCACTCCCTGCATCACCTGCGTTCACCCCGCTCCCCACATCGCCCGCATTTGCCCTATTTCCCCTCCCCACATGACCTTGCATTCACTCCCATGCCCGAACTGCCCATGTTTGCCCCACTCCCATCCCCGCATCACCTGCATTCACCCTGCTTCCATCCCCACTCCCCCCATTGCCCCATCCCCTCTCCCTGCTTGCACTCCCTCCAGCCTCCCCAGCATCGGAGCTGCAGGAGCATCTGCCAGACAGCCCGGACTCGCACGCAGCCCATCTGCCAGCCTTGCTACCTGCTCTGCTCCCCACATGCTTTTCTCTCCTCTGCCCCAAACCTGCCCTCCATGCTTTGCTGCTGCCTTGCGATCCCACCCAGCAGCACAGGGCAGCCAGGACAGCACCTGTAACATCATCCTGTGCCCCCCTAGGACACCCTATGGGTCAAGGACACCCTGGGCATTGCAGACCCAACAGGCAAGACAGTGTGTGGCACATGGAGTGCAGCGTGGCGGTGTACAGGGCACTCAACCTGGCCAAGCAGTTCCCCAGGCAGCCGGGTGCTGCCAGCATCACCAGGGTAAGATCCAAACAAAGTGCTCCACGTTTTCCTGTATCTCCAGGCCAGCACAGCAAGCCTGGGGCTGCCCACCCTCACCAGCAGACAGCAGCTCTCCAGGCCTCAGCTCAGCGTGGCTTGATCCTGTGGGGGATCTGCCCCCTTGCCCAGGAAGTGATGCCCCCGGCCCCATTCCCCCTTGAGCATGGGGTCCCAGGAAAGGGCTGGCTGCCAAGGGCTGGCTGTTTGCACACAGGTTGCTTTGGACCCAAATCAAGACAAAGTTAAGCATTTAATTACCACGGCAGGGAAGCGGCTCAGCAATCAGAGAAAATTGAATCAGGCTCCCGGGGGACTGCCAGGTCTGGTCAGCAAATGCTCCAATTAAGAGATATAGCAAGCCACCTCCTAGCAGGAGCGAGCACAACACAGGAAAGCGCCGGGCTCAGCCTGCCTGCAGAGATACCCACGCCACGCGATCGCTGCCTGTGCTCCACCCAAACACTGCCAAAGCAGAAGGTGCCATGGCCAGCACAGCTGGACCAGTACCAGTGGCAAGATGGAGCTCCCTGGGTGCTGGGTCCGCACCCCCTCTGCAGCGCTGTGCATTCTGGGGACAGGCAGGTCCCCACAGAGCTGGGGTGTGCTTGGAGGCGTGCTGGACACAGCTAAGTGGGGGGACCTGCCTCCACGCCACATCCATCCCCCTGAGGAAGCGACCCCAATACACATCCTCCCCAATACACATGCTCCTCCGAATGGATGTACTGGCTGTGCCCAGCTCCCAGCTGCTCAGCCTGCTCCCCTGCAGGGCAAACCCTACTGCCTCGGACCCCAGAGCCCCCCGGAACCCCGCTAATCCTCCAGCTCCAGGTTTTCCCAGGCTTAGGGAAACCTTTAAATCAGGCCTTGGCAGCTGCCATGCGCTGCTCATTAGCTCTGGCAGGAGCACACCGGTGCGGAGCCGCGCCATCTGCTCTGCACCAAGACCCACCATGGCTCGTGGACAAGGGACGGCGCTGCCTGCACAGGGACCCAGCACCCAGGGACACCCAGCCCAAGGCAGCGGGCAGAGACCAGCAGGGCCTGGGAGAAGCACAGGATCGTGCTTTACCCAGCCTAGAGGGGAGCAGGAGTGGACCGAGTCTGGGATCTCCCCGGACTCCGGGATCTCCCCGGACTCCTCCTTCACCCACATAGCAACCGGCAACACCATCAGCTCCATGCTGGCTCTGCCCAAGAGAAAAGGCTGGGAAACACCACGAGGATGTTTGCAAACGACAGACCCAGAACAGTCACCCGCAAAGGGGTGTGGGGCCCCAAAACCCCGGGTGGGGTGTACAGCGCAAGGAAACACACGTGTGGCAGCACACGCGATTCGACACACATCCCAGCAGGGCCCCCGCTCCCCTGTGACCACACGGGAACGGCAACGAAACCACTGGCTCAGCAGCACTGTCAGCAATTACTGGAGAGCAATAGGAAACCATAGTTAGCCTGAAGACTCTGGGCCTGATGGGCCATCAGCCTGACCCTGGGGGGGGCACAGTGATGCCACAGGTCCGATGGAGACACACACTCCCCCTCCCAATTCTGCACCCCAGTACTGAGGCTCCCATTTCCTCCCAAGCCAGTGAATCACACCCACAGGGTTTCTCCCTTTCCCAGGTGCCCTTGTGAGGTCCCCATGTCCCAGTCCTGCCCCAGTACTGGTGCGCCCATACTGGAGATAAGGCTTTCCCAGCCTCCTGAAAGCAGGCATGCCTGCTGCCCCACGGCATGCTCTGATTGCCACTGGGAAAACAACCCGATCTTAGCAGAAGATGCTGCAACCCCAGAGCCCACAGGGGACATCTCGAGCAGCTTGCCTGCAAGACAGGAGAATAGGTGGCACAAAAGAGGTGCCTCTCCACGCACCTCCCCCCCCAAAATAAATCCCAAGCCCTTGGCCAGCAGGATGGGTGATGCCACAAAGCACCCAGGAGCAAACCTGGTCCCACAGCTGGGAAGGGAACAGGCATGTTCTGCCCTAACATCCTCCCCTCGGGCAGGTGCAGCATGAAATAATAGATGAGCAGAGACCGCAGCGACATGGCCCAAGAGACCCCTGCTCCTAACACAGGCAGGGGATGGGGTTTGCCTCCCAGCCCTGCAACACTGAGCCAAGGACGTGCCCTTGCTCAGTGCTTGGAGGGCAGAGAGGAAGGCAAGGACCAGGAGCCCAGCTCCAGCCTTCCTTCCCCAACACACTGCCTTTCCTCCTTTGCCAGCATTGCTCATCTCCTCCCAGACCAGTGCAGGGATGGAGACATCCCACTCCGGCCACCCAAGCAGCGTGCCCCGAGCACACCCACAGGGCTCTGTCAATGGGTTATTTGGGTTATTATACGTGGCAGCACTGAAGCTCCCATGAAGCTCATGGAACCCTTGCGACTTCCGGGGAAGAGCGTGCCGAACAGACCCGGCACGTCCCACCCTGCCCCACTGAGCCTCCTGCCCCCAGCACCTCCATCCCTCTTCCCGGAGCACCCATACCTGGGTCCTTGGGCTCCAGCACTCAGATGTGGCTCAGGTTGTGGCCGAGGAGGAAGGAAGAGCCCGGGAAAGAAGTCGGAGGCAGTTTTGTGCCTGCTACTTAAGGTCAGGCTGCATTGCTCTCCAGGGAGGGGGCTGAGAGCCTATGGGGCCCTAGCTGCAGCAAAGCCCAGGGGCAAGGGGGCAGAAGGACCTTTATTAAATCTTTCAGCCCTGGGGAGGGCCGGGCCAGTGCAGGAGTACCCCTTGGGCCGCCCCAGTGGCAGTCTCCAGAGCTTTGCCCTTGGTGCTGGCCCAGACGTGGGACTGGCGACACTGGGAGAACAGATCCAGAGCTTGGAGGGGGACTGCTGAGCCACCCCCCCCCCCCAGGACACCACAGAGGCACCCACCAAGAACAACAGCCGGGCACGGGCTGATGGGCAGGGAGGTGTTCACAGGCCTGTGGGGTTACATGGGGGGGGGGGGACAGTGGGACAGGGGAGCTTGGGGCCAGGCTCAGCTACAGCAAGCTGTGACAAGAAACCCCCCCGCCACGTCCTGGCCCCAGGGAGCTGCAGAGGAGGGGAAGGGATTTCGCTGGGATCTCTGGGCCCTTGGGCTCAGCCCCGAACTCTCATTTTGAAATGGGGACAACGACCGTGTTATGTCCACATGGAGCAGGGCAGAGGGGCAGATGCCAAGTGGGATGAGGCTGCCAGCCGCCCCTGGCCTCACAGCAGTGCAGAGCCAGCGGGGACATGCTGGGGCAGCACTGGACCAGCTCCTGGTCTGCCCGGAGGGGAAGGGGTGGCGGGAAGCCGGTTGCCTTTCCTCCCATCAAGCTAAAGCAGAAACCCATCAGCATCCAACCAGGGTGGGGAGTCACCCCACAGTGTGCTTATCTCCTGCAGAAGAGCCTGGTGGCAGCTGCCCTCACAATCCACCACATCCCAAACCCGTCGGCTGTTTAACCAACAACAGGGACTGTTTTGACAGCCTCTGACAGGAAACAGCCCCACGGGACCACCGGGGCCAACCCCCCCTCCCAGTAGGAATAGCACGACAGCCGCCCGGCCAGTTAGCACCGGGCTCAGTGGGGGTATCGTCTTCCCTCTCCGGGGGCCAGGAGCTGTGTTCCCGACAGCTTTGTTTAGGCCTTCATCTCTTGCAATTTTCTCCTGCCCCCAATTTTGCTGCTGGTGCAGGAAAGCTGCAGCTGGCTGTCCTCTGGCTTAGAGACAGCCCCAGCCTCCCAAGTTCCTGAGACTTCTTGGCATTACATATTTAAATCCCTTGCCGACGGGTGATGGGTACAGGCACCAAAAGCCTCTTAAAGCTGCTTTGCTCCAAGAGATGCTGCAGGCGATGTCGTGGCTGCGTGGGACCGCAGGGCGCGGCCCTGCTCTCCTCTCACACCGGCACCGTCTCCATCCCCTTTCTAACATTTCCGCTGTAAAAACCAGCGAGTGCGCGCCTGATTGAAGCCAGGCACAGAAAAACCCCTTGCGCCCACACACCTGGGCTCAGCGCTTCCCTCCAAGACCCTGTGGGGCCCCCCACCCGCCACAGCCCCCAACATCTCTCTCCAGACAGGGGAGGCCAATTTAACTGCTCACTGGGAGCCAAGAGCATCGCACAGGGGCTGGGAAGCCCCAAAGTGAATCCAAAGAGCAGCAGCTCGCCCGGATGGGTTCAGCACAGCAGCAAAACAGCCACAGGACATAGGGGGCACCCGCTGCCAGGGCTGAGCTGTCCTCGGTGGAGGCAAAGAATGGGGAAAGCGGCTGGGGGTGCTGGTGCTCTGCTTGCCCAGCACTCCCAGGCTACAGCAGCCTCCTGAGATATTTCCTTCCTGGGAGCAGGGCGGCTCGCCAGGGAGCCTCCCAGCCCCCGCAGATGGGAGATGGGGCACCCCAGGGCTGGGCTGTGCCACCACAAAGACAGGCTGTCCCTCCCATTACCACAGGAGCCAGGCACATCCCATGCAGTGGGGTGTGTTTGCCTCATCTCTCCCCCGCAAGGCTCTGTGACATCTGAACAAAACCAGCCCAACACCAGCCAGACCTGGCAGAAGACAGTGTCCCATGAGCCACCCCACAGTGTCCCCCCCCGGAACCACACCGAAGGGGCTCAGGCCTGCAGCAGCACCACGGTGATGGTGGGCAGCGGGTACCAGGCTGTACCGCCCCTCTCCATGCTGGAGCCCTTGGGCAGGATGTGCACCACCGTGGCACGACTTGGGCTCACACCACCTTTCCATCCAGACCCAAAACTGCCTTGGGAGGAGCTGGTTTGGAAGGGCTCCAACAACTCTACCTCCTTGGGGACTGACCCCAGCTGGTCCCGGAGGATTCAGGTTAGCAGAAACCACCCCAGCAGGCAGAGGAGCCCTGGCCACGTCAGCAAAGATGCCAGCACCCTGGCAGGGCTGGGAGCCCAGCTGATCCCGGCACCTGGCCTTTGCCAGCATCCTCCCACTGAGCCAAGGCCCTCCAGGGCACATGGCGATGGGCGCGTGACTCTGCCCCATCCTGAGCGGCACATCCTATCCTTCCCAAGGAGGAGGTGGGAGCAGCTCCCGGGGGTAGGAGACAGGCAGCACCGGGCTGCCCGTGTAGAACGCAGAGCATCATGGCAGGAGTGTTTATGAGAGCAGCGGAGCACTGGAGGTTGCAGGGTTTAAATAAACTTGAAATCCGACTCAACTTCCTTCCCCAATTTCACAAGCTCCGTTTCCTGAGTCTCTGCAGCCGGCCAGGCGCACGTGGGTGCCGCGGGCAGCTCTGGCACAGGGGGTGCCACTTTCTCTCCGATGAGCTGGGCAGTTTGAAAGTGCCCTCAGGGACCATTTCTGCAGCTAGCCCGGCTTCTCAGACCTCCCCCGGCCAAGGAGTTTAACGGCCTATGGGTCAGTCAATACGTGTCATCAGCCCTTCCTGACACAGCAAAACCACCAGCACTCAACGGCGCTGGGCTCCACCTCCTGCAACCAGCACGGCGAGTCCCGCTCCCCCCGGCTGCACCCCTGGCTCACTGCGTCTGCAAGAGCTGACAGCACCTGACTGCGAGCTTGGGTGCTGCAGGGACGGGTGCTGCTGAGGCTCAAGAGGGGGCACAAGCCTCAAATCTACAGCTGTGCTCCCGGATGGAGGGCATGAGCAGGGAGCTGCCGAGCTGGCTGCGTTACAGCCACCCATTTGAAGGTCACCTACAGAAGGAAACAGCAGTTGTTGCCTTCCTCAGTCTCTGAGGAAACCCCCACCAGCAGCAAGGAGCAAGGGCTCCCAGGCCACTCCACTCAGCACCGTTGCGGCTGGCGGCAGCTTCCTGGCTGAGACCGTTACACCAGCACAGGGCGCACGAGCACCCAACCCGACTGCTACCGGCAGCTTGGACCAATTGCTTCCTCCCCAGCAGCATCTGCCGCAGCCAGCAAGCTCAGACGCACCCATGAAGCGACACGCCAGGCTTAATGCTGACGGGCAAGTGAAGGCAGACCCTGCCTGCGGGGAGGGCAGGAGTTGGGGCAGGATCCAGCCCTTCCCTTGCAGACAGTGCAGGTCTGAGTTGCAGGTACAAGGTGCAGGTACAAATCAGCCTCCGGGCCAGCAGCAGCCGCTGGGCCTACATTTCCCTCTGCCGACAGCAGCGCTGCAGCAGGTACCAGCCATTTCATTCCTGGCATGCAGGAAGCCTAAATAACACCACCGTGCCCCAATCAGTGGCTCAGCACGTGGGTCCTTTCAACCCCCAGTGCCAACAGGGCAGTGGGGGGGGGGTCTCCTGAGGGGAAGATGGGAACCTGTGAAGTTGACAGTGAAATGCCACAGCCTCTCTCCTGCCAGGCCAGGAGAACCAGCAAGAACTGGGGTGCCCCCAAGGGCAGCACAGCTCCAGCACCCCTGCTCCTCTGTCCCCACTCCTCCCACCCTGAGGGCTCTGTGAGGCCCCACAGATGGGTCCCAGTGGCTGCAGCACCTCTTGACATCGGCTGAACCATCCCCATCATCCAGCCGTTTAACCCCAGCAGCACAAGGCGCAATTGCTTCCCAGTGTCCCTGGCTCTTCCCCACATCCCACCTCACTCCCACCAGCAGCAGGGACACAGAGACCCCAAAGAAATGTCACAGCTGGCACATTCATGTTATTATAAAGGGACAAAAGGGGAGCTTTGATCCATGTCCTGCCGCACCCCAGAGGCATTCAACCTCCTCCATGCTCTGATGGCTGCGGGAGACGGGAACTGTGGGCAGGTTTGCTCCAAGGGTGGGTGTTCCTGGAGACTCCCCCAGCCCAGTTGCTCCACCAGCAGGGTGCCATGAGTGCTCCCTAAGGAAAACATCGCTCTGCTCCCACCCCAGGGCTGGGGGGGACCCATCACTAGGCCCCCAGGACTGCTTTGGCAGAAAAGCTGGGTGGTCCGCAGGGAGAGCGGCTAAGCCCTTGGGCGCCCAGCCCAGCTTCCTGCATGGCGCTGCAACCTGCCTGCTTTGTCTTGCAGCCTCCTTGCTCCCACCCCTCTTCCTTTGTCTTGCCGGATCACCTTCGCCACTGCATCACCCCAGCCGACCGGCACCCACCAGCTGCACCAAGTGGGATGCCGGCTCGCTCCCTCATGTAGGGGGTGGGAGAGAGTTGGACCTCCCCCCCACCCTGGAGCCTTGCCATGGGCACCCCAGCCCCACTGCAATGCTGCATATTCAAGTCACCTCCGGATCATGATCCCCTCCCTGTGTACTGGGCAGTCCTCGACCCCATCACTGGCAGGGACCAAAGGGATTAGGTCAGAAGAGTCCAGCAGAAACAGCTCCACAGCCGCCATCCCCAGTGGCACCCACTCCATCTCCCAGGGAAAAGGGACCCTGGCCTTGAGCTGGGCCTTTGTTAAAAGGCTGCATCCCAAGAGAAATGCTGGATGGAGGACGGGCAAAGTCTGGCCAGCAGGAAATCTCCACGCTGGTCACCACCATCACTCGGTTCCCGGGTCAGCGTCCTTGCACGGATACCTCCGCCTTGGCACAGCTCAGCCCTGCCCCTGCACGGGCACCCCAGCAGCACCCACACAAGGGGGATGCTGTCACCTCCCTTGCAGCTCCCCCATCCTTTAAAACCAGAGCCTGGCCCCGATTCTCAGCCTCTTGAACGGAGCAAGGCAGAAAATCACTACCGCCTGTTTCCAAGACAGGAAGACCAGCCAGGCAGGCAGCACTGGGAGGTGTCCTGGTGCACACACACGCATGCACACGCACATAGACATGCACACAGGCAGCAGTGCGCACAGCCCCACACCCACCCTCTCTCCCTCCATCACTGACACTGCACCCAGCATCTTTTGTGCTCTCAGTCTGCCCAGGCAGGCAGGGACGGGCCAGAGCAGTGCCCTCTGCAAATCCTCCTCCGAGAACTAACACAGCCCCTCTGCAGACTGCCATCAGCACCCCGATCTGCCTCATGCCGTTAGGGGTGCGGACGGGGGGGACACGGCACGCCCTGCCCTCCCCATGGCGAGCCTGCAGCCCCACGGTGGGAGTCAAGGCAGGCACAGCCAGACGGGGAGGTCGGCGTGACCGTGTGGGGCTGGGCCTGCCGAGCCGTGTCCCCACGGGGACCCGATCCTTCCCGCGCCCAGCTCCACTCTGACACCCTACACGGGAGCGGGGGGCACCGAGGGCCAGGCCGGGCTCACGCTTGTCTGGAAGACGCGAGCAGGGGGAAGCCGCACGCCCGGTCCCTTCCCCACGCTGGCTGCCACGCGGGACGGCAGCTCCGGCCGTGGCAGCCGGGCAGGGTCCCTCCCTGCCTCTCCCGCTGGCTTCGGCGGGGCTCGTACCCCCCCCTTGCTCCGGGGGCTCCTTCCTCCTCTCGGGGCAGAGAGAAGCGAAAAAACGACGTCGGTCTGTGGGACCCCAGCGGCTGTGCACAGAATGCACCCAGCCTGGCACGGCGCTAACAAAGAGCCCCCCGGTTTCACCCACCCCCGTGGGGCTCTGCAGGCGATGCGTGGTCTGCCCCGCCGGCTGCCGCCCAGCCCAGCGCCCCTCCAGCTCCCGCAGCCCCCCCGGGCCCCCGCATGAATAACACGCCGCCGGCAGCTCCTTTATCGAGGTGCAAGATCTGGAAGGCGCATTGTTCCCAGCCCGGAGTCCGCACAAAGGACACCGAGATGCCGCATCGTTCTCTACCACCTAGGGCGGGGGGGACCGGCAGGGACCCCCCCCACACCTCCCCGGCATCTTGCCCGACACCACTGGGGGCCAAACCCACCCGCGACGCAGCCGGGAGATGCCGAGCTGCAAAGGCTGGGCGACAGCCAGCTCTCCAGGTGACGGGGCCGGGGGTCCCCAGCCTGCCCCCCCCCCCCCCCCGGCCGCGGGGGATGGGGGGGGGGGTGGGCATCGCGGGGCTGCGCCGCGGGGGAGCGGGTGGGGTGAGGGGGGAGGCGGCACCGAAACGATGCGGAGTGGGGGGTGGGGAGGATAGCGGCGGCGGTGGTGGTGCTGGGGGGAGGGCGGCCAAACCCGTCTCGGGGGAGACTCGCTGCCCCGGGGACGGGCAGCGCCGAGCCGGGCATCCGCAAGGCCTCCGCAGCGCACACGCAGCTGCAGCCCCCAACCCGCCGGTGGGCGTCGGGCCCCCGGGTGCACCCCGCGCCCTCGGGGATGCGCGTGTCCGTCCCCCCCCCCGCCCCCGGAAGCCCCGAGCGCCCCAGCCCACCCCGGCACTCACCTCACGGCCACCTTGACACAGCTGTCCGGGGCCGCCATGCCCCCGCCGCCCGGGCACCGCGGCCGCCGCTGCCCGAGAGCATCCACGGGCGGCGGGAGGCGGCGGGGGGGAAGGGGCGGGAGGGGGCGGGGCGGGGGCGGGCGGCCCCAGGTGCCGGGCGGGGCGGGGCGGCGGGGACACGCCCCCGCAGCCTCACTGCCGACACGCGGACACGCGGGGGAAAGGGCGCGCACACGCACACGCAGAGCTGCCC
This sequence comes from Gavia stellata, assembly GCF_030936135.1. Classification (NCBI taxonomy): domain Eukaryota; kingdom Metazoa; phylum Chordata; class Aves; order Gaviiformes; family Gaviidae; genus Gavia; species Gavia stellata. The sequence continues at coordinate 217,890 of NC_082623.1, read as the reverse complement.
ACGCACACAGCGCTGTCATGTGCGCCCCCCCGCGGGGCCCCCCCCCGCCCGCAACCCCCAACCACCCTCACACACCCCAGACGCCCCCCTCCCCGCTCACGCTCTCATACAGACACACACAACACGGGCTCGCCCTCACGCACACTCACGCCCCCCCGAGTCACCCTCACCCACCACAGAAACGCATCCGCCACCCCACCCCACCCACCCGTCGGTCGCTGCCGCCCCCTGCCGGGCCAGCGGCCTCACTCCGGCCTGCGCGCGGCTGTGCCGGGCTGTGCCGGGGCTGTGCGAGGCTGTACCAGCGTGTACCGGGGCAGTACCGGGGCTGTACCAGCGTGTACCGGGGTGTACCGGGGCTGTACCAGCGTGTACCGGGGTGTACCGGGGCTGTACCAGAGTGTACCGGGGTGCACCGGGGCTGTACAGGGCGTCCCCCTCCGGGGACGGCGGGAGAGCAGCCCGGGGTCCTGCGGGGTGGGTGCTGCTCGTCGCCGGGAGGGAGCCCTGGCAGATCCTGGTGTGGAAGGACCCCCGGGGAGGCCACCAGCTCCCTGCCAGGCCAGTGCAGCCTGGATCAGCCTAGTGTAACCCGGTTCAGCCCGGTGCATCCCAGTGCATGCCGGTGTAGCTCCGGTCCAGACCTGACTCCCCTACCAGCCCTGGGAGAACCCGGGTCCCCCCCAGGATCTCGTTCCCCCTGGCCTCCTGCCTGCCCTCCCCTGCCTGCCCTCCTGCCCTGTCCTGTCCCTGAGCCTCTGCCCGTCACTCAGCTCCTCTGTCCCCAGGTGCAAATGCGAGAGGCTCGCAGCCAGCCCCAATGGCTCAGTTGCTGTTGTTGGGGTCCATTGGAACTCTTCCCGTTCCTGCCCGCGGGTGGGACACAAGGAGGGGGCATGATGTCCCTGTGACAGCCCACCCCTCCCATTGCTGGCATGCAGCCCTCCGGGTGGCTCCCAGCTCCCTGCTAGTGGACAAGCATAGGGGCATTGAGGCGAGGGGCCGGTGAAGGCGGCTCGTCAGCAGTGGCTGGAGCTGGGCAGCCTGTGAGAGACCACTTCGTGTAGATGAGGGTGCAGGTGCTGCTGCATGTGCAGGGAGGGTGCTGAGCACAGCCATCACCCCACACACTGTCCCCAGCCACCCACCACTGATGAGGCCATGGCACTGAGGAGGGAAACACCTCCCTGCAAAGGCGTTAATGACAGCCCTGTGTGGTCCCCAGACTGAACCCTCCAGCCCCACGGTGCCGATAAAGGATGTTTCCAGACTGCTCTGCGGCGTGCTGACTTGGTTTGGGACAGGGGACAGAGACCGGGACCCTGCAGGTCCCTGCCCCTGTGAGCAGCAGTGCCTGGAGGATGACGGAGGTGCATGACCACCTCCAAGGCTTTTCTTCCCACATGGTTGGCATCACTCAAACACCTCCATGGCTTCACCTGGTCCCATCCCAGAGCTCTGCTGTGTGTGGGGATGACACGACTGAGCAGCAGGAGCCAGTGCAGCGTAGTGGTGAGCTGGGTGCTCCTGCGAGAGTCACGGGGACTGGGGGGGCTGGTTACCCTGTGGGTTGCCCAAGGCTGTGGTGAAAGCCACTCCCAAGAGGACAGGGGGTGAGGCTGATGGCATGAGCATGACCAGGCAGTGCCCAGGTGCCGACACAGCTCTCTAACACGCCCAGGCCATACCGTGTGGCTGTGGGGGCCAAGCAGCAAGCTGGGCACCCGTGCAGCAAAGGACGGTGCGCCCAGGGCAATTGGCTGCATCCTATGAGCTGCTCTTGGGAGGCTAATGAGGGGGACGTGCCCAGGGCCCATCAGGGAGCAGGACTGGGGACACGCAGGCGCCGAGGAGCTGAAGGAGTCCTGTCCTGGCTTCCCTGTCAGCTGCCCTCACATTGCTGGGGCTGATGACAAATGGACGTGCCACCCTGTGCGGGCAGCTCAGGCAGAGACTGCGCTGCCCAGGGACACAGGGAGCCTCTGGCTCTGCAGGAAAAAGCATCTCCCAGCCTGAAGCAGGTGTGGGACCTACAGGGGAACCCCAGCTCTGCAGGTCAGTGTTGATGCGAGGGTGAACCGCAATGGAGTGGGAGGGGAAACTGAGGCACGCTGAGGTTTACTTTGAGGAGCCCAGGCTGTGTCCTGGGAGAGGTTGCCCATCTGCTCTGGGACAGCCAAGACATGTCAGCACTGGTGGCCGACAGCTAATGAAGTCAGAGCTGTGCCCAGCATGGAGCCTAGCACCTGCCCTCTGCTTTGGGGTCTGGATGCCTTCACCTCAACAGCACCGTCTCTTCACCCCATCTGCTCATGCTCCTCCTGAGGCTACCAAGCTACCAGGATCGCATGCCATGTGTGCACGGGGCTCTGCACCCTGGGGGAGCTGGTTTGGCCTCTGCTGGGATGGGTAAAAGTTCCAGGTCACCTCATGCTCGTACAGCATCACGGGGATGAGCAGGATATGGCCTATCTGTTGTCCCGCAAGGATGTGAGGAGCTGGTATTTCTCTTCCTTTGTCCCTGGGGGCCATGTTTGCAAGGACACCTGGGTTGGGGGAGACTTCCCACCCCGAGCTGCCATTTTTTCTGAGGCTGGACCCTTCCCCACCGAAGCTCCAGGCAGAGAGGAGCAGTGATGGTGCCATGGTGTTGCTGGCCATATCTTCCTACTCCCATCCTTGTGCCGACCATGCCACAAGCCAGACCTGTCCCCCAATTCAGCTAGAAATCAACTCAAGAAAGAGCCCCTAGATGCTAGTTTGGGGCAAACCAGCCCCTGTGGCAGCCCCAGAGCCCAGGAGAGGGTGCAGAGGCACTGCCCCATCACCACAGTATGTCCCCACCATAGTATCACCCTTAGTGTTTGGAGTTCCTGGAGAGCACTCACTTGCCTTGGAAAGTGGCACATGCAGTCCCACACCTCACTAAAGGGACCAGGAAAGTGTCACCGTCCACCTTGTGACGAATGAAGCACGTCCTTGACAATCCTCCTGGCAGAGCACATGCCAGACCCTCATTGGCAACCACCCCATGCCCCTTCCTCAGGAGCAGGTTTCTGAGTGCGTGCCTGTGCTTACATGGGTGTACGTCCTGCCCCAGGGCAGTGAAGCAAAAGGGATGCAGGGGCTGCCCCTATTCCATCCCTGCTGATTGCCTGGATCCCCTGGGGGAAAGCTGCCTGCGCTGCCATGGCCACTATACAAGATGGGCTCTCCCGCGCTCAGGCTGCAGATGGAGTTCAGCAACAGCCATTTCCCTTTTATTAAGTTAACAAATAAATGCCCTGCTGGAGAGCAGACAAGCTCTATTGATTCAGCACCTCCCCCGGGACCCATCAGTTTGCTGCATTTTAATATATATTAGGCAAGAAAGAACCCTGCGCTGCCCAGTTCCGCTAGGCCGGGGGCCCTCTGGAGCAAGATCCCAGCAAAGACATGGCCTGGGGAGATGGGGCTGCCCCAGTGCCTGGCACCCAGTGCCTGGGGCACTGAGGTCTGTAAAGCGAAACCCCTGGGCAGACTCATTCCCGCAGAGGAATAAGCTCAGCTGCTACTTGATACCAGGCAGCTCTGGGCAGCGCTGGCACGGGCATACAGTAGGCACTGTGCTCCCTGTGCTCTCCTGGCTGTGGCATCTCTGGCCTGTCCCCCGCAGAGCAGTGGGGATGTCTGTGAGCTGGATGAGACCCTCCTGCGGACTGGGCTGAGTGGTGGGTGCCCGAGCCTGAGGCTGGTGTCTGGAGATACCTGAAGTGACAGAAATGGCTCTGCAGTGGCCAACTCTCCTCTTGGTTAGACCCAGGGCTGCTGCACTGACCTGGACATGCTCTCACACCTCTGCCCCATCCGCAGTTTCTTACCCAGCTGGGAGAGTGATCCAAGAACCCCCCAGGCCTCACCCTGGCACAAAGCCTCTGCCTGCCTGCTGCCCCAGCCCAAGGCAGGTCTGCCCAAGCCACTTGTCCTCCCCACAGGACAGGCTTGGCTGCAAGCAGGAGGAACAGGCTCCAGCAGAGACATAAGGACACTGAGTCCAGCTGCTGGGTTACCAAGAGACCCCCAGAGCTTGGCACCTCAAAATGGCTGGTTGAGGCATGAGGACTTGGGAACAGGGACAGACCTCCCTCAGCATGGGGACTGAAGGCTGCCACATGAATCACTGCCAGCTCTGGTCAAATGTTGTCTCACATTTGCAGCCCTCTCCCCAGGCTGGGCTAGGCAGCGAGCAGCCGTCGGCACAGGTTGTGCCGGCAGGGTGGCAGAGGAAGGAGGGGACAGGGGCATCCACAGAGTCACGCAGCAGGAACACTTTAATGACCTGACCAGCTCTTGAAAGACCCTGCTGGCACAGCATTGTCCTGTCCTGCACCAGCATCCTGGAGACCTGGCCCAAAAATCCTCCTGCAGCTGGACAGAGCCCACCAGGACCCCAGGCAGAGAGGGGGAGCAGTGCGGCATTGCTCCAGTAACCCCCTGCAAGCTCCTGAAGGAACCATGCCTGCTGGGCTGCATCGGCAGGCGGCTCACAGGCGAGTGGCAGCGATGGTCTTTTGGGAGGGGGCTGCTCTGAGCCCTGGTGATGCAGTCAAGGTGTCCTGAGGGGCAGAGCCAGTTTTTGCGCCCTGCAGTGTTTCTCTTCCCTTTAGCAGCTCCACAGCTGCTTTCTCCACTTCATCCATCTCCAGCTGGCTGCTGGCCGCCATCTCGTGCCTGGTCACTGCTACAAAGGATGGGTCACGGGCCAGAGCTGCAAGGCCCCCGGAGATCAAAGCCTGCAGCAGAGGATGGCGTCACAGCCCAATGTGTGCTCAGTCTGTAGAAGTGTCCCTGGCCACAGGCAGCCCACCCTCGCCTCATTTTCCCTGCTGCCCTCTGCGCTGGCACATACCTGCTGGTCACCCTCATAGCTAAGCTTTGCCCTCCAACCTTCCTACTTGGCATGAGCATGGCACACCTACCAGCCCCTTTCACTCCCTGGCAGCCCTGCCTTTACCTCTGCCAGGCTGTGCCCCTGTCTTACCTCCTGAATGAGAAAGGTGATGGCCGGGGTGGAGGATGTGCTTGGGTCACCGCTTTCACCCCGCTGGTACGCTGAGCTGGACACCGTTCCCGTCACAGCGCCATCCTCTCCAGGCAGCTGGGCAAGATGAGCAAAGAGCTGCAGCCTGGGCTTGGGCAATGCCCACAGAAGATCTGTCCCATGTTAATGTGGGGGCTGCAGGTACTGTCCCCAGCCTGGACACGCACTCCCATCCTGCTGGAACTCCTGGGTCCAGGGCACTATCCGCAATGGGACCAGCAGGGCCATGTGGGCAGAGAGAGCTGGGAACCAGCACTTATCTCCTGCCCTGGCACTTGCCAGGCAATGAGGCACTGTGGCCAGCCAAGGGCAGCCAGAGGAGTGTGGGGGCAAACCTGACGCACCCCTTGCTTCTGCCCCTGCTCTGGAGGCAGCTGGGGAGCCAGAGAGATACTGCTTTGAGCTGTCCCAGCTTGGATGAGCACCCCATGCCTGCTGCAGCAGCGGGGTGGGGACCCGGCTCCTTCCCCAAGCTGATCAGAAAGGAAAGCTCTAGCAAAGCTGGCTTCATGGCGGGAAGCCCTAGAGACCGGCTCCTCCCCAGCATGGCTCTGACAGCCTTTCCCAGGAGGGGAAGGAGGTTCACCTGTGTTCCCCGCATTGCTGCCTCTGGACATAACATTACGCCCTTTACCTCCTGGGGGAGAAGGTGCAGCCCTGATGATGGGTGACACTCAGAGGTGGCCCCTCGCCTCCTGCTCGGCCTCCAGTGCAGCCTCTCCATGGGTAAGGGGTGGTTGCGCTCTGGGAGAGGGAAAGGTGGGGACATCAGATGGGCACAAGAGCAAGGACACCACTGCCACCCAGAGCTGGGAAGGGGTTAACTAGACTGGGGGAACCAAAAGGTTCGGGAGTTCAGGACCAACAAAAGTCCCAGCACCTGCCCACTGCCCCATGCTGGCTCCTCACTCATGGTTGGGAAGGAGAAGTCTCTGTTCACGGAAATGAACGCGGTCTTGTGGCCCTGCTGCCTGGGCGTGGCCAGTCCTCCCCCAGCCCAAGGCACTGGCTCCATCACCCCAGAGGGTGGGAGGAGGGTCCCCAGACAAGTCCTGCTGTGCTCAGGGCTCTCAGCTAACCTCCAAGTTGTTGGGGTCTGTGTCTCCTTCTCCTGCCTGCCAACATCAGCCCCTTCCCCCTACCCTGGCCCTTGGGCTGGTCCAGATCCCCCAGAAGAGGAACGATGCTGATACTCACCCCGTGTTGGATGCCTGGGTGCTGCTGGTACCGTCTTCCTCAGCACCTCATCCTCGTACTCCATCCTGGCAAGGACAGGAAGGTGGGTCAGCCTGAGCAGAGACCACATGCTGAGACCAGCTCCACCCAGGGGTGCAGCTCTTCCCACCTTCTCCACCCTGGGGAATGCAGCTGGGGGGGGGCACACCAGGAGGCACACCTGGGACAGATGAATAGGGGTGGGACCCCAAGAAGTAGGATTAAGTACATCCTCTTACGTTGGTAACCCTTGTCCCTTGTACCTGTGCCCAGGCAGGTGTGGGTGGCCCCTACCTGGGCCTTGGCACTCAGAGATTGGCGGGGAAGGGTCGTTCCTGTGATCCCTGGAGCCCTGCTGTCCACCTCGATCCTCACGGCACCAAGATGGAGTGATGGGAAGGACAAGAAGGGTGCATAGGAAGTCACACATGCTGATGTGCGGAGCCACACACTAGGCCTGGAGCTACCCTGCATGTTCTGGGGACATGTCTGGCAGTGCCAGGCTGGGGTCTGGGGACCAGCAAGGGGTGTCTGCCCTCCCTGTCCCCTTGCCTGGGCCCTGCCTGACACACCAAGGGCTGAATTTCTGTACAAAGCTCCTGTGTCCACGAAGCCACTTCCACAGCCAGCCCTCGATTCCTCCCCCAGTCTGCAGGGACCTCGCTGCTCCAACTCAGCCACTTCTCCAGACCTTACCAGTCCATGAAGAACCCCTCGGCAAGACCGACGTGCAGCCAGCCACCAGCACAGCCCCACTGGGAGCCACGAGGCACAGCCCAGCTCTGCCCCTCCTCTCTGCCCGCGCGAGGCTCACCAGCCCTTACCCCTCCAGCCAGTCATTGCTGTTGGCGTTGTTGACATTGGTGTTGCCTTCCTGGGGGAAGTCATCGAGGAAGACAGGGGAATCAAGGTCCTCGCTTCCCACCTCCATGAACTGCAGGGGCCTCTGGCTGGCCACGTGGGGCTGCAGGGGGCTGCTGGGCTCCAGGAAGCTATCAACCTGGCCAAACAAGCCACCAGTCCTCTGCAACAGACAGGGAGTGTATCAGAGGAGGCCTGGAGCTCTGAGCTGCTCTGGGGCCATTCCCATGGGAGGGAGACATGTGGGGATGCCCGTGGGAACAGCAGTCTCTCTGCTCGTCTCTCTGCTTGGGCCTCGCAGACCACACAGTGTGGAAAGCCTCACTGCCCAGGTGGGGAAACTGAGGCACTGAGGGGTGATGGTCACACAGCAGCACTGGGATGAGAGCCAGACGTGTGCATGACAAATCCTGCCACCTCTGTGGGACAGCCTGAGCCGGTGGCAGCTCTGGACACAGCAGGAGGTGCAACCCTGCAACACCACAGCTACCCCGGCTGTCTCAAAGACTTCCAGGGAGTGGGAAGTGAATCTGTTCCTGCGCTGGTGATGATGACACCTGAGCTGTCCTGCCTTAGCCTGGCAGAAGTTGTGAATGGGGTCTTCCAAACCTGTGGGTAAACATTCAGCACATCCCTGCCAGGCATATGAGCAGGGTCCTTTTACAGAGGGGAAACTGAGGCAGAGAGCAGGTTGCTTAGGATGACTCAATCAGGATGTCCTGATGCTCAGGGAGAGGACAGAAGTGCTGATCCACCCTTGTGGTCCACACTGTCTTTCACGGTCAAGCTCACCTCTGTGGACTGTCCTCCAGCTGCTGGTAGCCATGCTCACCCACTACCAACACATCGAAATGGGGGCTGGGTGGGATCACCACCACCTGGGGTGCCCTGAGGGCTGCACTCACCCTGTAAATCCCTTCCTCCACGGCAGCCTCCACCATTGCTCTTTCCAGCTCCTCCTCAGCAGTCAGGTCCCCGGAGATGGCCCGATGGATTTCAGGAGCAGCTTCTTCTTCAATGCTCCTCAGCCCAGCCTGGTGGGGGACAAGAAGGCACAGCTGGATGTGGCCTGGCCCCACCACCCATCTCACATTGGGCTTTGGAGAGGGAAACATGATGAAGCATGCTCACCTGGTAAGCCACACGGCCCTGCCAGGTCTCCTACCAGGGACAGGCCATGGGTTGCCCTGCAGCTGGCTGGCTCTGCGCTTGGTGAAACAGCTTCTGGGCTAATGTCATCCCACAAAGGGGTAAGCTAAGGGCAGCCTGACGAAGGGTTGGGCTGGTGATGCCCAAGGGGTAGCTGTGCTTTCATCCCTGATCTGGAGGTATCTGACCTGGGGCCGGACTCCTTTCCTTGCCTTGCAGCTTTGGGGCCTGGTCTTTTATGTCTACAAGTGATTTCCTCCCTATAAGGTCAGGAGAGGCTGAGGACATCCCAGCTGCTCTGGCCAGGCACATAAATCCTCTCCCATCCCACCCTACCAGCATCGTTCAGGGCTGCTGTGCAGGCTTCTCTGACTGCAGTGGTTCTGCTCAAGATCAGCCACATCAACTCCTCTCCACCTGGCGTTGCACTAAGCAATGAGAGATGATACAGAGAGCACCAGGCATGCAGAACTATCCACAACACTGCTAAGGTGAGGAAAGGGAGAAGGCCCTGGGAATGGAGAAGAGTAGGTGGATAAGGGCCTGGATGAGCAGCATTCAGCCCAGACATTGGTCTGCGGTGGGGGTTTCCAGGTCTTAAAACTGCTTGGTGAGGCATCAGAACTTGCTGAGCCCTCTCTGTGGCTGAAGTCAGTGGGACAAAGTCAAAAATCTCCTTTGCTTCAGGAGTCACTGCACCCTGGAGACTAAGGTCACCCTCAGCGGTGGAGTGCTCATGGCCAGTTCACCTGGGACCACCTCATTTCCAGAGCCTGAGGCACAGAGGTCCCTATATGTCATTGCAGCTCTGTCTCTCTAAGTCACCCTGGACTTTCCTGAGCTGGGGGAAGCTTCTTCCCTGATCTGCAGAGCTCCCCACCACACCCCGACTTCCCCCAGGAAGGGTCACCCCTCCAACACCACCCACATGCTACCAACCTGGATCTCCACAGGATTCTTCTTGGGCCGGTACCCGTAATACTCCTCCTGGCGCTTCATGAACTTCCTGAAATGCTCTTGGATTAGGAAAGTAGCATAGAATTTGCCCACTGTCACCTCATCATCTGGAGGGGAGGAAACCAACCTGACGATACTGCCTATCACAAGGCCCCCCCCAAGTTGTGGGAGCAGCTGACACGCCAACCAGGTGTTGCTCTGCCCCTCTGAGAAGTACCACTAGGTGACATACCTCCAATAGGTGGGATGACCTGGTCCAAAAGCTTCATACTCGTTCGCTTCCAGATTTTTTTTATAATAGCTCTGAGCTCCTCATTGGCCTGCTCAAAGTTACCTGTGAGAAAAGCAAGCAGGACAGAGTGGTTCATTCCCAGGGGAACATGAACATGAGTGAAGACAAAGCATGTGAAAACCTGGCCAGACTCCTCCAGGGTGTGACAGCTCCTCTCCAGCCTCCCCACCCAGCAAAAATGAGCTTTGTAAGAATGAGGCTTTGATTTTCGAAAAAAAACTTTAACTATAGAGTGAGTCGGACCTAGCAAATGGGTGGAGCATTAGTGCCACCATCTGTGATCAACAACAGATTTCGACCTCCCCTTTGGTGCTCTCATAGGCTTCACCATTCCTGCTCGCCTGCAATCCCAGTCTGTCCCCATGCGTGCTCCAAGATCACCTGTGCTCCTCCCAGGGCTGCCTGCACTGTGCTGGAGGCCATGTTCCCCACCCCAGCTGGAGGGAAGGCACCCGTGCCATGCTGCTGGAAGACACCAGCCCCAGCGGCCCACCACTGCCCAGTCTCACCTCCTGCCAGAGCTGACTGCCCCAGCCCAGCCACAGAGCTGCTCGTGTGATACTGCCTAACCCACAGGCATGGAAACAAGCTGGCATGGCATCTTCCCAAAGCATGCTGCTGGCAAGGAAGGGAGTGAAAGCAACTCTTCCCCAGCACAGCTAAATTCAAAAAGGATCCATCCCCTTCCATTCCAGTCTGAGATTATAAATACTTGGGGAAATGCAAAAGTGGAGCAGGTGGTGCTATGCTGGGGGCAGGGGAAGATCAGACTACGCTCAACAGTGTGGTAAGGGAGGTTGGTGGCTGTGCATCGTGGCAGGGATGGGAACTGGGTCAGAACTGCTCCTGAGCTGTTCTGAAGTTATGCAGCTGGGTGGCACTGGTTCACTCTTCAGGGCTGCAACACATGTGCGTGCAACTAATAATGCCCTCCAGGCTTGGCCAGAGCAGCCCCATGCATGTGCCCATGGTCTCTGGTCCAATGAGATAATTAATGGCATGAAGCCAAGGGTTGCACCAGAGGGTTCATCCCCATAGGCAAGTGCCCTGAGGTCCCTGGACAGAGTAGGGGAATGGTGTGTAACCAGCACCCTGCAGCACAAGGAGAGGGTCCCCCCATCAGGCCGTAGAGGCAGACAGGAGCATCACTTACCTTCTGTCTTGATCTTGAGGGCTGTCCTCACCAGCGCAAAGAGGGTTGCATTGAAGGTGACAGTGCCATCGCTGTTCAGGGGCATGTTCATGCACACTAGACGCTGCACAGCAAACCAACATCCGTGACCCCAGGCAGCAGAGCAGGCTGGCAGCTCCCCGCAAAGACACAGCCTGTCCTGGCTGGAGGGCAGCCACGCTGGCTGGGAAGAGGCTCTGCTCGGGGCACTGAGCTGCTGGTCAAGGAGCCTACCCAGCTCTGCCCATTCTGCGCAGGCTCACAGGGCTCTGCACCACCACTTGGCAGTGCACGGGCCAGGCCCAGCAACATCACTCATCCTAACCAGCCAGCTAAACCAGACCAAGCTGTGGGGAGAGCCAGGTCAGATCTGCGGAAATAACCCAACCTATGGGGCACTGGTGCCATGGGAGAAGCCGTCAAGAGACACAGCATTGCTTTCAGGGAGATGGGAGTCATTCTGCATTGCACTCCACCCTCCAAAAAAATGCCCCAAGCTGTCATCAGGGATCTGGGGATCAAACTCCTAATGAGTATGCCCAAGACCCATGAGGGTTTACACCAGGGCCTGAGCCCTTTCCATGTGGTTGACACATGAGCCTCACACAGGCCCTGGATTTGTGCAGAATGAGCTAAGCCAGGAGAAGTGTACTCATGCCTACAGAACCAGTGTCTCCAGCTCCCTCAGTGCTATCAGCCCTTGGAAACAAGCTTCTACAGCCCAGTTGATGTGGCCAGGTACTCAGGCCCAGCATTGCCTTCCTGCACCAGATGCAGATGTGGGGCACCCCAGTGTGGCTTGGGAGTCCCTCTGCACTGAGGGCTGCAGGTCGGGCAGAGACCAGCCCAGTGGTGCCATCCCCCTTGGTGTGGGGTAAGCACTGGCAAGTCCTTATCTTCAGGACCCTGAAACACATCAGCTCCATGCAGGTTAACAGCATCTCTCCTTGCCTCCAGAATATTCCCCTCCATTAAACACCAGAGGTCAGAGCATGTGTATAAACCATGCCACTGGGAAGCTGGCTGGATTGTCACCCTCAGCCTTCCTGGGGAGGATGCAGAGACAGCTTGGGGAAGGTGCTCCTGTGCCCACACATGCTGCCATCCCCTCCGCTCTTACCTTACAAGCTACACGGTGTGGGCAGAACTTCCCGAAGCCCAGGGGAGGCTGGATACGTCTCAACAGAGTCACTACATCCAAGTGTTTGATCCTGCCCCTGTGGAGGCAACAAACTGCATCAGCAGTGTCATGGCAGACACAGGGGACAGCGGTTCGGGCAGGGACTGGGTGGGTTCATCCTTGTGGCCTGCCCCGTGCTCCTGCGGTGGGCAAATCCTCACACTTCCCTACGCTTCTCTTGGGGAAAGCAGCTGTTCCCTGTGGCACCAGACAGCAGTGGCATGGGAAGAGTTGGCAACATCACCAGGGCTAGATGAAGAGAGGACTGGAAGTCTCATGTCCCCAAACATCCTGATGGCTTGTACCTGCCCTGGAACATGCTTGCAAGTCCACATCCACCTCTGAGACACTGGGATCTAACTCTTAGACAGTGCCACAGCTAGTACTGTCGTGCGTGACTCAAGGCAGCCCACCCCAGGCTCCCCACGAACCATCCCCTCTGTGCCACTCACCCCCGTCACTCACTTGGCCTCGGGGTCGTACTCAGCCCAGATCCGTTTGAACTCGTCCAGGTGATGGGGCCCAAGGATGGACCAGTCACGTGTGAGGTAGTCAAAGTTGTCCATGATGACAGCCACAAAGAGGTTAATGATCTGAGGGCAGAGGAGCGGGTGTGAAGGATGCCAGCTAGGGCAGGGCCAAACACTCAGCAGGTCCCCAGGCGGAGGGACAGCAACAGCCCTCGCAGCTGGCAGCACAGAGCAGGGCAGCGCTGCCCGCAGGCCCTGGCCAGCACCATGGGAAAATGAGGGAGACGTGTTCAGAAGGGCTTGGGTTCCCCTGGAGCCAGGGGATGCTGTGGGTCACCCCAGGCAGGGATGGGCCTCCCACCCAAAGAGAGCATGTGAAAGACTGCAGCAGGCACAGGGCATCTCTTCCCTCTTCACCCTTGTAAGAGCCACCACAGACACATCTGGATGGCAGCACGTGGGGCCTGTGGGAAGGAATTAATGGGGGATTCTGGGCCCAATGGGAGTGTGGTGCCAGGTTTACAGCATTGCTGAGTAGACTGGGGGATGATGCCCCTAGGAAGAGGATGCTGTGGGCTCAGCCCCATGAGGTGCAAGGCTAACTCAACATCAGGGGCTGCCCAGGGCCAGGATAGGGGTGCCAAAGGGAGCCCCATGGGAGCCGGCATACCAGGAAGGCGCAGAGCATGTAGAAGCTGATGAAATAGAAGTAGGCAAAGCCCGTGCCGCAGGTGTACTCCTCGCCCTCAGCAAAGTCTGACTCAGGGTCGCACAGCTTTCCATAGCTGCAGTCCAGCAGGATCTCTTGCCAGGCCTCACCGGTTGCACACCTGGGGAGAGAGGATGCCTGCTCATCCTTGCCTGTCCTGGACATGAGCTGGGCACGCAGGGAGGGCTGTGGCCAGCCCAGTGCACAGCGGAACGGGGAGCTACTGGGAAAGGAACGGTCAGGATCCTGGGCTTGCTGTGCTGCTCTGGGGAGTCTACTATTGAAAGCTCCAAAGTAAATGAAGTGTTTGGAGTCAAGGAAAACATTGGGCTGAGCAATTGCTTCCCCTTGAGTTTCCTCACAATTCACAAATTAAAATCCAGTCTGGGAAGGAAACATTCAGAATGGAAACTCCAAAGTATCCTCTCTCCTGTAGCTCAGCCACACCAGGCAAATTGACAGCCACTCCTGAAATGTTTCCAGTGCTGCAAGAGATTTTTCTGTAGGGCAAAAAATAAATCAACTACAGAAACGCTTGTCTCCTTCACTCCAAGCTGGTGGGCTCCCATGCTGACTCTAAGCACAGCTCCCTTCTGGAGCTGCTCGGTCACCAAAACAAGACTGACCTGAAAAGCAGCAGCACAGCTTGTGGAAAGGTTTGGAAGTTGTTGTTTCGGTTGATCTGGGTCCCATCCACCATGGCGATCTTCCCAAACATCTGTAAATCACATTGTCAGGTCCCCAGCACCCTTTCTCAGGCACCAACCAACCTCCAGAGCACCCCTGTCCCTGAGCTCCTCTTCCTTTTGTTTACTTGGCTTTGGGCATCCCCAGAAGAGACTCAGACTAGCGTGTGGGTGCTGTGGGGCTCATGAGCTCCTTGGATATTCCTGCCTATGCTGAAAATGCCCCTGCCTATGCTGCACTTCATCTGGGCCAAGGAGACAGGGTCTTATGAACCAGGCAAAAACACTGGTGACTGTGTGTCTAGGTTGTGCCCTTGACTCCAAAAGTACTATTTGCTGCATGCCTCAGTTGCCCTAGCTGCAGCCTGGGGATGGGAGGAGGCTGCTGGGGCTGTAAGCATCCTTGAAGACCAGGGTAAAATGGTCCCATCATGTGCAAAGTCCCAGGGAGTGTCTGGCAGAGGACCTAGTCCCTCTTCGTCCCATCTCCCCATATGCTATCAGGCTCAGGGCATCTGTTCAAGACCAAATCCCACCCACCCCTGTGTCTCTCACCTGCATCCCGATCACAGCATAGATGAAAAAAAGCATCACAATCAGCAGGGCAACGTAGGGCAGAGCCTGTGACAAAAGGATCATGGCTCGCGTGAGACACCAGCCAGCATCAAGGCAACTCAGGGACAGGGGGTTGGATCTGGAGCTACTGCGTGGGACCAGCATCCAGGCCTCCACATGGAGAGGGAACAGCTTACTTTCTGCCTGTTTCTCTAACCACCCTCCCACTAGCCCCACTCTCCAGTTCTCATGTATGGGAGGCTTATGCCAACCCCCAAGGGAGCACCAAGTCTCTGCAGCTGGGATGAAGGCTGAGCACAAGCCAGGGATGGCCAAGGCTGAGGGAGCTGCTCAGGGTCAGGGGTTCTCTGCTGAGATGCTGCAGCATGCCCTTGAGCTACCCACTTGGTGCGAAGTCCAGCCTTGCTGGGACTGGGGCTGATGTGCCCCGGCAGTCCCTGCCTGCTTGCTGAGCCCAGTGGTGTCTCAGGCTCTGACACAGTGGAGCCGTGGGAGACCCACCATGTCTTCCCACCCATACAGGCAATGTTCTCCTGCACAGCACAAGCCTCTGGTCCAGTCTGAGGCCAGCAGCCTGCCAGGACTGAGCCTTCCTCCTCTGCCTGGTGAGGACAGACTGCTCACCCAGCTAGCCTGGTCAGAGCTTGCTGCCAGCTCAGGGCATATGCTTGTCTGGGAGGGGAGCACTGTTCCTCACATACCTGGAAGGACTTGATGAAAGTCCACAGGAGGGTCCTGACACCCTCCCCCCGGCTCAGCAGCTTCACCAGCCGCATCACCCGGAACAGTCGGAAGAAAGTGATGGAGACGCGGGAGTTGTCATCGGAGTCCTGCAGGCAAAGCACAAAACTTAGACGGCAGTGGGTGCTGATGCCTCCAGGCAGACAAGGGGGGCTCCAGGTCCTGGGCGGGGAAGGGTAACAAGATTCCCTGCTCCAGCACCAGTCATGGTCCCCACAGCCCTTGCCTGCACGGAGGACCAGACTGCAAAGGGGATGTGCTGGCACTTTCCCTCCAGCCTTCCCAATGAGCTTATCTCCCCAGCCCCATTGTCTCACATCTCTGCCCCCTGGGCTGCCTGGTTGGGTATGAGAGCAATCCCATTAGCTAGGGGGATGGGACACTCTAGGGAGAAAGGCATGCTGTAATGCAGGCTGGGAGAGCTGTGCTGTTCACCACACGCCAGACAGGGCCACCCAAGGACACGCTCAGGGCCCTCCAGTCTCTCACCCAGCATGTACCACATGGGACACTCCCACCTTCGGGCCTGTTTGTAAGGAGAGCTGTAGGCCAGGCACCAGGCACACAAAGGGTTAATGATGGCTGTTTAAGCACAGAAAGGTTGGTTTGAGAATGTCCCAGCAGGGCTTTCATGGACCAAAGGAGGGACTGAAAGCAGGGTGGCTCTGGGGGGATGCTGCCCAGTGTCACACCTACCTGCAGTGATGCCTACTCTCTTGGGGTGGCTGCGGGTCCCCCTTGGAGGAGAGAAGAGTCATGTCCCAGGGCTGGGGACGCCTGGGTTCAGGGCAGAACGGGCAGGCAGAATGTGAGCCAGCAGGCACAGCTCCTGGGCTCAAAGGGCCAGGTTTTCTCTGGGAGCACCTGGGACATTGGCAGTTGGAGATGCTGGGGGCTTGGTCCCCTGCTCCCTTGGTTGCTCCAGCATGGCACAGCCTCAGCCCCAGCCTCTGCCACCAGGAACCATGAACAAACCCTCCTGGCCTCTGCCAGGCACTGTCCATCCCGACTCCATTACTGCTTGGGATGCCTTTCCTACTGACCCCTCAGTCTCCCAGAGCTTTACTGCTGCCACTGGATCCCCCTCACTCCCATCATCCAGCCCACCTGCTCCCAGCTATTTCAGGGCAACAAAACCCAGCTGTAAACACCCCTCCTGGCAGCCCCAGCTTCCCCAGTCTGTCATTTCTGAGTTCCCAGGGCCGCACTGGAAAACACCATCTCCTCTCCCCACCCCTCTTTCTTTTGCCTTTTGTCCTCCTAGTGCCTAGCACCTGCCCAGCAAGCACGGTGATCAGGAACATCTCATCAGCTCCAGCGCATCATGTCACCACTGCTGGGACCTGGGCAGTGCCCAGCGAAGGCCAGCTTGCCCTCTGCAGTTCCCAGCACCAGGGCCCTGGGACCCCTGGGAAGAGGCTCCAGCGCATCGGACCCTGCAGCCAGCCCCTCCCCATTTTCAGAGCTCCTACAGGAGCTCCTATGGGCCAACCCAGGGCACCCCCACCCCACTGCACCCCCATGGTGTCTCAGCCACCAGCGCAGGGCTTGGCCCACTCAGCACCCCAGCACATCAGGCCAGCAGCCACGGAACACAGCCAGCTCCCTGGGGGAAGGCATGGCGCAAGAGGTGCCCCTCTAACCATTTCTCCGGCTAACAGTGTCAGAGGCAGCATTCGCGCAGGCAAATTCCTTCAGGCCTTACACAGACAGGGTGATGGTCAGAGGAACCAAGGCCAACTGTCCTGCCCTCGACAGCCAGGGCCACCTTTCTTAGATGTTCCGTTCAGGTCAGATATCGCAGTGCTGGGGGTGGGATGGTGGAGGCCAGGGCTGGGCTGGCAGATCGACCCAGGAGGGCTGGGGAATAGCCCAGCACATCTCGGGGTGGGAAGGGGTGTCTGTGTGTGGGGTGTCTTGCCCCAAGTCCCTCTCAGCAAGGGGAGAGCTACACCCCTGAGAGAGCAGCTGGGTCTGGTGTGTCTTAATGACATGCAGGACACATGCAATCACCGGCCACAGGCAATCTGGCACAGCTATGGGCAGTGAAGGGGAGAGGGGCGCACCGCAAACACATGCAGCTGATATTTACAATGCTATCACAGCCTCCGCCGAGGCAGTACAATCCGCCACTGGATGCAAGAACAGTCTGTCAAGAGAATAAGAGAATCAGCAGGAAAAGTGAGGCAGGAATGAGAGGGAGGGAGGGATGGGTCGTTGCAGAAGAAGAAGACACAGACACAGAAGAAAGAGTAAGATGGAAACTGGGGACAAGAGGAGGAGCATAGGGGAAGGGCAGGCAGAGATCTGCCGCCACTCAGGCTCACGGACAAGGCGACGTGACTTCTGAGGGGCAGAAGCCAGGGGATGGCCAGGGAAACACACTGATATTAGGGACTTACCCACTTCTATGTCCCGTTGCATCTCACCTGCTGTGACATATATATCTGGGGCAGGGGTGTAGGGCCAGGAAATCTGGGCCAAAGTTCAGGACTGTGTAATTTTGCTGCCTCCCTTGGACATCCCCAGGTCAGGCCCAGGGCTGTGTGTAGCAGGTGGGATCTGGAGTCAAGCTGACCAGCTCAAGCCAACCCACGGCTCCTCCCCAGCAAGCTGAGGTGCTCTCAGCACAACTGCTTGGTCACCAAGATGAAACTGGTGCAGGTTTGCTGGGAGCAAGCACCGAGTGTGTGGTGTGGGTTTTTTTTTTTTGTTTGTGTGGGGTGGTGTGGGTTTTTTTTGTTTGTTTTTTTTTTTAATGGTTGGACTTGATGATCTTTCAGGTCTTTTCCAACCTTAGTGATTCTGTGATTCTGTGATTCTGTGATTCTGTGAGACTGGTAGTCCCATGTGTTGGTAGAAGGCAAACCACTGCCTGGCACTGCTCACCCGCTAACTGAGGGGCAGGAACTGCTGGTCTGCATGCACATGGGCACACACAGGGCACATGCATTCACACGCAGAGGAGTGCTCACTCACACACACACACACATATGCACACAAACCCTTGAGGCTCCTCAAAGCTACCTGGAGATGCACTCCTCTCTGCAGAGAGCCTGGGATACTCTGGGTAGGGGGATTCCTTCCCAGTGCAGACACCAACACCTGACCCTCGGTGGGGTGGCCCAGCCCCAGTGCCCCCCCCCCCCCCCAGACCAGGCTCGTTCCTGGGGGCCCAGCCAGTGATTGCAGGAGGCTTTGGGTAGGCTGGGAAAGTCAGCCCTTGCGAAGGGGCTGAGCTTCCAGGGCAGGCAGTGGCAGGACTGGCACAGCACCATGGACACTGCCAGCCCCCTACACTTCAGAGCTTGGGGTAGCACTGCCAGAGGGGGCCCCATCCCTACTCCCCTCTTGCCCCAGACACCTCAATATCCCCTGGGATCTGGGGGAACTCAATGATTGAACAGCCGTGAGGATCTGGCTCTGGTGGCTAGCAGAGGGCTCCTGACAGCACAACTCTCCCCACCACCTCACCCTGACAGCCACACACAGATACATGAGGGAGGAGAAAAGAGGCAGAATGGAAAGAGGGAGGAGGAGAGGACAGACTTTGCAAACCAGAGTCGTGTGCCTGGGTGCCACCAGGAATGGCTTGGCTGCTGCGAGGTGTCACTCGCCACCCCTGCACCGCAGTACAGGCTTGTTTCATGAAGGCCACTATCCTGAAAACACTGTAGCCCCCAAGGTCTGCCTGTGCCGGCAAGGTGATCTATGATGGGTGCAGTGGTTGCAAACAGTTCCTGGAGACCAGAGGTAACAGACCCACCTTGCAGTGACCTCTCAGCAGGGAGGAGACTTACTGGAAGGGGAGGTGAGGTTGCACCCCCACCTCCTAATCCTAATCCCCCTGCACATGACCAGATGGCTGGGAAAAGCTTGGCAATGCTGGGAGAGATGTGGTCTGGATGGAGAAGAAAGCACATGGAGGAAGGGTGGGACATCTGTGAGGGGCTCTGCTCTCAGGAGGGGACATAGATGGTCACTGGGGCATGAGGCGTGCCAGAGCAGGACTGCCTGTGACAGAGGTCCCTGAAGACCTTGGGGGACTGGGAGGGGAGATCAGTGCTCTTAGTGCCCCAGTACCCAGACTTGGGGGAGAGGACCAGGGAAGCTCAGGCCATATAGGACCATTCTTGAAATCCTGCCTGGCCTTTTGCACAGCCCTGCCACTGCCCAACGGTGTTGTGGCACACAGAGCACAGCACCTGGGACAGTCCCTGCCCGCCCAGCCAGGGCACTGGATTCCTCTGGGTGCCTGTGACCTGTGTCCCTGGGCATCCCCACAGACCCATGGCTGAGCACAGCAGTACCTTGGCATCTGTGCTAACTGACCTGGTCTCTCACTCCACAGGGACTGAAAATCTCTGCCCAGTTGCAGGGCCTTGAGCATCCTTTGAACTTCATTTCTGAGTGACAACAGGATGGGGAAGGAGGTAGCGCACTAGGAAATGATACCCTATAGGCAAAGGGAAACCAGGTCAGAGGTGCAGAGAGCTGGGGGGCCAAGGATGGCGTCCTGGAGGACCTGGTGACAGATGAAGACTGCTGGCACTGGTATGAAATCTGGGAGATTGTCAAGGCTGAGAAGCCCAGAGGCTAGAGGAGAGCAGTACTGACATGCAGGGCTGTGCAGGGAGGAGCATGTTGCTGTCACAGGGGAGGAAGGTGGATGGTTTTGCTCATCCCAGCTCTGTGAGGCCTGGATGACCCTCCAGAGAAGATGACCACCACCAAGGGCCCCTGAACACTCTCTCCTCGCTGGCACAGAGGACAGCTGAAAGTCACCCTGCGCAGTGGTAGCAGTGGCAGTAACTCTGCCAGACACGGCCCTGCAGCGCACCGGAGCTGCCAAGCCCTACTCCTGAGAGGAGACGGCATGCAAAGTCACTAGAGAGGGTTAATCCATAATCTACCTGATCCTACAGCTGCTTCTAGAGTTACCATCAGACCTGCTAAATGCAGCACATGACTTCCCGGTGAAGAGGGGCATTTTCAGTGCTAGGCACAGGGTGTGGATGTCCCAGTGCTATGGAGTGCACGCTGGCTTCTTAGTACCACTCTGAAAATGCTTCCAGCAGAGCGCTTCTCATATAGCCACTGCCTGCAGCCACCCAACCACACAGTTTATATGGGGTAGAGCTTCTGAAATAGTGTATAGAGTATACACATGCACACATATACAGTCAGTATGTGTATATGTATGGATTGCTGCATAAAGGGACACACACAAAGCAAATGCCTTGAAATGTGATGTGTCTGATCCTCCCCTGGCATGGGACAGCAGTGTCCTGTGAGTACAGGGAGCTGTGGGAACCCTTTTTCTTCCCACCTGCACTGATCTGAGGCTGGATGCGTGGGTGACTGTGTGTCCAGGTGCACGCATGGGGAAGACAGGCAGGGTGAGAGGGGCAGGGGCTGGCATGTGTCCTGCTGCTCATGGTCCAGTCCTGAGTGAGTAGACTGTTTTCCATAGGATCCCAGTGCCTACAAATTCAGGGGAAGGGAGAAGAGGGGGCAGTGTGACATGTTGGTGGGCTGGGGATGGTCCCCTATGTTTAAACAGTGCTTTAAGGTCCACAGGGACACGGCTGTGGTCTCCACACACTCATGCCATGGGCTGATCCTGGCTTGTCCCTCCTCAGAACCAAGCAGAGCAGGGAGAGAGGAGAGGACACCAACACTGCAGAGCTGGACACCACGTGGGCACCCCTATCTCACCCCAGGGCATGCACTGCTGCACAATCTTAGGTGGGTGCCAGCAGTGGTGCTCTGCAGAGACACTGTCTTGACTGAGCAGCCTGACACTTACGTCAATCTCACTGAGGATGACGTCAATGATGCTGCCAATCACTATGAGGAAGTCGAAGACATTCCAGGGGTCCCCGAAGTAGCCCTGCCAGGGAAAAGCCAGAGAAGAGGAGTGAACATCCAAGGATTAAGTCAAGGAGGAGACAGATGCTGGAGCCCAGAGGAAGGAGTGCCAGAAGGATCACCAGTGACCTCTGGGAGAGACAGAAGAACAGATGGTGGTCAGACTTTGTACCCTCTGACCAATTGTTTCATCCTGTCTTGCAGTGGTGTGAAATGAGGAAGGTGTATCAAGGTGGCTAGAGCTATGACCGAGTGACAGATGACCCTGAAGATGGGAACAATGGCTGGCTGGATTGGGTTGGATTTGGCTAGCAAGGGTAGCCCTGACAAACAGTAGTCCTTCCAGAAACTCACAGGTCCTGCACATGGGGGTCCCCAAGGGTCTCACAAAGAGAAGCTCTCTGGAGTTTCAGGCCTGAGGGTGCTTGTACTGGAGAGATGCCAAATGCAGGGTAAATGGACCCCCCTAGCCTGGCATGGGGCCCTCTCCTGCTCTCTGGACCATGCCCTCCTCTCACCTTGGCTTTAAAGGCCATGAGCTTGAGGATCATCTCCAGGGTGAAGAGGATGGTGAAGGCCACGTTGAGGATGTCTGAGATGTGGTTCATTTCTGCAGATTGGTTGTAATGCTAAGAAGAAGGCAGAAGGAGCCATGTTAGCCCACAGCAGGTCCAGTCTCTGTTGTGAGCTCAGAGGCAGACCCCCCTCCCGCAGACCCATGGCTCTGCAATGGTCAGCAAAAAGAAAATTTCCCTCCTGCAGCCCCTTGTCTGGGCTCCACACATCCAACCAGTCCCACTTTGACCCTATACCCAGCGGTACTGAGCACACACCATGAGCTTTGCTGTGTAGGAAAGACCTCCCCAGAAGCTCTCTTGGAGGTGGCAGAGCTGAGCTAGCCCGTCCACTGCTGTGGACACCCCTCCACCACCCGTGGTGGGCACTGCGCCCCTTACCTGCATGCCCAGGCAGATGGTGTTCAGCAGGATCAGGAAGAACATGAGGTACTCAAAGTAGGAGGAGGTGACCACATACCAGATCTGGTACTGGTAGGGGTTTTTGGGGATGTAGCGCCGCAGCGGGCGAGCCTTCAGTGCATACTGCACACACTGGCGCTGGGGAGAGGAGGACAAGTGTGATCCCAAAGTGGGGCACAGGGCAGTGCCAGGGGCACAGGCACAGAGTCAGCACCACTGGCAACACTGCCTGTCCTCACAGACATGAGTTGGATCCCCCCTTCTCTCTCAGCCCAGTGACATGGGCCAGGGACATCGATGGTTCAAGTATCTGCTGCGCTCTCTGCAAATACACCCCCAGAGCACCCACATGGGACCAAGTTTCCAAAGCCACCGCTTGCCTCCAAAGATTGCCATGCTGCCCTTGTACTGACCCCTCCAGTCCTGAGCCTGCCTGGTTATCACGGCACTTCCCCAGGGTCTCTCAGGACTGGCCAAGCCTGAAGACATCACAGGAACCAGGGGTGAAGGGGGCACTGAGTTTTCTCTCTGCACCTGAGAGGTGCTGAGCAGGCCCTTCCCTCCCCAGCAGGCCAGGGCCATCTCTGCTGGGTTCATGTGTAGCTCACATCACCCCCAGCACCTTCAGCTCAAGGTGCCCATGCTGCATCTGCAGGCTTGCTCAGCACATGAACATGCCAGCACCTTCTCTGGGCCAGCAGGTATCCCTGTCTAGCTGTCCTCCCCAGCGCGTGCCATGTCCTCTGCTGATGCCGGTCTCTCTGCTGCTTTCAACCTTCATGTCCCCAGCCAGAATCACAGCATGACAGCATCACAGAAAGGCTGACAGTGGAAGGTGCCTCTGGAGATGGTCTAGCCAAAGTTCCCTGCCCAAAGCAGGGCCAGCTAGAGCACATTGCGCAGGACCGTGTCCAGTTGTGTTTTGAATACCTCCAAAGGTGGAGACTTCACAACTTCTCTGGGCAACCTGTTCCAGTGCTTGACCACCCTCACCATAGAAAAGGGGTTTTTTTGTGTTTAAATGGAATTTCTTGTTTTCTTCAGTTTGTGCCTGTTGCCTTTTGTCCTGTCACTGGGCACAACTGAAAAGAGCCTGGCTCCATCTTCCTTACAGCCTCCCATTAGGTATTTATACAGACAGGTAAGATCCGTATAAGTCTTCTCTTCTCAACAGCAGACAGACTCAGCTCTCAGCCTCTCCTTATATGACAGATGCTCCAGACCCTCAAGCATCTCAGTGGCCCTTTGCTGGACTCACTCCAGTATGTCCGTGTTGCTTTTGTACTGGGGAGCCTAGAACTGGGCACAACCCTCTGCTCCAGCTCAGTCTGTGCAGCCTACCTGCACCAGAAGGCCCACTCCCTGGTTCTGGTCTGCTCTGCCCTTCCCTTGGAAGGCTTGCGTTGTGCCAGGCATGGGTCCAGCTGACCCTGCCCCGGCAGCAAATGGACCTGGAGCAGGTTCAAGTTATCTGCGCCAGCAGTGCCACCACTAAGGGCTGATCCAAATCAGCCAGCCCCAGCAGTGCCAGATCCAGGGCTGATCCACCTTGCCCTGTCCCAGCAGTCCCATTACCTGGTTCTTGTCCAGCTCACAGTTCTTGTACTCGCTCTCCCCCTGCTCCTGGAAGGTGACAATGACAAAGCCCACAAAGATATTCATCATGAAGAAGGCAATGAGGATGATGTAGATGATGAAGAACATTGCAATCTCCACCCGGTAGTTGTAGATAGGGCCTGCATCCTCAGCATTAGTGTCAATGGCCATGTATAGCAGCCTACAGGAGGGAAAGCGAGGCAACAGAGATCCTAATTAGGTGGGAAAGAGCATCTCTCCTCTTGAAGGTTACAGAGAGCTCTGGGGACACCCCAAATCCAACAGTGGTGGGACAGGGCTGCTGGGATAACCTTGCAGCTCCAGAGCCACTGTCAGGATGGCTAGCCCTGCTCCTCAGCCTCGGCAGCTCTTCTTTCTTTACCATGGTAAAAGCCTGTGGCAGTGACCTGCTCCCAGCACAGACCCGTCCCTTGGCAGGCCCCACACACAGCCAGACTCACTCTGGCCAGCCCTCGAAGGTGGAGACAGTGAAAAGTGACATCATGGCTGAGAAGACGTTGTCGAAGTGGAAGTTGCTGTGCAACCAGACACGCTCCTGTAGCTCAATCTGCGTGGGGTCCCCGTCCACGTAGTTGATGAAATAACCCCTGCAGCAGAAGGGATGCGGTGCTCACCGGGCAGGTCCCCCTTCAGCCCACCCGCTGTGGCACTGGCCCGCGGCTCTTTGGTCCCTGAGAGGGGAGGATGGCCTTCTGCTTGTTTCTGATTTACGTCAGGGTGAGGGAGAACAGCATGAGACCCCAGCCCCACTTTTTGGATGCAACATCCCCATGCAGGAACACAAGTGGGCCCTGCCACACACATCCCTTCCCTCCCTGGCCACTGCCCTGCTGGGGCTGAGCTGCAGAGAGCTCTTACCTGCACTCCTTCTCTGTCATCTTGGATGGATCTGTGCATCTATAGAACTTGCCCTGCATTTAACAGAGATCAGAAGAGGCTATGAATTTGCTGTGACTTCAGAAGCCCTGGGGAGTTTTGACTTTTTCACAGCCCACAGTCAGTCCCCACCCTGCCTCCATGCTGCATCTGGCCCCTGCCTCACACCACTGCTGGCTTCCCCACTCTGCATGCCAATGCAACCCAGTTCACAGGGTGTTTCAGCAGCCATGGCAGACCCTGGGGTCAGTCCCAGGCTGAGACAAGTAAACGTTGCCTAGTGATGGGAACAAATCTTCCACGGCCCTGAGATGAGACCTATCTAGCTCATCCTACCTGTGAGCCAACTATCTGGAAAATAGGGAAGAAAGCAGTAACCATAGAATTAACTAGAAGTTAAGGTATGCTGACAGGTCTGCTCAGTCTGCAGAGTGTCCTGAAAGCTCTCCCCATGTTGGCTGGAAATTTAAGCTCAATTATTAGAAGAAAGCTGAGCTCAGCCAGGGCCAGCTCTGTCTTGGAGCAGCTGAGGCCCAGAGAGCAAGAGTGGTGCTGTGAAAAAGGAAACACTTTGCACCCAAAGCGCAGAGGAATTCAGAAGCACTTGCCGCCTTAGAAAGGGGGAAACTAAGTGGGGCGAGGCAGCTGGTCCCTTTACATGTGCTATCTGGACTTGACAGTATCCTGTGTGTTTCCTGCCCTCCTCCCACCGCAGGCTCTTCTGCGGGGAGGTCTGGTGCAGGCGGGTCTTCTTGCAGAGCACAGAGACTATGGCCTGTGCTGACCTCAACACTGGGAGACATCATCCCCAACAGCTACGATTAGAAGAGCCTGTCCAGGATGTGCCTGAGCAGAACGTCGCTCCTGCCCATCTGAGACACCTCTCACCTTGAAGAGCTGGACCCCAATGCAGGCAAACATGAACTGCAGCAATGTTGTGACGACCACAATGTTGCCGATAGTCTTGATTGCCACGAACACACACTGGACCACGTGCTGTGGAGGTCGAGGACAGTGCGCATATGAATATGCCTGGGGCAAGCCCCTGCTCCGTGTCCCACACCCACTCATTGCCGGGATAGGCCCCAGGAGGAGCGGGAGCCTGCTGAGAGCAGTGGGATGGGGCAGACCCTTTCCACAGATGGGGAGGGGGAATTGTGTTCCTGGCCCCGCAAACCCCACAGGGCATGACACCTGCCACACAACCTCCCATGAGGACTCCCATGGGCCGAGGACCCCCGGCCCCAGCCTCCCTCTTACCTTCAGCCCCTTTGCCCTGTTAATGGCTCGCAGAGGCCTCAGCACCCTCAGCACCCGGAGGATCTTCACCACTGAGATGGCACTGGACCTAAGGAGGAAGACAGAGCTGAGATGGGGCGATTCCCCTGCCCAGGCCAGCCTGGCACAGCCCCATCAAGCAGCCTTGGAGCCCAGGCTGGGACCAGGGTGAGGGGCAAGGGATGGCAGAGACATGTGGATGTCACTAAGCCGTCACCCCACATAAGGCCAAGGGACACTGGCAGCTGGAGAAAGCAGCTCCAAATTGAATTCCTACCCAGATCTTCACCTTTGACACTCAAAGAGCTTGCCTCCCTGCCTCCCAGTTGTCCATGTCCTGTCCCCCTAAGCATGACTTTATGGACACTAACACAATGGGCTAATGCCCAGCCCTTGGGCTGGCTGCTCAGACAGCACAGACAGCTGCAGCACCCCTGATGCCCTGTCAGGCTAAACAGACCCCGTGAAGTGTGGAGATGCTTACTCAATTCCCATGGAGATGAGGGAGACAGCGACCACCAGCAAGTCGAGGATATTGAAAGAGTTCCTGCAGAAGGAGCCTTTGTGCAGGAAAGCACCATAGGCTGTCATCTGGGGAGCAGAAGGAGTTAGGACAGATGCCAGGCAGGGCTCGAGGGCATGGTCCCTCCACAGCCTGGGGGTGGACAAGGCACAGGGTGCTTCTCACAGCTCCATGGCCTTGGACCCTATCTTGCTCAGACCTCTACCTCTGCAGCCAGGCAGGAAGCTGACTTCAGCTGGAAATCCTCTGTACGGTACTGGCTGGAGACAAAACACTTCCTGGCCATTCAGCAAATTAAAGAGGAGAAGACTAAAGAGACTTGGAGTAGGAGCAACATGCAGCAGCTGCTTGAATTACTGTTTTACTCCACAGACTTCCATTGCTTTCTCTTTCTCAAATTTTTTCTTAAGGGCATGTCAAAACGGCCCATCTGTCCCTGCGCCACAGTGCAGCTGACTCTGCTGCCTGACCTCACTGGAGGGGACATGTGGCCCCTGGGACAAGTCATGCACCCACCTAGACTGTACGAACACTGGGGATGTGACGATCAGCCAGCATCTCCTCGCTGGGACCGCGAGCTTGTGCCCAAAAAGCATGAGTGCCCATAGCCAGAACAGTCTAGACCCATATGCTGGGTCATGTGCATGGCCAGGACCACAGAGCAGAGGGACTCACCTTCAAGACAATTTCGACTGTGAAGACAGAGGTGAAACCAATGTCAAAGTATCCAAGAATCTGGGGACAGAAGCACCAGAACCGGATGAGATTTGGTTGACATGGGAAATGCTCCAGTGTGTTCAAACATCCTGGCATTGTGGTTTTATCCTCCACTCTGTGGACTGGAGAGTCCACCTCGCTCAACAGAGCCTGTAAACCCAATGCCAAGAAGACTCCTGAACTTCCTTCAGCTTTGCTGATTTTCCCCAGTGCATGATCCAACCTGCAGCTTGGGACCAAGCTCTCAATTTCCAAGTGAGTGAGGCTCGACCTGATTCACCTGAAAGCATCTGATCCCCAAAAGCAGTGAGTGCTCTGGGAAGCTGTCTCATGTGAGATGCCCCAGTCTCTGCCAGACACTGCATGGGTGCAAACCCATTTGCGCCTCGTGTGGCTAGACCTGTGGCTACCACTGCTCCATGCCGGCAGCATTTCAGGGTGCTGCACACAGCGGTGGTCCAGTTTGCCGCCTCATGGGATGTCCCTATCCCCAGTAAGCCACCACAGCCTTGAACCAAGGTAATCTCGCACACCCTGTCAGGTGGATCTCTTCACCCAGAAGTAAACTGAGACATGGAGCAGTAAAAACTTGTCCCAGCTGTGCCCTGAATGGAAAACACAACCAGCCTCTCCTCCCAGAGTGTATTGCCCTCCCAGAGGCAGGGATGAAATCACAGCTACCTGCCCAGGCATGACATCTGGCAAGCAGGTCTCTGCTTACTGGGGAGCTGGGGTTCTCCATGAGGCCTCCCCCACCCATCCCAACCCTCCACAACTACACAGGCACCTGGTTACGGAAAGACTCGGCACGGATGGGATCCTCAGCTGCCAGTGAGATGCTGCTGAGCAGAATGAAGAGCAGGATGAAGTTGGTGAACCAGGTGGCGTTGACAATTCTGTGGCACAGCATCCGAAACCTGCCAGGGGCAGAAATGGCATGAGATGCCGCGAGGGGCTGAAGGGACATCACATAGGGCCATGGTAGCCTCGAAGAGGGTTATGGCTACACCTTGAGGACAGGAAGGCCCTAGGCATGAAGGCATGTCTGTGCCAGCCCTTCCACAGAGAAGACTTTTCCCAGTGAGCTGGCTCCCTTCAGAGCTGGCTGTTCTGCATAAGTGGGACTCTACTGGGAAGGGTTGGTGCCGGAGGTACCTGGGCCAGGCCTGGCTCCGCAAGGCAGGGAGAAGGGTCAGTGCCTACTTGTTGGTTGGGCTGAAGATGAAGAAGGAGCTGGCTTCAGGCATGGGCACGGCCTTCTCTTTCAGCTGTAGCTCTGCAAGGGGACGTGGCCGAGGACTCAGGGGGATTTCAGGCTCATCTTCCTCATCGTCACCTGCAGGGTGGCCACGAGGCGGGAAAAGGAAAGAATCACCCAGAGAGAGGGAGGGAATGTGACCTTACGGACAATCCTCTGATCCTGTGATCCTGATTTGGCATCTGTGCCAGGAGGACCTCAGTACCGTGAGGCTGGCAGAGGGTCACCACATCCTTCGCTCCTCACACAGCCAGGGTTCTGGCACCATCCCTCTGCAGTGCCTCCCCAGCTTTCCTGCTGCCCTGGCAGGCACAAGTCTTACCTGGAAAGTCTGCAGACGGGTAGGGGTCTTTGATCTCATTGACATTGGATTCAAATTCGTCCACTTTTAACTGAAACAAGGGAGAGACAGAGAGGAGGACATGTAGCTGCATGTGCCAGTATTGCTGCCAAATGTGGCATGTTGGCCAGACCCTATCATCTTGGAAGCCATGTGGGGCAAGCAGTGTCTCTGCATTTGGCCCGTACAGCACCAAGCACATGGAGTCCTGGCCCAGGATGGAGCAGGGTGAGGGGAAACACCTCAGGGATGCTTCAGTCTGAGCAAAGAGCAATACCAAGAGCATGGGACAGAGGAATGTGTGCTGGGCAAGAGCCTGGGGCCATGCACCTATACCATGGGTGGAATAAGACACGGGGTGACTACTGGGTGAGTTCGCATGGGGCGTCTCTGGAAAGTGGATAGGGAAGTAGCAGCTGGCCAGATGCTTATAAGAGACAGCTTGGCACACTGTCAGCACAGCTCAATAGAGGGTTTTGCATACAGGGGGTGCTGGCGTGGACATAAAGGAGGTCCGGGATGCTGCTGACCTGCTCTGCTCCCCTCCACACTGCTGTGCACCGGCCCATCTCAACCACTGACAACTGGCTGTGGCCAAGGAAATGAATCAGAGGAAAAGGATCCCCAGCAATGGACCTGTTTCACCAGGCTACATGTCCTGCCTGGGCCCAGAGAGCCCCCATCACCAGAGGCTGCTAAGGTGAGGAGCGATTCTGGCCCAGAAGAGTCCAGACCCAGGCTGGCTCCAAGCCTTTGTCAGTCCTGGCTGGTGGGAGGAGGAGCCTGGTCCCTCTCCAGGAGCTCCCCAAGGCCCAGCCCCACCAGCACTGACCTTGGCTGTTGTGGGAATCCCTTCTCCCTTCGCTTTCTGCTCAAGCTTCTTTGCCAGCATCTGCTTCTCATCTTCAGACTTCTCTGGGTAACCTCTGAGCGGAGAGGAAGGGAGAGCAGGAACTGAACTCTGGTCAGGGGCATGGGCGATGCTGTTCTGTCCCTTCACACCAAAGCACCTGGTATGGGAGCTCCCACTGCCAGGGACTGAAGCACTCACCTGGACATCTTCCGCCGCTTGCGTTCCTCTGCTTTGGCCTTCTGTGCTAAGGTCAGGCTCTCGGCCTCAGCCAGGTTATCAACCGCGATGGCCAGGAAGACATTGAGAAGGATATCTGGAGGGACAGCGCTAAGGATATGAACTTGGTTTCCATTTGGAGGATGTGGCCTCCAGAGCTGCCCATGGTCTCCAGGGTGCCCTGAGAAACCTTCCTGGAGTTGAGCCCTTGAGATAAACCTGGCTGGTGATCCCTAATCCTGCACCCCTCCTTGTGAGTAACGAGCTCTGGGCTCGCTGCCCTCTCTCTGCCTTAGCTCAGGCTGTCCAGCTCAGTCTTGTTACTGCGTTGGCTGATAGCTGAATCTATGCCTGTTGCTCATCCAAAACTGCCCCGTGGTGTGCGTTCCTCCAGACTCCAGACCCCAGCCACCACCAGTGCAAACCCTGAAGCCTGTGGTTTGTTCCCCTGCTGTTCAGAACTGAAAAGCTTAAGCCAAGCACTGAAAAGCTTAAGCTCCCCCTCCTTGCCCTTCACAGTCCTGTGTAGCTGATGCTATGGGGCTGGGTACAGGGAGCCTGGGCCTGGCTTCGCAGGCAGAGGATACAGTTCCCACAAACAAAGAGGATGATGAAATAGATGCAGACCAGCATGCCGGGAAAGGATGGGCCCCCATAGGCCATGATCCCATCGTACATGATTGAATTCCAGTCCTCTCCAGTCAGGATCTGGGAGCAGAGCAGACATAGACACTCAAGAGCCCCTGCAGCAGAGCACGGCAGAACCCCACAGATTGATCCTGCCCTCCTGGATCCAGCCCTGAACCCTCACAGCCCCACGGCCAAACCCCACCTGAACCTGCACTACTGCTCGTGACCCTAGTCGCATTTCCCTGCTCCTGCCTCAAAGCCATATCACCTCCCACAAACCCACCTCTCTCTGAGCCCCTGCTCTTGCCAGGAGACCCATGGCCCCGGTGAGACTCCCAGCACCCTGTCCTCCAGACTCCTGCTGCAATCCCCACAGCCCCATACCTGGAAGACACTGATGAGGGCCTGGGGGAAGTTGTCGAATGTACTGCGCCGCACTGCCATGTCCTCGAAGTCAAACTTGCCCCCAAAAAGCTGCATGCCCAGCAGTGCAAAGACAATAATGAAGAGGAAGAGGAGGAGGAGCAGAGAGGCAATGGAGCGGACCGAGTTGAGCAGGGAGGCCACCAGGTTGCTCAGGGATGTCCAGTACCTGGGGAGAGAAGAGACAAGGAGTGTGCGGGAGGTGAAGGAGTGGGGAAGGCTGTGGGCAGGATAAGGTAGGTGGGCTAAGGGAACAGACTGCCTGGCCCAGGGGGATGTGCCAGCAACTCAGCAAGGGGGGCTCTGAACCAGCACCACTCACAGGCTGGGTACTGGGACTGTTCCAGCCAGGCCCCAGGAGGCGGAAATGAAGCTCCAGGCGTGGTGTGACAGGCAAGACACCCTGCTGCCTGCACAGGGCACCAGCAGGCAGGATGGGAAGGGGATGAACACACAACGGGTTGGTGCCAAAAAGAGAAGCCAGGAGTCGCACAGCACCCCCATTACAACACCTCAGAACCCAGAGCAAGAGAGAAATCCCAGGAGACTTCCAGCAAGCCCTGGTCTGTCCTCCTCACCACTCCCAGACCATGTCCTGGAGACAGAAATCCCCAGCTTGGCCTTGTTCCTCCATCCGGGAGCTACCAGCTCTGCTCATGCTGCAGCCCTCCCCAGGGAGAAGGCCAGTGATGCCTGGGGACCGCGAGCCCTCAGCACCCACAGAGCTCCCTCCCCAACCTGGTGATCTTGAAGATGCGTAGGAGTCGGATGCAACGCAGCACAGAGATGCCCAGGGGTGACAAGGTGCCAAGCTCCACCAGGATGGTCTCCAAGATCCCTGCACACACCACGAAGCAGTCGAAGCGGTTGAAGAGCGACATGAAGTACTGGCGCAGGCCCAGCGCGTACATCTTCAGCAGCATCTCAGCCACAAAGAGTGCTAGCAGCACCCGGTTGGCATTGTCTGGGGCGGGAGATCCAGCCGATCAGATCATGGATCTCTTCATCTCAGCATGGCACAGCAAGAAGGGAAGGAGGGCAGTGCTGCTCACCTCCCTTCTCTGCCCACCACTGAGCCCTGAGCTGCAGCTGCAGCAAATGCTGTTTTTCAGGGAGCACACAGGAGAGGAAAATGTGCAAGGTGATGTGCAACTGTGTGCTTGTATGTGTGAGAGTGTGGCTGTACTGTGCATGTGAGTCCATGCAGTGCATGCATGTGTACTGGGCTGTGCATGTGGCTGAGCTGTGTACACGTGTGCATAGCTGTACTCCATGTTCCTGTGCGTGTTTGTGTGTGTGGAGGTGCAGGTAGTGTGTCTGCATGCATGTGTGGCTGTACTGTGTGAGTGCATGCAGTGTGTGCATGTAC
Source organism: Gavia stellata (assembly GCF_030936135.1). Lineage (NCBI taxonomy): Eukaryota > Metazoa > Chordata > Aves > Gaviiformes > Gaviidae > Gavia > Gavia stellata. The sequence goes on along the minus strand of NC_082623.1, from coordinate 185,855 downwards.
TATGCGTGTACAGGTGTAAATGTATACACTCTAGGTGTGTTCACCATGCAAACCCATATCCCTAAGAATATACACACTGTGCATGTATAACTGTATGCACCATGCATGTTCAATGTGTAGCTGTGTGACAGTGCAGTGGGGGTGGTGTACGCACACTTGTGTGCAGGCTCTGTTCATGTTCATGAGCAAGTCTGCATGTGTCTAACAGTCCTTGTAGCATGCCAGTATGTCTGTGCATGCACAGTAAGAGTTCATGCATGCCTCCAGGGCAGCAGGGTATCCCGGGTCCTCCCTCTCCCTCAGGCTCTTTGCTCACCTTGCACCTGTGTCAGCCATTCTGGTTGGAAATGGTGCTCAGAGGCGATGGAGAGGGTGTTCAGTGCCACCAGCAGGATGACAAGCCAGTAGAAGAACTTGGACTTCACCACATCCCTGCACTTCCTACGAAACATTCGGTTCCAACGCCTCCACTGACGGCTGGAGAGACAGCCAAAGCGTCAGCAGGACCAGCCAGCAGGTCCTGCCCAGCCCAGGGCTGTGCCTGCAGACTGCAGAGCAGCGCCACCCCTACTCCCCTCTCCAGCGGCATTCCATGAAAAGGGCTGAGGAACATAACTCTGCCCCTGGCACTTGATGCATTCACTCGGGCATTGCAGTTCATTCACACAAACACCTCCTGACTCCTTTTTGGACTACAGTCACCTCTGGTTGGCTGCTACAGGCCCAGCTCCTAAATCACAAGACATGCTGCATGGGCCATGAGAGGATGCTTGGAGCCTCGTCCCAAACTGAAGAGGTTGTTCACCTTGAAACTGGATTTTTGCCAGTACCAGAGCAAAATTTCCTGTTTGCTGTCCATAATGTTTGCATCTCCTCCTGAGCACACAGCCCCTGGATCTCTTCCAGAAAGCAGTGGCTGACAAGGAAGCCTGGCCGAGCCAGGACAGCAAGCGAGAGACTGTGCAAGCCCACATGCAGAGCAGCAGATGGTTCAACCAATGAATACTTACAAGTAGAGAATCCACTTGTTCATGCCCTCAATTTCATACAAGCTCTCTGTCTCTGACCCTCCTTCATCCGATGGCATCATACCTATGGAGGGAACAACATCCCAGGCTTTCCTTGGAGCCCTTGGGAAGAACATGTGGTAGGGAACCTCTCCCTGGTCATAAGGAAGAGCTTCCCCATCAGAAGTGAAATCAAGAAATGCTGTCCCAGGAAGACAGCAGCGAGACTTTGGGAAGAAGGTTTTGAGTGTCAGGTGCATACCACGTAGGAGGCACCAGGAACACCCACCCTGCAGCAAGAGCAGCGGCAACCCAGAGAGGCAGCCTGAACAGACAGCAGTGTGTACGTAGGCTCCCTCAGTGCGAGACACTCCCAGCACGGAGAAAACTGGGGTCAGTTGTAATCTGAGCAAATGCTGAACAACAGGAGGTTTGTAAAAGCACTGGCCACAGGTGTGGAAGAGTCATTTTGTCTTTCCCACTGTTTCCTAAGGCTCTTTGCATACATGTATCGGCTCAGCTTGAGGCATCAAAAGTTATTTCACTAGCCAGGGTGGCATAGGAGATAGAGTGGCTCAGTGGCAGAGCTCCCCAGGCCTTGCTGAGCCTTTGGCTAGATGCCTGTATATTCACCTCCTTCAGTGAGCCACTTCTAATCCCTCAAAGTTGTCAAGCAATGGCAAGAAATTCATGCATCTGTTAGTATGTGAGGTAGTAACCCTGCAGTCTGCCCTTGCACACAAAAGTGCACTCGTTTCTCATGGCTTCTCGAGGCTTCTCATGGCCATTTCAAGTGCATTTTGCCAAAGAAGACCTAAGTCTTGCTAGTAGGATGCAAATATTAAATACAGTGGTTGAGGTGGAGATGTAGCATGAGGGCCAAGTTATTGCTAGTTTGGGTCAGATTCAATAAAATGATTCAGGAAAGAAAAAGAAAAAAAGAGGAAGGAAACGGTTCTGTAGAAGGCAAAGCATTTTGTTTCATAGGTTTTCAAGCAAAAAGAGTCTTTGTGACTTCTCCAAAGGTCTCTACCCTGCCTCTCTGTGATGCTCAGTGTTAGGAACCCAACCCTCACGCTAAGGGTCTTTGACCAAGCAGAGCTGGTACCTTCTCCCCTGGCCCGGTCACTGTCCATGACCTCTGCGTGGGTGATCCAGTCCATGTAGCCCTTCAGGTCCTCCTCCAGCTGCTGCTTCTCCCGCAGCTTCTGAAACGTGCCCCGTGACTTGGCCTTCTCACGCTCTTTGGTGAACTCGCTGGAACAAGGCAAGCAGCAGAGTGAAACTCAGGAGGGGTACGGTGTGCAAGTCAGGTACCACAGCCCTATGCCAGGCCAGTCCTTGTAGAAAGACAAAAGCCTGAAATACCCTACCATCTAGTGCTACCACTAGATTGCTCTAGTGACTTTCCTCTTTCTTGGCCCTGTTCCATGGTACAAGATCATGGGGAATCATTACCTGATGCCTGATGGCAGGCAGGGTTTCTTCCCCACCACTGGCTGCTCTTTGGGAGCTCCTTGCTGCAGGATGCTGTGGTTGGCCAGGCCAACTAACACTAAAAGCTAGAGGCCGTGGAAGTTCTCTAGCCCTGCTAAGGATCAGAGCAAGTGGGGTCTCACCCATCTGTGGGCCAGAAAGCTGTCCCAAGCTCTCCATGTGGGGAAGGTGAGCTCATCACATGGCAAGTAAACAGGACACTCTTTTCATGGTAACAGGGAAAAGACAGGTCTGCCACTGCAGTGGGTCCCACTCTTCTCATTCTCTTTAAATTAATTTCTTTTCTCTCCTGGTATCTGGCAGGACTGTAGATCTGCTGCCCAGCCAATCTGGTGTTGTCATGTGTTAGTAATAGGTCTCAGACATTATAACAATAATTAGACATACTAAGCCTCAGGACTTGTCAGGCCTTGTCTGCATTTTCCTGATCTCAAGCATATTTTAGCTGTATTTGCAAAAATACAAAAATTTTTGCCTGCAACTTACTCTAGGATCAGATGACTATTGTCCAGCTTGTCCTGCTGTTACAGCCAGTGTCACGCAAGGGTCAGGTGCCTGTGGTCTGTCTTGTGGTTTTGAGCTTGTTTTAGTTATATTAATACCCAATTAGTTTTAACCTTGTGCAGTTGCATCATTCTTGCCATAGAATAGTACTAACAAATCCAAGTAATTAGGGTATAACTAACCCTGTGAACTAATAGAGATGATGAGTGCAATCCACTTGCACACACAGGATTGGAACATATAAAAAAGACCCTGAGCCTACACAGAACTGAGGAGAAAAGCCCTCCTTGCTCCCCAGGACAACATACATTTCCCAGCAACAAAATCAGTATGCTGGCACCTCATCACAGCAGTGCACAGTAGGTTGAGTGCTGCACTAGAGATATTTTGGGTGTAGCAGCTCTAACTGTGCTACTATGCGAATTAGCACTAATTGAGTCATTTGGCATACAAGTGTTATAATCATTGCAACCAGACTGATGATAGCTCGTTGTTGTGTTTGGATGAGACTGTCGAAGCATTAATTAGACTAACAATAATTCTCTTGGATCCCTTGCATTCATATCAAAGGTGTTTTCCTTAGGTTGGCCATAAGGAAATTGTGTGTGCTGACAACAGGACGGCAGCACTGTGGGTACCAGTGAGAATGAGTGTCGTGACCCACAGCCACGGGGTAAGGACTGCTGCTTTGCGCTCCTTGCGCAGCTTCTTTTGCTGTGAGTGCTGGCAGACCACACTACAAACACCTAATAATGTGCTCCATGGCTGTGTTTGCTGATAGCTGCTTGTGCTACAGGGAAAAGATTTCTGTATTAGGTGTTGAGCTAAAACCTCAGACAGTCATGGACACTAACACAAAAAGCATGCAAAAAAGGGGGATAGGAGTAGGAGAGGAAAAGGAAAAGAAACTTTTCCAGGCTTTCTTCTTGTTTTAACTAAACCAGCCAGTGTCCACACTCTGATCATGCTCACTGATCTGCTGGCAAAGAGGAAGGACAGGGTGGCGCTTACCCACTGAGCACCCCCAGCACCAGGTTGAGAACGAAGAAGGAGCCAAGCAAGATAAGGCTGACGAAGTAGATCCAGGGCCATTCATTCCCAATGGCATCATTTACCTGGCATGGAGAGAGGCAGATGAAACATCCTAAATATATTGTCTGCTATCTGTGTCCCCTTAGGGCCCCCTCAACAGCCTCTGGGAGCTTTTCCCCCCCTCAAGTGAGTGCTTGGGATGGTAGCAGATAAACCTGACTCTGAGCCCTGCCTCCTTAGGACTCTGCATCTGGTTTTAACGGAGGTAAAGCCAGACCCAAGCATTTTGGGAGCAGATTTAAACATCAGCCCCATGCCTAAGCCTCAGCAAGACACTCTCCCAAGGACTGCAAATCATGGGGCTTTGCTGGAGAAGCATCCACCAGCCAACCATTCCTGTGTCTGAGCTGTACCCCTTCACAAAGGTGGGAGCTGGAGCACCCTCCTGTCTATCTGGAAAGCAAGGACAGCTTGGGCAGTGCCTGCAGAGATGCAGAAGACATGCCTGGTGCACTACGGGATGTGCATCACAGCATGAAGCTTGGTGGGGGCAGGATGTCTTTCACTGGCAGAGAGACCTAGCCCTGCTATGGGGTCCTGTGTCCTGGAGGGAATTCCCTGCTCTGAGGCAGGACCAGCAGTGGCCTCTGCCGAGCTGGGCACCAAACCCAAGCTGCTGGAGCCTACCCAGTAGAGGACTTCGGTCCAACCCTCCATGGTGATGCACTGATAGACAGTCAGCATGGCAAAGCCAAAGTTATCGAAGTGAGTGATGCCGTCGTTGGGCCCTGGCCAGCCGCTTCGGCACTCAGTGCCATTGATGGTACAGTGTCGCCCGTGGCCAGAGCTGGTGCATGGGGCTGGCTTCTCTGATGCCACTGTGGCAATCACATCTGAGGGGGAAAGCCATGGTGTGAACAGCAGGTCAGGCCAAGTAGAGCAGGTCCCAGCACCTCCCAGCCTCCTGCAGAAGCTTTTCAAACGGGGCCCCTTTCACCACGTCCTCACACCACGTACCATCACCAAGCTGTGTGCTGTACCAAACATCTTTTGGTCCTGCCACACTCCCAGGCTCAACACTGGCAAGACCAGACTTTCTGCTACCCACAGAAACTCTGTGGTCCCCACAGCAGCCACATAGAGACATCTCTGCCATATCGCCCCCCCTGCCACAGCCCCACCTGTCCCAAGGTAGTAGCAGGTCTTGTGCATCTTGCCCTTGAAGAGCTCTTGCCCAACAATGGCATAGATGATGATCATGAAGAGGACCAGCAGGGCGATGTGGAGCAGGGGCACCATGGCCTTGATGATGGAGTTCAGGACAACCTGAAGGCCTGCACCAGAGAGAAGGGAGAGGAGGTCAACCACTTCCTAAACAGCTTTGGGTGCACCTTGCATTCCTGCCAGCCCCTCTGACAAGCAGCCTCTGAAATGCCCCATGCCAAGGGAAGAGGGGCACAGGTGGGTTGGGACTGAAATCTCTGAAGCAAGAAATCCTTTCTCTACCGACCATGAGAGCATGCGGAAGACCCCAGCGAAGCCAGGCATCAGGCAGTGCTGGAGGATGCTGTATACCCCTCCATTTGTTCTGTTGCTCTCATCCTGGCTGTATTCACATGAGTTATGAGAGAAGGAGATCCCTGCCCTGAGAAACTAGATTGAGGTCCTGGCCCCTTTCACACTAGCCGCCCAAAGGTGCTGACACTGAGCCATGGAGGGAGCTACATGTGTGCTGACCTGCAGATCCCCAGTGCTGGCAACTGCAAGCTGTAGGGACGAGCATGAACCTGTGGCTCCTCCACACCCACCTTGTGGCTGGGCTTGACCCAGCAGCAACAAGAAACCTGCCCCATGGTCCCCCACCCTGGCCAGGCACAGGGGTTCAATCCACCCGCCAGCCCTTCACGCTGGCACGGTGCCCAGCACCCACTCGGCACTCCGGACACCAGGCGCAGGGGTCTCAGCACACGAAATGCTCGCAGGGCCTTCACGTCGAAGCCGCCTTTTCCCCCTGAAGTCCCTCCCTGCTTCGCATTGACCTGCTCCAGGGTCATGGTGATAAGCCTGAAAGAGCCGGGGCACAGAGCAGGGAAGAAAGAGGGAGAAGCAGAAGGAAGGACAGGGAGAAAGAGAAGGGCATGAGGATGGAGAGCAAGAAATCTGTGCTAAGGAGTCAATGCTCTGCAGGCAGGAAAGGGAGGGACAGGACTCTGCCAGCCACGCTCAGCCTCACCCAGGGAACAGCTCTTGGCTAAGTCCAACTCCTGGGCACGCTCATGGCTGGGCACCACTCTGCTGGGTGCCACCTTCACTGCTGAGCAGCTGAGGCCCCTCTGACCCCCTGGTGCCCAGTGGACCCTCTCCCTGTGTGCCAAACCCTGGAGGACCCCATGCCACTTCCATTCTCCAGGGCAAGGAGACCTGAGAGGCATTAAGGAGTCAGACAGGAAGAAACAGGAGTTAGAGAGGATCCCAGGGGATGTCAGGGCATGAAAAAGGGGCCCACGGGAGAAGGCCATGAACTGAGTCTACGAGTTGCCCCCAAACCCACTGCAGTCACTAGAAAAATCGATGTAGCTGATGGGCTATGGACCAGGCCTGGCACAAGCTAAGCACCAGCAGCTTCCCCTCCTTGCATTACCCTAGGGACACGATGGAGAAGTCGAGCACGTTCCAGCCGTTTCGGAGATAGGCATCCGTATGGAAAAGAAACCCGTAGGCAATTATCTTGAGCATCGCCTCAATGGCAAAGAAGATCAGGAAGGCGTATTCGATCTTCTCCTGGGGATTGGAAAGGCAAGCAGGAGAGGATGCTCCGTTAGAGTAGACTGTCACCTCCCTTGGCATCACCACCATGCACAGCTGCCCGCCACATGTCTCTGGATCAGCCCCTGCTGCCAACCCATCTGTGATCTCCCACGAACACCAGGCAGCACTGTGGCTACCCTGGGCAGGAAGGGGTGGCATGCTGAGCCACCACATGCCACTCTCTGGCCTGCAGCATGATTCCCTGCATCCCTTCAATGGCACGATGCCAGGCCCATGTCCCTGGGCTACCTGTTCTTACAAACCATGCCAGCAGAGCCACCACTTCCCAAACCAGCACCCAAAGGTGCCTGGTCCAGGGCACTGCACATCTCTGGTTCTCCTCCCTGCTGCCTCACCCTCCTATTCTCCCATAGCCTTCCTCCCGCAGGCAGCACTGGTGCCTTCTCCTCATCCTCTCTAGCTGAGGGCTTGCTGGGTCAGTCCTGGAGAAACCACACAGTCACCATGGTGGGAAGTCACAATGCCAGCTGCATTGTGGCTTCCCTTGTGCCCTGGGCTCCCAGGGAAGTGAGGCCTTGGGCTCGAGACCTCCTGCCTAATGCCAGACGTCTGCCTGGCAGAGTGAGCTGCTAGAAACTGGCCTGGGGCTCTGCTGGGCAGAGGCATTGCGCCCACTCCCAGGCAGGACCTGGCACCCCACTGCAGGGGCTCGGCACAGCCCTGCAGCCACAGGGCCCAGAATAGCTCGTCTTTCCCCGGAGCGCGGCCAAGAGCTGCCTGTGCCCACCTGGTTCTGCCTGTCACTGCGATCACTGCCCTTGCTGCTGATGGCCCTCTCCAGACTGGGGTTAAAAGCCCTCTGAAGCGGCCAGGTGGATGGGGGTATTTACATTTCTGGTTTTCCATGGCCCCTCTCCTCCATCGGTACTCCATGAAGGGCAAGGAGCATCCCTGCTTGGGCTCTGCAGGGAATTGCACCCAGAAAGGCAGAAATGTGTCTCTCAGACCAAACTGGGAGCAGGTGTCCACTGGGGAAGGCTGCAATGCTGTGAGCACACCTTCTTCCCAGGGTCCCTCTGGCTTGCCAAATAGAAAATGCTGTCCATTTAAGAAACGAGGGCCAGGGCTCAGACAGAAGCATTGCTTGCTCAGTCACCGTGTCCAAAAGCAGTGGCCATGCCAAGTGTCCCTGTATGACTCTCACCCATACAAGATCTGAGGACAGCAATGGTAAGAGCAGAGACCTAAGCATTGTGATTATTGGTGTTATCAGGGCTCTGTCTTCAAGGTTTTAGCTAAGGCAATGCAATGCTGCTCGCCTCCCCCCCCTTATCAGTGACAGATGCCCCCTAGTCTGTCCCCAAAAGCCTGTCCTTGCAATCCCAGACATGCAAACACAACTATTGTGAAGATCATTTCAGATACGGAGGGACTGCAGAGCTGCCCCAGCAGCCAGTGGTGTGGTGGGGTATCTCCCCTGCTGCAAATGGACGAGAAATGGGGGAACCCACTGCAAGCCGCAGCTGCCAAGGCCCACACTGGTGAGTGTCAGCATCCAACCTAGAGCCCCAGCATTGCAAAAGCTAATTCCTGGCTCTGCTTCATCCAGCAGAACAGAGTCAGGCTCCAGGGTCTCTGACTAGCAGGGATCCCCCTCTAAAAACCACAAAAAGTGACTTGCTGTTCCTTGGAGGTCCCTTTGAGAAGCCCAAATCAGATGAACGGTGCTTTGGCCAGCTCCAACGGTATTTGCCCACCATGTACAGTCAGTGAGCAGCAAGTTTCAACCCTGGGTCAAGGAACAGCAAGCAGGCAGCCCCCTGTGACCTGGCTACATTCCCTCCATCCTGAGAGAGGCAGTAATTGCAAATTTCCTTACAGTACTAGCTCACTGTTGTGCTTTTCAGACCCAGCCACACACACAGAGCTGGATCATCCTCATCTGTCCTGCTGGTGTAACCCCTCCAGTAAAAGGAAAGGTCTTGGCCTGGCCAGTATGAAGGTTCTATGCAGTGATCCATCAGTGCTGGCTGGAGGGATCGCCCATCACCTGTCCTACAGCTGTGGGTCAAGTTCCCCCGTCTTATCTGGCTGTAAACCATGAGCAAGTGCTGATGTTAGCAGAACAAGACAATGAAGACATCTCACAAGCATCTTTGTCAGTGGGTTGAGGTGGTGTAGCCTTTCAGTGTGGCAGGTCATGGCAAACTCTCTGGATTCTCCAAGTGGTAGGTGTAGCTGCGAGATACATACTGGCGATGAAATTTATGTGGCCACAAAGCCATGTCCTGAGCCTGGGCAAACTTACTGCTGCCTCTCAATACCAGCAGAAAGAAGCTAAGGGACATTTTGTCGTGACAGACTTTATACCAGGTCATGCACCCCACGTCCTGCACCTGCTGCAGACCCCACTTCATGTGCCCAGGTTGATTTGAGAAGAAATCAGTCACGCACTTTCCCCCAGCTCTGGTGCTGCCCATGCTGCAGGTCTGCACGGAGACTGCACTCACGACCCAAGTGGCCACCCTGTGCCTGTGCCACGAGGGAGACAAGGCAGAGCCTGCAAGCCAGGCACACATGCGTACAGGCACAACTCCACTGACTTCACTGAAGCCCTGGCCAGTTTCCAGGAGCTGAGGACCCGCTCTGTGCCACCGCCACCCACCGTCCCCTCATCACCCCCAGAATTCAGAACTGGCTACCCACAGTAGGAGGCTGTTTAGGGAAGGGCAGCAGGGCTGCCTGGCAGAGCTGGGATTGGGTGCATGAAGAGCCCAGCCTTCAAAAAGCTGCTATATAAAGACACAGGTCTTTATAACACACTGGGCTGCTACACACACATGCTTCAACCATGTTAGGGGACACCAAGTAACCTGACCTGTGGCTGACGAATGAGCCACAGAGCAGCAGGAATAACAGCGTGCACCATGCCGATGCAATGCAACATGACGCAGCTCCAGCCTGCTCGGCAATCTCAGCTTCCAGCCCCTATGGCCATGCAGGGCTCTCCAAAACAAGACCCAGCTCCATGTCCCTGAGGTCTTCTCCCAGGAAACAGGGGGAGCAGGGCTTGGATAAAGGCTTCTGGTTGACCAAGGTTGGGGATAGACAGTGAGGGGACAGTGTGACCATAACACAGCCAGATAGCTACCACTGCTTACCAGCAGAAGACATACAAGTGCAGCGGGACTCACAGCACTCACACTCCTCCCTGACCCCTCCAAACCGTCCCCAGCCTCCTGCCCTCTTCTGTGCTCTGCAGAGGGATCTGGACAGGCTGGATCGATGGGCTGAGGCCAACCGGATGAAGTTTGGGGTTTTTTTGTTTTTTTTTTTTGGTTGGACTTGATAATCTTACAGGTCTTTTCCAACCTTAGTGATTCTGTGATTCTGTGCCCTCTGTTCTTGCTGCACCACCAGCCCCTGCACTTCCCCTAGAGCCTCTTGGTCCCAGTCAGGCCCTGCTCCCCCCTGCCCCTGCAGCTCCAGCCCCCATCACCTCTGCTGTCTCACACCACCCTTCACTGCTAGCCTGAGGGATGGCCCTTGCCATGGCTGAGGCAGTTGTCACAGATCACAGGTTTGAGGTTGGCAGAGATCTCTGGAGATCACCTAGTCCAAGCTCTTACTGCTCAAAGTAGGGCCAGCTTATAGTGGGTTGCTCAGAAATTTGTCCACGTGGGTTTTGAATGCCTCCAAAGACTCCACAAACCCCCTGGGCAACCTGTGCCAGTGGCTGACCACCCTCCCCAATTAAAATATTTTTTGTATGTGCACCAAGGGGTTGACCAGGACGAATGCATGGACTGCCTGTGCCAGGATGCTCAGGGCAGGTAGCTGTGCTGCTGTAGTCTTTCATAAGGGCTTTTTAAACATAAAACACCCATAAGGGTGTTCTCCAGGGGCTTGGAGCAACCATGCTTTGCAAAATGGAGTAGCTGTGTCTTTCTTCCCTTTCCCTGAATGTAGATGAGACAAGCCCTGCAGATGTGAGAGGGAGAAGGGAACAGGACAGCTTATGAATGTATGGGAACACAGTTACAGCAATTTCATAGACTCCCCTTCCTTTGGAAATAATAATGAGGGCTGGAGCAGAGGATGGCTCCTTTGAGTACATGGTGGGAAACCCTGGTACCCGGCACGAAAAGGGCACAGTGGAGGGCAGGCAGGCAAACCATGTCTGGGAAGACATACTGAGAGAAACATTTCTGCTTCTCACAGTGGCCTCTGTCAGAGCACCGGGAGCACTGGGGAGATGTGCAGGAAAGAATTTGGGAGAGCTTTTGAATCATTCGCACAAATTTTTTAGAGCAGGGTGTTGGACTAGATGATCTCCAGAGGTCCCTCCACCCTCAGCTGCTCTGTGATGATGTGACTTTCCTGCCGTATGCCTCAGTCACAGCTCCTCCTTTCCCATAAACAAGTGACACACCTGGGCTTGACAAACCCCAGGGCTGCAGAGACAGGAACCAAAAAAATGATAAACCTCTCCAGCAGCTATGCAAGCACAGACTGGCCAAGCCCTGCAAGGAGTTGTTCCCCATTGTGTCTCCCTCACTCGCTGTCCAGAGCTCCTCATTGCTCCATGTCCCTTCCCTGTCACAGCAGCTGCTCCACGTCTGGTCAGGTGTCTGTGGGACACCTTGGTGGCATTCCTGAGGGTTGTCCCTGGACTAGATGCCCTAGGTCTGCTTGGTTGGAAAAGGCTTTGCTGGGTGCTAAAACCTCAGCCAGGAAAACCATGGACAGGAGAATGATTTGGACACAGTACGGACAAGGGCTCAGCTGACACCTGTCAGACCCAGCGTGTGCAGAGCCCAACTAGAGGAAGAGAAATCCAGGGGAGCTGCAGGTAATCCGCCCTTCTCCAGGGCTGGGAGCAGACGGTCAGCAAGGTCCTTTCAGTGGAAGCCTTGCTGTGGAGCTGGGGACCATGGGGCATCCTGTTTGATAGAGCAGGCTTTGGAAGCTGCTGTGTTTTTACTGGAATTCAGGACAAGTGGTCAGCTCTGCTGGCCAAACTGGAGAGTGAGAGCTGTGCACCAGCAACGGGCAGCAAAAGTCACAGCTGGGATCTGTGCAAAGGGGAGGTGAAATCCTCTCGCCAGCTCTGTCCATGGGGGAAGAAGCTTGAAAGAAAGCAACCATGCAGGGGTAGGTCTGTATAGGAAAAGGCTCCTGGGGTGGCCAAGCGCCCATGAGTAGGGCCAGGAAGGGACAGCAACAGGTAGATCAGAGGGGCCTGGCTCAGCTGCCTACCCAGAACCCCAGGTTGAGCCACGGAGGCTGCCAGGTTTGCCAAGCCACAAGCTGGGCAGGGTGCTGGCCCTTGACAGCAGCCCCAGCCCAGAGTGAAGGGGAGGATCGAGGCAGGGGAAGCTCATACAGCTGCATCTTTATGTGCATCCCTCAAGACGCTGGGTAAAAGAGCAACAGTAGTTTCTGAAGTCCCATGCACCGAGTCTGTGCATGGAGATGTGCGGGCATGTGGTCTTTTCTCGCAGCTATTAGAGGACCCCAGGAGATCAAGGGTGACCCCAGGCTCTAGGAAAGCCACATGTAATCAGGACTTTCCTGCAGTGAGTGACCCATGCCAGCCTCAAGGGACAGACACCTGACAGCGGGTACTCACTCTTCAAAACCAGCACTGGACCAGCAATCTCCGCTCAAGGACTGCTAGATGCAAGTCAGCTGCCCAAACATAGCTGTTTTCAGTGCTACTGGAGATGCCCTGGGCTACATGAGACAGTCCTGGGGTGGCAGATGTTACACAGGACCCACAAGCAAGTCACACCCCTCCAGAGCAGCATATGGAGGTCTGGGACACCTGCAACAGCATCAGATACCCATATTCCTGTGACGGAGTTGTGCCTGGGGCTGTGTTCAGGCTGTGTTATTAAGAGTGTCTTCCATACAGCTTGAGCTTCCCCACTCACCAGGCCCCATGCTCTGCCCAATATGATTACCAAGCACATGGGTCTCAGCCCAGCTGCTTTTGGATGCTCTGAAAGGATGTCTCCCTCTGAGCAGTCACCCTTGGATGCCATTAGTGGGGAAAAATAGGTACTTTAGTGTGTGCAGCATGTCAAACACCACCCATCAGATCCGCAGGAGACCAACTGCCCTAGGAGACAAACCCTACTCTAATCTTGCCTTTATTTCTCTGTTGACCATAAACGGAGTCCAGGCAGCCAGTTCACATGCAGACATCTGTATTTTCTTGGGTGAATCCCCTTGAGTAACCTGCCTTGTTAAACATATTTCTGAACTTGCTTGTTCCTGGAGCAAGGCTTCTAGTGAAAGACAAACAATGTGATTTGGAGCTCACTGACAATTTTGGAAACTCAAGTCAAAGTGAAAATAAATGCTGTGAACTTTTGATTGAGTTGAAAAGTCAAAATCATTTCATTAGAGTTGAAGAAAATATTTTGATTTCATTAGAATTACACAAAATTAGACAAAAACAGCATTTCAAAAAAATCTTCTGGATTAGAACAACTCTAATCTAAAAAGAATAATAATGAAATATGTTGAAATTAAACAACTGTGTTTCTTCCAGGATAAAGCAAAATGGGTTCATAGAAGATTTATGGGTTATTAAATATACTTCTTTCATCCCCTAAAATGCGTTTTAGTTAACAACACTTTCATAAGACTAATTCTAAATCTCGTGTCAACTCTGTGTGCAAATCTTCCCTGGGTGGTCCTGGAAAGACAGAGTCACAAGCATGGCTCCTTTCCAGGTTTTCCAACCTTGCAGGAAGAAAGTTTCCCCTCATACATTTTGCCTCCTCAACAATTTCAAGGTCTTCAGATAAACTCAGTCCTCTCCAGAGAGGACTGGGCAATGAAGAGAGGCAATTAAAAAAGTGACAGAGAGACTAAATGTATTGCAGCATCTCTCTGCTGCAGGAAGAAATGCCTCCAACAAGCCTTTGTTGGACTACCTGCAGGCCCTGTGCAGAGCACAGCCCGATACCTGAGGTGATGGGGGTCTGCCTCAGCTCTTAGCTGGGATAGCTCCTACAAAGCCACCAGAACACGATGACAAAGGGACATGCAGAGCAGGGATGAAAGAACAGAGGCCTGGGGCTGACAGGCTCCTGATACAGAGGGCTGTTGGCATGGCAACAGGCTGAAAAATCTCTCAATAGGATATACCATAAGTAATCACAGAAAAATCACAGAATCACAGAATCACTAAGGTTGGAAAAGACCTGTAAGATCATGGAGTCCAACCATCAACCAGCAAACACCACCATGCCCATTAAACCATGTCCCACAATGCCTGGTCCACACGTTCCTTGAACACCTCCAGGGATGGTGACTCCACCACCTCCCTGGGCAGCTTATTCCAGTGTCTCACCACTCTCTCAGTAAAGAAATTTTTCCTAATATCCAGCCTCAACCTCCCCTGGCGCAACTTGAGGCCATTTCCTCTTGTCCTGTCACTCGTCACTTGGGAGAAGAGGCCAACACCCACGTCTCTGCAACCCCGTCAGGTAATTGTAGAGAGCAATCTAACATACAATAAATATAAATAGACTAAATTTCTTTTATAGATATAGATGACGCTACTCACTACATGCCTGCCTGCCTCCCATTAATGGGAAAGGCTGTTGGTCCTTCTTGGGCAGCACCAGTCCGCGTGCGGGAGCACTGCGAGGCGGGTTGCTGCCAGATTGTCCTCATCCCCATCCCCATCCCCATCCCCCGGCATCATGCCACACTGCCACATGCTGCTGGGCTCGCAGGCATCCTGGTCTCAGCCAAATCCCAAAGCTCCTCCCAGCAGGAAGCCCCCATCCCTGCTGTCCCCACCTCCTGCTTTCCATGCTCAACCTGCTGCCCCAGTTTTGCTTTGCCTCTTTAATCTCTCAGCTGAGATAACGGCCTCTTTCAAATCCTGTCATGCCCCCTTGACCAGGGAAGAAACCAAAACTGGTGTCTTGAGCTTAACTCTGCCCGGAGGTCACAGGTGTTAGAGAAGCTGGTCAGACAGCACACAGGGAAGCTGAATGAACACCCCGGGAATTAACTCTCCATGGGTATTTTTAATTCCCCTCCTCTGCGGACCTATCTTGGTTTTATTTTTAAAAGGCATAATAACACATTGCCAATAGTGACCCCTTTTCTTCTTTTTCCAAACAGTAAACACTATCTTCACTGCCACTAAGAGCCTATTGAGAGGGAAGGAGACAAAAGCAGTTCAAGGAACTAAAAATTGCACAAGTAAAACCTTACTTTGTGTTTTGTATCTCAGGTTCTTTGACTGCTTTAATATTTTTCCCTGCAGAGTCTCTAAGGAACAGAGAAAAACCAGAGAGGTACTTTTTTAAGTCACAAGTTGCCAGCAATACCGACACGCAACACACCCCATCCCAACATTGAAGAGTCATGAAACTAGCAGAAGAGAACATTTCATTAAAAAAGGGCATATTTAAATGCTTTGATTCAGTCACCAAACTCAGACTCTCAATGGAAATCAATGTGGATTGAACCACAATAGGGATCTGAAATGGGGAAAAGGGTGGCAAACTAAAAATAGTGCAAACTATTGATTTGGATCACATCAAAACATCTTATTCCAGGCAAAATGGAGTGACTGAGAATAAAAAAAAAGGATTAACTGATTAGAAAGGAGCAATCTCTCTGCTTAACAGAGATGGGTTTTTTCCCCTCTTAAATAAAAAGTACCAACATTGAAATACAGTTTTGAAATGAAAGGTCAGAAAATTTTATTCCAAAAATGCTGAAACAAAACATTTCAGCCTCTCTGGAACAGGATGTTTCCTTTTGGAAGGGTCATGATAAAAAATTGAGGGAATTTGTTCTTTTTTTGGCATCAGTTCTTCCTTCCTGTGTACTTCACACAGCAGTCTGCTGACTTTGATCTCAACCTAGGGGTGGTTTCAGCCTCTCTGAAAACCCATTTTGCAGTGGTTTCTCCACCACTCTGCCTCCCTGTGACTTCGCAGCATCTCTCGCTGGACCAACGACGCCTGACTGCACCCCACAGGGCAGCGGCAGATGCCCCCACTACAGGTATTACTGTCTTGCACCCATGCCACACTGAGGGACTAGCTCCACAGAGCCCTCGAAGCCAAGCACCTGGCTGTCCAGCCAGACAGCGGGAAGGGCTGTGCCTTACCAGGCTGGAGTTGGCAACGTTGGTGTCATCCTCAGGCATCGGCAGGTAGATGGCCAGTGCAACACAGTTGGCAAAAATGGTCAGGAGGATGATGATCTCGAAGGGTCTAAGAGGAAGTGTTAAGGAATGGAGATAGGAACGAAAAAGCAGGTATAGCCCTGTCCCTGCCCTGTCCTGTCTGGGTATGTGTGGGGAAACCCCACTGGCTATGGGGAAACAACCTCCCACTGGGGCAGAGTACCAGAGAGAGCCCATCCTCAGCTGCTGCCCATTTCTTGGGTCCCCGGGGAGGGAGGGAATGGGCCAGGATGAGACGCAGGGTCTCTCAGCACATGGCTGCTGGAGAGGGGCAGCACATGGCTCGCAGGGTCTCTCAGCACATGGCTGCTGGAGAGGGGCAGCTTTGGCACAGGTCGTATGGGGAGGGGGCACAAATTAAAAGGCTGCAGTGCAGGAATAGTGAGGGGATGGGAGAGCTGGTAGTTTCCCCCTCCTCATTCTTCATTGAATCATCCTGAAGGGTCAGGACCCTCTTGCATAATGTAGGCACTTAACCAAAGCATCATTCTGGAGTGTGCTGGCCCTGGCTCTCCCTGTGCTCAGCATCTGTGAGGGAGATGCTGCTGAGCAGCAGATGTCAGGTGGGCTGTGTCTCCCTGACTAGAAGGTATCTAGGGGAAAGACAGCTCAGCCAGGGTCTCCTCTAGCAGAACATCCAGTGCTAACATCCCTGGGTGTCCTACAGCCTCAGTGCACCAGTGCAGGCAGTGCTCCTGTGACTGTCCCCAGGAGTGCCACAGGCTGGGAGTAACCAGAGTGCTCAGCCTGAGCTCTGTCCTACTCTCTAGAAGGTGGAATTGTGCTGTTTGGGTGCTATGACAATCTCTGAACAAATGGAGTGACTTGCTACTTCCCCCTGAAGGCCCTAGGACAGGCACTTGGTCACTCCCATGCTCCTACTGCTGTCACTGCTCTGCTGGGACATGTTCCTGAAGCCCCCAAAGAGCTCAAACTCTGGCTCCAGGACCTCATCCACAGATAGGCTCTCACCCCAGGGACCGCACTCTCTGTTCCTCCCAGCATGGTCCAAACCTGCCACTCTGTGGTATCCTGGGAGTGCAGTAGACATCTGGTCAAAAGAAGAATCATAGAATCATAGAATCATAGAATGGTTTGGGTTGGAAGGGACCTTAAGGATCATCTAGTTCCAACCCCCCTCCCATAGGCAGGGACATCTTTCAGTAGACCAGGTTGCTCAAAGGCCCATCCAACCTGGCCTTGAACACTTCCAGGGATGGGGCATCCAGAACTTCTCTGCGCAACCTGTTCCAGCTTTCTTGGGCCCCTCTTACCTCCAGGGCTTTATCCCATGGTACTCTACCAAGCAGATGCCTGAAGAGGCCAAAGTCTGCTCTCCTGAAGCCCAGGGTAGTGAGCTTGCTGTACACCCTCCTCGGTGCCCTAAGGATCTTGAACTCCACCATTTCATGGTCACTGCAGCCAAGGCTGCCCTTGAGCTTCACACTCCTCACCAGTCCCTCCATAATGGTGAGAACAAGGTCCAGCATAGCACCTCTCCTCGTTGGCTTCTCTATCACTTAGAGAAGGAAGTTATCATCAATGCATTCCAGGAACCTCCTGGACGGCTTCTGCCCTGCTGCGTTGCCCCTCCAACAGATATTGGGGTGGTTGAAGTCCCCCATGAGGACCAGGGCTTGTGAACGTGAGGCTGCTCCTATCTGTCTGTAGAGGGGCTCAACCGCCTGGCCTTGCTGGTCGGGTGGCCTGTAGCAGACCCCCACTGTAATGTCACCTGTCGCTGCCCTCCCTTTAATCCTGACCCATAAGCTCTCGGTGGGCTCCTCATCCATCTCCAGGCAGAGCTCCATGCACTCCAGCTAGTCGTTGACATAGAGGGCAACACCCTCCCCTCATCTCCCCTGCCTGTCCTTCCTAAAGAGCCTGTATCCTTCCATTCCAACACTCCAGTCATAGAAGCCATCCCACCACGTCTCCATGATGCCACTTAAGATCATAGCCCTGCAGGCGTGTGCACATCTCTAACTCCTCTTGTTTATTCCCCATGCTACATGCATTTGCATAGAGTCATTTAAGTTGGGTGCTTGATGAAGCTGACTTACTGTCTGGAGTGGCTGGAATTCCTTTGTGCTGCTCTTCAGGTGCTTTCCTGCTGACCTGGGATCCTTCTCCAGGCTCTGGGCATCTACTGCTGGCACTGGCATCAAACTGCTAGGAGTGGGATGGATTGAGATTCCCCTCCCCCGGCAACTTTAGTTTAAAGCCCTCTTCACCAGCTTGGCAAGCCATCAACTTTTGCTGTCCCTATGCTGGTCATATCCAGGCCCTGCTGCAGCTCTGAAGTGCTTGAGCCTAGCCACCACACCATGCTGCTATGCACATACCTAAAAGCAAAGGGATCTATTCCACTCATCTAGTGGCCTCATGCTGCCAGAAGACAGCTGGCTACAGCATGATGCAAAAACCTCCAAGAAACATTTTTGGTCACAATGCTAATCTCAAAGTTTCCAGGCCAGTAATGCTTCTTGATGAGTACATCTCAGTTGCCCCTGATCCACTTGCCTTGCCTGTACCCCTGGAAGCCACTGAAACTAAAAACAGATGGAGGAAATGAAAATGTTGGTCCAGCTGCCCACTGGGCCAGACCCACCTATAGTGTAAAGCAACAAATAGTGACTAAATCAGCACACTCTCCTCCAGCCCCTTCTCTTTCTCCACCGTCCAACATCCACACTTATAACCACAGCCAGCATCATAAACTGTTTTGAGATGCCTCATCCCCATCCCCACCTGCAACTACCAGCCTGCCATCACGAGCAAACTGGTAAATCTCATCCAGCGGGTACAGAGGTTCCAGTACAAGACAGGATTTCCCAGCATCCCCATCTCACTTTGGGTAGACCTTCCAAAGGAGAACAGCTCCCGGGAACACGCTCTGTGGGAACACCTACAGCTCAGCCATGCAGTTACATGCTGTTACAGAGCCCAGCGCAGCCCTCGAAACTCAGTACCCCAGCAGAGAGGCTCTGCAGCCATACCAAAGCTTCCCTATGCCATGGTTAATCAACTCATTAGGTTAGCTTTCCAGGTAATTATGCTGAGGCCTGCCTTGGGCTGTGGTGGCCACACCACTGTCCAATCCAGCATCACGAGGCAAAGGGCACCTCTCCATATTGGCCTGTTGAGCTGGCTGAGTGCTGTCGGTTGTGTCCTATGCTCATCACAGGTTATTTTGCCTTTTTTAGATCTTTCTATCCATCAACTTGATGACACTTTAAAAACTAAAGTCAGCTGGAAAAGCTGTTCCTCTCTGTGTTCCAGGTAATAGGGCAGAGCCCAGCCCCTGCTGCTTCAACTGGGTGAGATGAGCAGTCCTCCTTGAAGGGTGACCTATCTTGTAACTGGAGCTGGAATCAGCTTGCTGCTCGTGAGTCTGTGAGTCTGGCACTGTGATCAGGTAGAAAAGCAGTGGGACAGACTGAACCAAAAAAGAGGCATGTAGTGTCACTGGGCACAGTGTCTCTGCCTCTTGACACTGAGACAGAGCCTCAACATCCTCCTCATCTCCTTGTCCTGCAGTCTCACTTCTTTCTCTCCAGCAGCCTCCTGCCACACAGCATCCAAGGGTCCCAACATCTGCCTTGCAGCAGAAATTAGGCCCTTAGTGCCTTGCAGCTCTGTGGTCCTTCAGGGTCCCCAGACTCCTCACCCACCTGCATTGAAGTCCTCCTAGCTGCAAAACGACCTGGAATACCAGGGTGACACCACAAAGCTAGACATGTCCCAACAACCATCAACTTGCTGGGCCAGCTGTTGAGCACATAATACCCTCAATTTGCAGAGTACCCAGATGTCCTTGTGCTAACAAACATGTTTTTTGAGATGTGAGCAAATGTCAGCATAAAACCCCCTTTGCCTCAAGACAGCCTGACTTTCACCCATCCTAGGCTGAATACAGTGATAGTCCCCACTCTCCAACTGCCTGGAAAAGACCCTGTCCCACTCCTGTGGCTCAGCTTTGTGCTCTGACAGCAGAAGCTATACAGCAGAGATGGGCCCAAGCAACAGGAATGTCTACTGAACCCAGATGCCAGGTATCCCCACAGAAAATGGTCACAGCTAATCTCCCCTGGGCAGCTTGCCTGGCCCTGAAGCCCGTAACAACCTGCAGGAACTGAAACGACCCTGTCATGCCTTGCAAACCCTGATCCCTGAATGAGGGCAGCCAGGTGCATTTGGGTATAAATACAGCAAGGCACAAGAGAGGCGCTGGAGAAACCATATGCCCTGGATCATTTGTCCTGCACAGCGCAGAACCACCTGCACCTGCAACCTTCCTGGTGAGACACCCACCTCTCCCCTCCACACTCCCCTTCCAGGGCACCAATGTGGGAAAGACCCCCACTGTGCTATGCACTCTCTCTGGCATGCGTTGGCCCAGGAGGAGGAATGTATTTGAGCATGTCTGAAGACGTAAGTCCTATTTCCAGCTCTTCCCCTGCCACACTAGGGTGTACGCACAAGTTTCTTCCATACCAAGTGCCTATTTAAGACACGACACAGTTCCCTTCCATTTGCTTGTAGAACAACCCGGTCCTCGTGCCAGAGAAGCAGAAACAGAGACTTCCCCAATTTTGGCTCTGCTCCCCCTCCTCAAAGGACAGAGAGCAGTGAAGGAACAAGGGCTCAAAATCCATGGCCAGCACAGCACCACCAGAGGTGTGAGCATGCCCTGAGTGCCTGCAAATGGGCACCGTGGGCTTTGAACAAGATGGCACCTCTGGCAGTGCAGGGACATGGTATTGGTGTCCCCACGGCACTGCGTGCACAGCAACACAGCCAGCCTTTCCTAAGGGCAAAAGCCTGGCCAGGGCTGGGATGATGCTGCCAAGGCCAGGAACACGCAGATAGGTTCAGCAACTGAAATGAGAAAAGTTGGCGTGGAAGAACTGGATTTGCTGGAAACATCCCCCGATTCCATCGCATTTGCTTGAGCCCAAATGTTTTGCTGAAGCCAAAGTGAAATGTTTCATCTCCCATCCTTTTCCCTTCCATAAAATACAGGTGAACAAGGACAAGGCGATATCTAATGGCCTAAAATAGTTCCTGGATGGATAGCAGAAACATGACATTTTGGTATTTCCGAGCTATAACGCTCCAGTGAAAAGATGGTGCATCAAAGAGCAACCACCCAAACCCCATCCCTAAATTAAGCCAGAGGCACAGAAAGATACTGTCCCTCTGAACAGTATCACTGACAAAAGCCTTCACCTGTGACAGCAGGGCTGAGGAGTGATGGGAAAGGGGGGCTTAGAGGACAACGGTGTCGGCAAGGATTCAGGGGATGCTGGCCAGCCCCCACCACCAGGGCAGAGGGCAGCTGCGGGATCAGGCAAGCGGTGACACACACAAAGAGCCATCCCAAGCAGCTCACCATGGTCTCGCTAACCACCCCCAAACCTCTCCCCTGGGGCAGCCTGTTGTCCCCAGCTCCGTTCTCAGATCCTGCTTGCCCAGCCTGGCCCTCCTCCTCTGGCTGGCATCATCCCCACGGCGGGATGGGCACTGTGCCCCCTCCTCACATGCCAAACCCTCTCCCTCCCAGCAGGCTGTCCCCTGTTTCTCCCCAGCACAACTCCTGCCAGCACAAAATGTGTTCATCCCCACAAGTCCTGCCACCCAGGCTGTCCCTGCGCCACCCTACCAAAGGTCCCCGTGGCCTGACCCGATTCTCAGTCCCAGCTTCCCCCACAAGCCTATTCATGCCCCCAGTTTGCACAGCTGTTGCCTTTGCCAATGCATCCTACTGGGGCTCCCTGAGTGCCTCGTTGCCTTTTACAGACCCAATGAGACAGCCAGCACAGGCTTGAAGCGGGCTGACAGCTCTTGTGTCTGCAGCCCACGGGGTCCTGCTCCCCAGCACCCCTCCCCAGCAGCCCTGCTCACAGGCACACACAAGGGTGCTCCCAAGCCCACACAGCCCAAAGGATACTTCCACTCCACGATGCTGATGCATGCCTTCCGCAGTGGGTTTTGCAGGGTTAAGCAGAACAGAGCCCTGGCTGGCCGGGGGGCTGCTGGTGGCACTGGCTTCTTGGACTTCTCCTTCTGTTGCCTCTTCTTCACATCATCCTGGGGAGAAGCAGGCTCCATGGTGTTTCTCCCTTAGCTGTTCCTCCCCGTCCTGCCCCACAACCAAGCCCCCCTTCCTCAGGTCCCAGCCAGCTGGAGCTCCTCTGGATCTCCCTTCTTGCGGAGCCTGTCTCCTCCACACACCGGGGGAGGCAGTGGGCGAGTGGGGGCTGGAGCCTGCACTCGCATGTACAAACACACAAAGCACAAGTTTAAATTTAGATCCCAGCCTGGCTCCTGGGTGCTGTCACAGCTCCTGAGGCAGCAAAAGG
The DNA here is from genome assembly GCF_030936135.1 of Gavia stellata. Classification (NCBI taxonomy): domain Eukaryota; kingdom Metazoa; phylum Chordata; class Aves; order Gaviiformes; family Gaviidae; genus Gavia; species Gavia stellata. The sequence goes on along the minus strand of NC_082623.1, from coordinate 163,452 downwards.
GCCCCTGCAGCTGTTGCTTCTTTACCCAGCGTATCGGGAGGCAGGCTGAGTGCTTTGCATGCCACTGACCCTGGCTGGGGGTGGGAACAGGCTGCCTGGCGCTGGGCACACCGTCTCCAGAAGAAAAGTGCCTTTGTCCCAGGTCAGCTCTTTCCCCAGCTCCCCCCGGCCTCCCTTGCCCAAACAAGGAAGCTGGGCTGCCTGGGGCAATGCGTGCAGCCCATTTGCTAAATCGCATTATTCAGGGTGAGATGGAGAACGAAACTCTGGCTGGTTCCCAAAGAAGGTTACCCCACAAACTGATCAGTCCCCTCTCTCTGCAGGATTTCACCTTCATTTGGTGCAAACTGCTCAGCTGAGCCCTGGACCCTGTGGTCCTGGGGCTGTAGGGCTTCTGGGGCTGGGTCCATCTCACAATAGAGACTTTGACCCCAACCTCAGAGCTCCAGGGAATCATGGTGAGTCCAAAAAGTGCTCAGGCTTGCTTTTCTGGAGGGGCAGAGGAAACGCATGGCTGGCACCAGTCACTCAAACAACCCCTTGCTCAGCCTCACCTCCTCAGTCCTGTTCGTGGGGTATGGAGGATGCCTGGGGATGCAGGAACCCAACAAGCCTAGGCTGGATTGTGTCCTGGCAAGTCCAGCTGCACTTGGGAAAGCCCAACTGGATGAATGGTATGAACAGTTATGGTAACTCCTGAGCTGGAAGGCAGGCAGGAAGAGGCAGGTTATCAGCACCTCTTCACAGCAGGGGAAACTGAGGTACCAGGAAGGGTTGCTCTTGGGGGTTTCCTGGACTGGGTCAGCAAAAATGCAGCAATCTTACTACTTACGGTTATGTCCCACGGCAAATGGTATCCCTGTTCTACAGGGATCTTACAGTCTAATGTGACTGACCTGCTGTGCCCCAGTCAACCTCATGCATCCCAGGGAGCTGCTTTACCCACTGCACCACACTGCCTTGCTCAAAGCTTCCTCTCCTTTGCTTTGCAGCGTCATTCCATGTGGAAGGAAATGACTTTGCAGCTGTGCAGCAGGCTGTGTCAAGGGCCAGGGGGGCCACAGTGCCGAGGGAAGAGATCACTCCCTGCCCACAGCAGGGAGGTAGCATGGGAGAGCAACTCCTGCAGCTGCTCCAGCCAGTTTTGATGCACTTTGGAGGAGGAGGCCCTTGATTGTAAAGGGGTTAGAATAGTAACCTGCCCCCTCCTACACCACTCTGCCGCATTTTGTGCAAATCAGAGTCAAATCATTCCTGCTGAGGGCTCCAGCCCTGTCTCCATGTGAGGCAGGCCCAAGCATGTTCCTATTTTTCATTCAGTCCTCATTCTTCCCCCTAAACCCTGGTGAAAGCCAGGAACCGTATTTCTGCTGCTGCCTGTGCAGGAGAACCTGTCCCAGGGACAGCAAGGGTGCGGGGCCCATCTAGTGGTGAGCCTGAGAAGAAACATCTGCCCTTTGATTCACCATGGAAAAGTCTCAGGGGAAGAGGGCAGGGTGTGCGAACTAGGGCTGCGCAGCCTGGTGCGGGACCTGTGGGGAGGACACTCAAGGCCTCTCTGATCTCCTCTACACCCCTTCGCTCACACACCCTGTGTGCACGTGCTGGCAACCGCTCGCCACCTTGCTGTGCTCTGTATTTTGCACAGGGCTGTGCTGGCAACCAGCAACCTGACACGGCTTGAACAAAACATGCTGCAGCACTCTGCTCGACGGAGATGTTCCTACATGCCCAGCAGGGAGAGACTCCTTCCTCATGAAACCTCTTCACATTCATGGTCTTCCTCACACACTTCGTGGGCTTTCATGTTCATCTCCTGCTCCATCACCGCACAAAGACACGGCCTTAGGAAGGGCCCCAAGAGCAGCGAGCCCACGGTGGAGGCCTGCTACACCAGGTGGGCTTCCCTGCTGCTGTGAAGAGCAGGGATGCAAATGCTGCCAGCACTGCCCGTTCTCCAGCAGTGACCACACCGATGAACACCTCACACCTCCTGGCATGCACAAACATGTGTTCGTGCACCTCCCAAAAGCATTCCCCTTGCCCAGCCCAGGCACCTCCCTGCTTCGCAGCCTGGCTCCCGCAGGACCTGGCCCTGCCTGTCCCTCGGGGCTGCCTGAGCTGGACAGACAGACGGCAGCAGGCAGCTTGTTTCACTCCGGGCCCACCACGATCTCTCCCTCCCGCATGTGCCAGCCAAAGGCCACGACTGCCCACGGGAACCTTCAGCCGGAGCTGGAGTCCCTCCCGTACCGTCGGTCCCCGGGGCAGGGCGAGGCAGCCTGCGGCCGCAGACCGGGGCCCGCGGGCATGGGCAGGGGTCGGAGCAGGCACCTGCCCCGGGCGGCCGGACCGGAGCTGCCCCTGGCCTGGGGTCTCCCCTCCGCGGCACCGCGGAGCCGAGCCGAGCCCTGCCCAGCCCAGCAAGCCCAGCCCGGCCGAGCCCAGCCCAGCCCGGCGAGGCGAGGCGAGCGGTGCTGCTGGCAGCCGGGCGGCAGCGGGAAGGGGCGGCCGTCCAGAACTCGGCCCCGCTCCCGCCCCTCTCCCGCCCCGCTGCCGGCCCCACGGCCCAGCCGGAGAGCTGCTGCGGTGCCGGGCGGACACAGAAATGTCACCCCAAAACTGTGAGTTGTACTCTAGCAACTCAGTGAATGCTTCTCGAGATCTTCACAAATGAGCTTTTTTCATAGATCATCTTTCATACTTCCCACAGTACGAGCTGATGGAGGCTGAACTGTCCTGACACACACCCCAGTGATGCACTGCATCAGTGAAGCTGACCACAGTGATAAACAATGGGTGGCATATCCAGCATATCATGGGAGCTCTGGCCTTTGTGGGACCATCATACACATTTTCTCCCACTATGGACCTGGTCCAGCCTGTGCCAGAGTTGTGTAATACAGAAAGAAGTGGAGGTTTGGACAGTCCCTAACCATATCTTCCTTACTGTGGGTAATATTTCTCTTCTACAGACTCTGTCATGAGGCTCAAGGACCTCAGGGCAGATCGCATCAGTAAAGCCTGAAGCCAAGAAGTCAGTGAGTAGAAGTCAGTTTTTTCCAAGTCGTTTGTCACTAGGTCCCCTGCCTCATTCAGCAATGGACCCACATGCCCATTAGCCTTCCTTTTTCTGCCAACATACTGCTAGAAACCCTTTTTGTTGCCTTTCATATCCCTCAGTAGTTCCACTTCCAACTTAGCTCTGGCTTTCCAAATGCCAGCTCCATTTGGGCAGTGTCTCTGTATTCCTCCTGCATAGCTCATCCCTGCCTACACCCTTTGCATCCTTTTTTCTTTTCTTTTTTTTTTTTTTTTGTGTGTTTGACCATTCTCAGGATTTCCCTGTTCATCCACAGCGGCTTCCTGTCACACCTGTGCAGGTTCCCTCATATCCAACTGTACCACTCATGCTCTCAGTAGGTTCTCATTTAAGTTTTACAAGCTGTTCTGGGTGCCTTTGCACTTCATGGCAGTTTCCCATGGAGGAAGAGCGTCTCTTGGAATCACACATTCAAACCTGTATTATTCCTCTGCCAGAGAGAAGTGAGTTGTTAGTGGTCTGCACAAATACAGACTTGTGTGTAAAATAATCATAAAATCCTTCCCTAAACCAAGGTTTCAGCTTTTTGTGACGGAGAGAAAGACTTCACTGTCAGGTTCAAATGAACAGTTTATTTGAACTTCACTCACAGGTCCAATACGCCACTATCGCAGGGGTTTTTTTTATGGATACAATGGAGGAATGCACTATTGCAATTAAATACGCAATTCACAAGCACACTAGATATTAATACCTTAAAAAAAAGAGTGCACTAATCACGACCTTAAAGCATGCCAAATACCATACGTATGTTTCTTAATCACTTACCCCCTCTCTCAGGTAAGGCCTCTTAATCCCTGGGAAGTTACCTTGTACAGCATCCTGGACAAGGGGGAAAGAATCTCCTACAGGCCAGCTGTATCCTTGGAAAAACGACTCTCCCCATTTTTCTGCCCAAACCTTACGGTTTTTATTCCCTGATTTGATGGGTGGGGGCAGGCTTATGCACGAATGTTTATCTCTGGTGCCTTGATGGCTTGTTAGGTTTGACTAACATAGAAAGGTCCGCGTTAACATCCTTTTGAAATTTAGATATTTTTACTGGCCCTTCAGTAATAGTAACTAACTGACCAATACCTTCCAAATAGGAGTACCATTTCTGGACAGTGGGTTTTTGGGCAATTCCCTCACGGGGAGGAGTCCCTTTCCTGACTGATTCCAGGAGAAGGAAAGGACCCTGGACAACCATATCTTGGCTTGTGCGAATCCGCTCAGCCTTTTTTACTGCCCGCACTAGTGATAACATGCCTTTTTCCCAATCAGTATATCTCTGCTCAGTATCGTTGAATGAATGAGAAGAGAATTCCAAGGGTCTATCAGGGCCTTCTGGTCCCCGTAGGTATAAATTACAATGAGAACCATGTTCACTGAACCCCCACTCAATCTGTATAGGGTCTGTCTGGTGTATAGGGCCTAAAGTCTGATATATGCGAAGCTCATGAATCAGCAAATTCAAGGCTTCCTCATGCTGAAGGGTCCACTGCCACCAGGCATTTTTCTTAATCAAATTATACAGGGGCCTAGCAATTATAGAAAATCCAGGGACATGTTTCTGCCAATAACCTAAAGTCCCAAGTACCTGTGGTAGCTCCCTTTTGTTTTCTGGAGTTTTACCAGCTTCTGTTTTTTCCAGGATATCGGCTGGTATAGCCACGGCTCCTCCTGACCACCAAACTCCTAAAAATTTAACCTCCTGACTTGGTCCCTGACATTTAGTGGGAGGGATTTCTAATTCCAATGAAGTCAGTGTGTCCCAAACCTTACTAGACAGTTCTCTGACTGCTTCTTCATTATCTCCACCTATTAAAATGTCATCAATGTATTGGTACATACTTACCCCATCTGGTAACTTTATCTCCTTCAGTATTTTTGCGAGTGCATTATGGGCAATAGTGGGAGAATGTCTGTATCCTTGTGGGAGCCAATTAAAGGTGTATTGCACTCCCTCCCATGTGAATGCAAATTGGGGTTTATTTTCCTCCTGAAGAGGAATCATAAAAAACATATCCTTAACGTCTAATGTGGACATCCATGTGTGATGTTTAGCTTGAATCTGGGTGACGAGGTCAGCAATGTTAGGGACAGCGGCCGTGAGTGGCATGGCATTGTTATTAAGCCTCCTGCAGTCAACTGTGAGTCGCCATCTACCGTCCGGTTTACGTACTGGCCATACTGGGTGAGTGTGTCCTGATTATAATACCACGGGCTTCCAGGTCTTTAATTACTTCCCTGATCCCCGATTTGGCTGCAGCTGGTAGAGGATACTGATGAACGTTCGTATACCTGGGAAGGAGGCAGTCTAACGGCTGTCTCCAGTAACCGGACCTCACATGGTGGCGCTCCAAAGCTCCACACGGTCCCGTCTGGCAGTTTCCAGACCTTGTTTGCTAATACATCAAATCCCAAAATGTTATTACGGTAAGGACCAATGACTGCTTTTATTTTAGTCATTCGGTTTTCTCCTGGAAGCCAAACACACACTGTACCAATTGGTCTGATTTCAGGGGCTCCAGCCACACCTATTACATTTATTTTCTTCCGGGTGGGGACTAATCCTAACCTTTTTGCTGTTTTTTCTGTGATAACACTTATTTGAGCTCCAATGTTGATTAAAAAATTTACAGGTATTCGTCTGGGGCCTGTAGCTAAAATAATATGTGGGTCACTGACATGGTTAGGCCATTCTAAGTTAGATATTACGTGGGTGGGTTGGCCTGAAATACCCCCCGCGCTTTCTAGTTTTTTAGATTTATCAAATCCTTCCTCAAGTCTAAAAAATGATTTGCGGGAGCAGACGGGTTTTGTGTTTTAACAACATCAGTACGCTCTGTAGCTTTGCTAGTAGGCTGCTCCACCAGGTTTACCATTACACGAATATTCTCTGTGGACTGCCCATGTAACATTGATCGGGGTATTCCTAATGCCAACACCTTTCTCCACAATTCGTTACGCTGAGGGTCGAAACGAGAATTGGTTTGTCGAGGGGGGTGGGGATTATTCTGCCCGACAAACCCTGCCTGCCGGACCCAGTGCTGTAAACTTGAACCTTCCTCTAACCAGCCCATCTCTCTACCGTAAATCACTATTTCTTGTAATAGTTCCCCCCATGTTAAAATGGGCTGCGGTCGCTGATGAGGATTGCGAGTGTTACAATCAATTGCCTGTGCAATCTTTTCCTTTAGGTTTTGCACATGCATTTTCAGAGATTCAGGGAGACCTCTAATCAGTGATTTAAGGTGGACCGGATCCACCGGAGTGGCAAGGGGAATGCCCTGCTCACTGCGCTCATACATGGCTTGTACACAGGCAGCCTTTTGCACTGATTCAGCCAGCCCGGATAACCCAGCAGTTTTAATAGCCAGTGGTTCGCCTCGCTCTCTAGAATCCATCCCACCTGCCCAGTGGGCGACTCTAAGCGTTAAGGGTTGGTTGCCCACGGGACCCCTATCAAGGAATACACCAGGACCCCAATACTTCCTCAGAGCTTTACTTCCCACAAAATGTTTCCCACACAGATATCATTATCATAGTTCAAAGCTGCAAACTGGTCACCAATTATTTTGCTTTCCCTTTATCCAACTTTAGTGATGAGGTATTTGACGTCACTTCTGCTATGTTTCTTGCTTAACACTGTAAAGAAATTTTCAGAGGAATTGTTCAAACCGGTGTCCATTATGACAAATGGATCATGGTTTTGAGCATTTGTGTACACTAATGCAAGCAGCATAGGGTGTAAATGTGAGGAATTAGAAATATGTGTACATTTCCATGGTTACGATCTTGTTGGGATCATGGACACATGGTAGGATTGCTCACATGATTGGAATGCTGCGATGGAGGGTTACAGGCTCTTTGGAAGGACAGGATGGGAAGACAAGGAGGGAGAGTTGCCCTTGATGTGAGGGAGCAGCTGGAGTGCACGGAGCTCTGCCTGGGGATGGATGATGAGCCAACTGAGAGCTTATGGGTTAGGATTAAAGAGAGGACAGGTGCGAACAACACTGTAGTGGGTATGGCCACCTGACCAGGAAGAACAAGTAGATAACAGAGAGGAGCAGCCTCAAATTTGCAGGCCCTGGTCCTCATGGGGGACTTCACCACTCCTCTATCTGTGGGAGGGACAAAACAGCAGGGCATAAGCAATCCAGGATGTTCCTGGAGGGCATTGATAATAGCTTCCTGACACAGATGATTGAGATGCCAATGAGGAGAAGTGCTCTGCTGGACCTCATACTCACAAACAAGGAAGGGCTCTTTGGGGATGCAGCCTTGGCTGCAGTAACTATGAGATAGTGGAGCTCAGGATCCTGAGAGGAAGGAGCAGGGGAAAAAGCAGTATCACAAACCTGGCCTTCAGGAGAGGAGGCTTTGGCCTCTTCAGGGGTCTGCTTGAAAGACTCCCATGGATAAGGCCCTGGAGGGAAGAGGGGCCCAAGAAAGCTGGTTAATAGTCAAGGATCACCTTCTCCAAGCTCAAGAGTGGTCCATCCCGACAAGTAGAAAGTCAGACAAAAATGCCAGGAGGCTGCATCAGTGAACAGAGAGCTCCTGACAAAACTCAGACATAAAAAGGGAGTATACAGAAGGTGGGACCAGGGATAGGTAACCTGGGAGGAATGTAAAGACACAATATAGTCAGCATGGATTCACAAAGGGGAAGTAATTCTTGACTAACTTGATAACCTTCTACAATGAAAAGACTGGCTTGGTAGATGAGGGAAGAGTAGTGGATATTGTCTACCTTGGCTTCAGGAAGGCTTTCAACATTGTTTCCCAGAAGATCCTCAGAGACAAGCTGATGAAGGATGGACTGAATGAGCAGCTCCTGAGGTGGATTGAAAACTGGCTGAATGGCTAAGCCCAGAGGGTGGTGATCAGTGGCACAAAGCCCACTTGGAGACCAGTAACTAGTGGTGTCCCCAAGGGGTCAATACTGAGTCCAGTCCTGTTCAGCATCTTCATTAATGATCTGGATGATGGGGCATAGTGTACCCTGTGTTTACAGTCGCCCACTACATTATTACCACTAAATTGGAGAGAAATGGGTTTGATGGATGGACTGTTAGGTGGATAAAGAACTGGCTGGATTGTTGCATCCAAAGCATTATAGTCAATGGCTCAATGTCCAAGTGGAAACCAAGTAACAAGTGGTGTCCCTCAAGGGTCCATACTGGGACCAATACTATTAGATATCTTCATCAATGACATGGATAGTGGGATCAAGTGCACCCTCAGCAAGTTTGTGGATGACACCAAGCTGAGTGGTGCAATGGATGCACTTGAGGGAAGGGATGCCATCCAGAGGGACCTGGACAGGCTGGAGGAGTGGGCCCATGCAAAGCTTATGAAGTTCAACAAGACCAAGTGCAAGGTCCTGCACCTGGGTCGGGGCAATCCCCACTATCAGAACAGACTGAGGGATGGATGGATTCAGAGCAGCCCTGCAGAGAAGGACTTGGGGATACTGGTGAGTTAGAAATTGGACTCAAGCCAGCAGTGTGCGCTTGCAGCCCAGAAAGCCAGTCATATCCAGGGCTGCATCAAAAGAAGCATGGCCAGCAGGTTGAGGGAGGTGATTCTCCCCGTCTACTCCGCTCTCCTGAGACCCCACCTGGAGTACTGTATCCAGCTCTGGAGTCCCCAGTGCAAGAAAGACATGGGCTTGTTAGAGTCGGTCCAGAGGAGGTCACGAAATTGGTCAGAGGGCTGGAACACCTCTGCTGTGAAGAAAGGCTGAGAGACTTGGGGTTATTCAGCCTGGAGAAGACAAAGCTCCAGGGAGACTTCACTGCAGCCTTTCAATATATAAAGGGAGCTTATAAGAAAGACAGAGACTTTTTACCAAGGCCCGTAGTGCCAGGACAAGGGGCAAGGGTTTTAAACTGACAGAAGGTGGGTTTATATAGGACATAAGGAAGAAATGTTGTACAATGAGGGTGGTGAGACACTGTAACAGGTTGCCCAGAGAAGTTGTGGATGCCCCATCCCTGCGAGTGTTCAAGATCAGGTTGGATGGGGCTTTGAGCAACCTGATCCAAGGAAAGATGTCCCTGTCCACGGTGGGGGGGTGGGGGTGGGGTGGGGTGTTGAACTAGATGGTCTTTAAAGGTCCCTTCCAACCCAAACCATTCTATGATTCTATGATTCTATCCTCAGCATGTTTGCCGATGACACAAAACTGTGAGGAATGGCTGATATGCCAGAGGGTTGGGCTAACATCCAGAGGGACCTCGACAGGCTGGGGAAATGGGCTGAGAGGAACCTCATGAAGTTCAACAAGGGGAAATGCAAAGTCCTGCACCCGGAGAGGAACAAGCCCCTCCACCAGTATATGCTGGGGGCTGGAAAGCATCTGCGCAGAAAAGGACCTGAGGGACACCAGGTTGAACATGAGCCAGCAATGTGCCGTGGCTGCAAAGAAGGCTAATGGCATTCTGGGCTGCATAAGGAGGACTGTTGCCAGCAGGTTGAGGGAGGTGATCCTTCCCCTCTGCTCAGCACTGGTGAGGCCACACTTAGAGTGTTGTGCCCAGTTCTGGGCTCTCCAGTACAAGACAGATATAGAGGTACTGGAGAGGATCCAGTGAAGGGCCATAAAGATGATGACGGGACTGGAGCACCTCTCCTATGAGGAAAGGCTGAGAGGGCTGGAACTGTTTGATCTGCAGAAGAGTTGGCACTATATAAACCAGTGCCTGCAGGAAGGAATTAACTGCTCCCCCCGGTAATGAGTGAAACAAATAGCCATCATAATTGATCTCACAGTGACTGCCCTCTGCTGGCCAATCAGGTTGCTGCAATGAGTGTCCTCACAATACCCCAGCCCTGTCTGTCTCTACTTGCCAGTGCCTCTGCCCTCCCCCTGAACTGTCATCTCTGCTGCAGGGTCTTTGTGATTCACACTTGATGACCTCAAAAATCTACCTGACCAGGGTGCTACAAATGAAGTGACTTCACAATCAACATCCCAGACATTGTCTTGCACTTTCAACAGCAAATCCGCAGCTTGAAGAGAGGAAATAGGGAATCACTCAAGTTTTGTGAAACACCTACCCTGTGTGATGGGAAAAGACCGCATGTACAAACTGGAGTCAGTCAGTGAAGGGAGGGTGACACAGCCAGAAGTTTTCTTCTACTAGAGATACCAGTTCAGATAATGCAGACAGATAACTAGGGCCTGGCTTGAAGTTTAGCTGACTAAAAAGAACATGATAAATTACTAGACTGCTGGAGGTCATTGGTTTAATCTCTCACCCAAAATAGGATTAATTTAGACCAGGTTGCTCAGGACCTTGGTCTAGCCAAGATTTGGCTAGCTCCTGCGACGGAGATTTCACAACCTCTCTGGGCCTGTTCCACTGTTGGAACACCCTTGTGTTAAAACCATTTTGCTTATACCTGATGTGAATTTCTCCTTCTCCAGCTTGTGCCTGTTGCCTCTTGTCCTATCACTGTACACCTCCAAGAAGCTGACTTGATCTTGTCTATACCCTTCTAGTGATCAGCTGTAGGTAGCAATAAAATCTCTAGAGCCTTCTCTAGGCTTGAATGAAGCTATTTCTTTCAATTTCTCCTAGTACATCATGCACTCCTAGTCCTAATCATTTTGGACTTGCTCCAGCATGTCCCTGTCTTATATTGGGGAGACCAAAAGCCAGATACAATGCTCCAGATGCAGTCTTATAGGGGCCCTTAGACAGACCTCCATATTTTAACTGCAATATTAGGTTAAATTAAAGATTCTACATTTGTCTGGCACATAGTTAATCTTTCCCTTTGTGCTTTCAGGCTTACTGCTCTACTTGAAAACTGGGGTTCAGCCTTCAGCCACTGATGGAGATGAAAAGAACAGAGCTCTATCTAAACCAAATAGCATGAGCTGTTTACTTCTTCTGTTCCCTCTTCATTGAAGAGCCTCTGAAATTCTGAAAAAGGACCTGGCCAGTTCTTTATGTTATTTTTTGTATAAGAAGTTTCAAGCATTCATTTTCACATTGCTTTAACTGTTTTTACTGCCTAGAAAAAGCATGTAATTCCAAGTGAGGAGATGAGCCAGACATGGCTTGTGAAGGTGTTGCTCAGTATGAACAGCAAGATATATTCTTCTGAAGGAAAAGCCTACTACTTATTTAACTGGAGAAGCATTGAAGGATTTAAAGAGATATTTTCTTCCCAGAAACACTGACAGCTACAACACTGATCTTCAGAACAGACTGAAGGCCATGAGCAATTGATATTTCCTACTCTTTTCAGTGTCTCCCTCAAAAAAAACAGAAAACAGCTTGAGATTCAGTGTTCCTTCCTTTTTCCTTCCTGTTGTTTTTGTTAACATCTTGCTGTGTGCTGAAATGAGAAGGAACACCACTGGGAACGCTGGTTACCTGTTGGTTACAAAGACTGGATAATTGACCAGATTCAGAGGCATTGTCAGCTCTTTTCAATTTTTCTTGGCATCCCAAGCACCTCCTGTGTTCCCCTGGCAGTTCTTGCCCCAACTAGCAACTTGTCAGATGAACAGTGCCCTCTCTGCTCTTGAGACAATGTCCCTTTCCACCCACTGTGTAGAAGAACTCTCAATGCAGCCCCAGTAGTGATCCAGAAACTTCCAACATTTCTTTTATGCCACCATTGCTCAGTCTGCCCACATATTCTTTACTATTCTGCACTTGCATATGTCTCACTGCACAACTATGATGTCACACACTAGATGAATTTCCAATCTCTGTTCCCTCTTGTCCCCTGGTGCTGGGCATGGGTACATGAGATGACAGTGGGACTGAAAGGAATCCTGGTAACTTGCCTTGGGAAAAGCTTTCTAAAGGAAAACTTAAATCACCACTCCAGATTTTGGCCAAGTACATAAGGTAAGGAGATATTCCTGTTAACAGATTTTCAAAAGCATGAACTAAACTGCGAACACTGGAAGTCTAGGAATGGGGAAAAGCCACTGGTTCTTCAGAACTGCAGGGAATTATGCCAACCACAGAATTTCTCCACCCTGGTAGCTGGATACAACTGGATGAACTTGACCCACTGGAGTTTCTCACAAAGATCCTGGAGAAAATCAGGAGAGGGAGTCATGCAGGGAGAGCCGCCATAGGAAGGATTTTAGGAAGAGATCAAAGGAGTGCCAGGAAGAAGGGCAATACAGTAAATGAGCTGGATGAGATTAGTTCCTAGAGAACTGTAAAACTCTTCAGTTTTGTCTGTCTCCTTCACATAACTCCCTCAATCTGAAAGGGTAAAGTACACCAAACCCTTAGAGATATGTGCAGGTCTCCAACCAAAGGGAGCTAGGCACAGGTAGACAGGTCTTAAACCCAGAATTGTCTAGAAGTTAGGTTTAGCAAAATTAAACTGCTGGAAAGGAAGAGGCTTCTTTAGGCCCTTTTCTGGAAACAATTAACATAAATAATTAATTCAAAGATATTAGAATTCTGACACATCAAATTTGATGCAATATCAAACCTGTATGCTGCTGAAAAGCCCTACCCGGCATTTCAATTCAGAGAGAAGAAAACTTCCTTCGTACAGTCCTCCTGAAGGCCCCTTTCACCTCCTTGTTCCTCAGGCTGTAGATCAAGGGATTCAGAACAGGGTTTGCCAAGGCATAGAAAACAGAGGTGATCTTGTCCTGATTGGCAGAATATTTTGAACTAGGCTGCAGATACATGAAAGAAGCTGTTCCATAGGAGACCATGACAGCTATCAAGTGGGAGGCACAGGTGGAAGAAGCTTTGTGCCTGCCCTTGGAAGACTGGATCTTTAGGATGGCAATTATAATATAGGTGTAGGACACGAGAATCATCCAGATTGTAGACATTGCCACCACTGTACTGCAGGTGAAATGAATAATGTCAATGACAAGGGTGTCGGAGCAGGACAGCTTCAGAACTGGAGGAGCATCACGGAAGTGATTGATGATGTTGAAGTGGCAGAAGGACAGGTGGAATACAACTGAAGTCTGAATGATGGCATTTATGCAGTTCACAGTGTACAAGCGAAGCACCAGGAACACACAGAATTGCATGGACATGATGCTTGTGTAAAGCAAGATAGTGCAAGATATGCCACCCCTGCCAGCAGATAACATTCACAGCATACAGCAATACAGAACAAGGAAAATGGCATGGCACAGCCAGTGAATGTGATTGCTTTGGTCTCTGCTGCTGAAGTCATCAGTGCTGTTGATGTGATGATGGCTGAGTAAGTCACATCTAAAAAGGCCACGTTGCTGATGAAAAAATACATGGGAGTATGTAGGTGGTGGTCAGCCTGGATTAACAGGATCATGCCTATGTTCCCCACCAGGGTCATCAGGAAGAGCCACAGAAGCAGCACAAAGAGGATGGCCCACAGGTTAGAACTAGTTGTGAATCCCAACAGGATAAATGCAGTCATCATGGTTTGATTTCCATCTGCCATGGAACTCAGATGTACTCTCCTCTCCAGATGAGAAAGATCACGTCACACTGGAAGAGGAGTCAGAAAAAAATATGACTAGCAATACTTTGGTATAAGTTTGGCCACCTCTTGAAGGAAGTCTAAACTCTAGGTAATGTTTGTTATCGCAGTCTTCCTTCATGACCTCATGGATCAGAAGCTTTCTCCAGTACATCTATACAAACTTGAGAGTTTTTAATCATGTTTCTTCTGCTCCTGACTCTGTGTTATCACATCAGCCCATAAAACTTCAGCAGCACTTCATCCCTTAAATGCCTTAAAACAAAATAGGACACAGACATTTGTTCAAGCTTCCAAGAACACCAGTTAAAACGATGCTGCATGCTTGGATAAGGAAGGCCTAATTTTGTATTAGCTCAGAGCCAGCTATATCACTATATCAGGCTGAGTAACAAAGTAGCAGTTAGGAATTGATTTCCATCATTAAGATTATACTTTTACTGACCTTAGCACACCTAACTTTATGGGCAGGGTTCATCTTTCTCATAACTTGATGCAGGTCATTTTACTAGTTTGTTTTCAAACTACCCAGGACAGGATCTATCTAAATCAGTATTTGAGGCTTCCTCTATTGTTCATAGGGAAAGAGAGGCCACCAGATCATAATTCATCCCAGATATCATGCTTGCACTTTTCAAAAGAATGATGAATTACTCTGTGGAGGTACATATTTCTCCATTGCTCATGAAATACGACTAGAGATTCTAGACAAGACACTCCAAAAGTCCATGTTAGAATTGGAAGATTAAGATTTTTTGATTCTCTGGCCCAATGACAGCAGATTTTAATTCCTTTTACATTTCTGAAAGCAACAGGCTTCTGGCAGGGTCTTGTTCAACCCCCACATGTATGCCATGCCTCAGATGTGCTGTGGGAGATGGAATCACTTTCTTCCATTGCTGGCAAGAGGCTGAAGAGATTTTTGGTGCACTCCAGGCACTGACAACATCTCCACAGACATCAACAACTAGTCAATGAAGAGAAATAATAACTTACAGGTTATGAGTAATTTCATCTTAAAGAAAGTTTTAAAACAGCATGTGTGAATAAAATGCCACAATACGTTTTATTTTCAATTGGCTTTAAAGTGCTCCTATACAACTGCCTTAACCTAAGAGGTATAGAAAGCCTCAGGTGGGTAAGATGAATCCCACTGTTGGATTTACTATCCCTCTTCCTTTTCCAGTTCAACACCGGTTCAGAGAATAAGCTCAGCCTTGGGTGTGGTGGTCTGCTAATGAACCCACTCCTGAACTCGCATCCTTGAATGCCTGTTTACCAGAGTAATCTCTGTTTTTCAGAAAGCTACATTCACGTTCTTTGAATGCTGGATTTCCATTTTTTCAGAGTTTGGGCTCTTCCCACTCCATTTTCTGAAACCGAAAGGAACAATAAAAATGTCATTCACATGAGATTTGGAGTCAAAACACTTCCTGGACTTTTCAAATTTGCATGCATATACTTTCCTGCTGGCTAAATAGCCATTAAATTTTTTACAGTAATACCACTAGCTTCATAATTATCTCTTAACTATTGCTGACTATTCATGCAAAAGACTGCACAGAGGAAGTCACCTGAGGAGTTCCAGAAGGGTGAAGCTTCTGTGATAATTACAATCAAAAGGGACCATGGAACATTCTGACTTTAAACAACACCTTTCCTTCCGTACGTTTATGCCAATCACCAGTTTTTCAGAGGTGCTTCTCTCTCTCTCTCCCTCTCTCTCTCTCTCTCTCTTACAGGATGAGCCTCAGAAAAATAGTTCAATCTATATATGTAAAAATAATAAATAATTTTTATACCACTGAAGAGGACACTCACCTGAAAAAGATGCAGAAGGTAAGCTTCATTTCACTTACTTGTGGGTGTCTGCACCTGTACTAAAGTGTTTAAAGTCCTATTGCAATCAACAGACATCTAATCAGGGCTATAGGGGAGCTCAGGGTCTGATTACTCTCATTCTTACCAGGACTCTTACATTTGGTCAGAGTAATAGTTCTCTTCGTTCCACTGACTGTATAGGGTAAATATTCACTGTCCATCAGAAGGATTCTCCCTTCATTGCCTACCCACCCAGAGGTTCACCACCAGCATGCTCACTGACCAAGGCTGTTCTGACCCAAGCAGCAATGGCTAAGTAGGCTGTTTCAGTATGCTGAGGACATCAAATGGCATTTCTTCATCAACGCACTAATCTGCAATAAAGAAAGAAATAGAAGACGCCAAAGTGATATTCAGCATGATTAGGATTCTGTCTGCAGTAAATAATGTCTCTGCTCCCCCAAAGGAGAACTGATTGCCATTTCCTGGGAAGAAAAGTGAACATCCTTTTACACCTCAGAGCCAGAACACCACTACTACTTTCTTCGCAGCAGCCACCTGTTCCAGTTGGAGACTTACAGAAGTATTGATTTTCACAGATGTCATGTGGTCATCATCTCCCTGGCGGACACTTGTATATGAACGTCATCAAGGCAGGTGGTGTTAGGATTACTAGAACACATGGCCTGTCTCCTTGGGGATAACTACTAACAACACTGCGTCTCCCAAATGTGCATGATCTGCCCTTCCCTCTTTCTCTCTTCTCACTTTCAAAGTCAGATCGCTTTTGAAAGAGCAAAATCTCAGCAGAGACTGACAGGTAGGCAGAAAGAGTGAGTGATCCACATGCACACAATAAATGCAGGGCATACACTTGGATGCCGCCTACCTCCCTGCACTGTCTTGAACCTGTTGATTCTGTTCCAGACCAGGTATAAAATTTAAATTTGTATTTTCAGCAGCTCATATTAGGTGACTTAATAATATTAGGACAGATTAATAAAATACTTCACAACCTACTTTTCAATCATCACAGTGTAGTCATTTTCCTTCTAATTATACTGACTGATTAATTAGTGGTTGCTCTTTGCAATCTTTAGAGCTGCCAAGAGTAGCAACATTTACCTGAGATGCTAGTTACAAATCACACAGAAAAGGCTGAAGTACTCAAAGCCTTCTTTATCTTGGACTTCACCAAGGTAAGGTCAGTGCCCAAGTCTCTGTGCCAAGAAGCAGCAATGAAGCAAAAGACAAACCACCGATAGTAAAGGAAGGTCCAGCAAAGGGCCACCAAGACAACTAGAGCACTATAGCACTTGACTTATGACAAAAGGATGAAGAAATTAGGTTTCTTCAGTCTAGAAACAAAAAAGTGCAGTGGGACTCTAATTACAGTTTTCAAATATCAACACGGTTATCTCTAAAGAAGGTTACATTACTTCACAAGAATGTATGTCCATAGGACAAGAGGCAATGGATAGAAGAAAAAATTCTCCACTGTGAGAACAAATAAACATTGGAATACATTGTTCTGAGAAGTGGTGGATTGTACTTTGCTGGAAATCCTCAAGGCTTGGCTTTGCAGGGTCCTGGATAGCCTAATTAGGGCCCTGCTTTCAGCAAGAGGTTGGAACAGACGATCTCTTCTGTTGTTTTCCAACCTAGACTTTTCTACGATTCTATAAAACTTGAGTCTTGGTTCTCTAATATTGGCACCTACACACCTGCAAGACTCCTATCTGGCGGACCATGCAGATGTGAAAGGTACAGTCAACCAAGGCCTGGACATGCACACCAGAAGGGCTGTTAAGAGAATGGTTACACCTCTCAGCCCATACATCCAACAGCTTACTTTACAACACTACAAAGTCACTTAGGAGTCATTCAGCTCCCACGCTTATTACAGATCTGCAGGCTTACTAAGTACATACATAAAACACTCACAAGGTACCACCATTAAAAAAACCACTTAGAAGTAGGTGTGCAAAAAGTTTTTGATAAACTGGATTTAAGCAAGAGCTCACATTACTGATAAAAGAGTCCCAGGGTTACTACTGCTACCTGTAATGCTGAAAGCAAGCTGATAACTGAATGGGAAACAATCACACATACACACACACGCATAAAACCAGAATCCCATTTTCAAACCCTAGCAACTGAAGAGAAGACTTAGAAAGACTGACACACTTGCAAAACCAGATGTGTGGAGTGAAGCTCTTTGAAAATGACTCAGTGAATAAGAACTAGTTAAAGAATAATTTGCCACAGAAATGCTGGTAGTGCTTAACAGCTAACAGCAAATGTATATGCTACTAGAGGATTTCTGGAGAGAAGGAGAAACAACAGCAACAAGAACTACAGACACTGCTTGGCTGAGAGGCAGGCTGCACACAGACCCAAGAACAGACCCATCTGCCCAAATCACCTATATAAAGTGCCAAAACAAGTATTTTTTATGCAGCATCCTGGTCAACACTACAAGAAAGGAGGAGTGGAGGAATTTGTTGAATCCCACGTGAGAGAAATGAAAATTTTGTTGGCCACTTTTAGAATAAACTATCTACACTCATGGACATGGCCTTGGAAAAACTACAGAATAGGAATGTCTTGAAACAGATGAAAAATGGAAGAAGTGCTCTGAGTTCTTGTGTTTCTCTATTGGTGGTGCAGGGAACAGCACTCTGACAACTACACCTGATCAGTGCTTGGTCTCTCAAATAGTCATCAATATCACCTAGCATTTCTCTTCAGTGGATGATCATGATCTTTTCTGTGGACATTGATTAAATCTTCTCCAGCTTAGACAAGTCTACAAACTTTGGATAATTTAATGCTACAGACTCTAAACCAAACTTGCTCATTCTTTTCATGACAGAATCATGTATGCAGACATAGACCAGGTCATACAGACCACCTTTAATATATAAAAATTACCCCGAAAGGATCATTAATAGCCAAATATCTCATAATCTAAACCATGATGATTAATGAATGCATAAAACCTATGTACTTGTTAGGAAAACTACAGCCATGGGAATGGGCTTGGTGGGGTCTGTAGGGGAAGAAGATGGTGGGGCTTGACTCTGATCTGGCACTATGAAGAAATATGAGAGATGGAGAATGAGAGGAAGCCTGGAAAAATAGCACTGTTGATCTATTTTTCACATAGCTGTTGAGGAGGAGGGGTGAGCTCCTGGTGTTTCTGGTGCCAAATGCTGGACATGTGGTGGGCACAATCCACTCCAAAGACAGGATCAGATGGAGGCTGATGAGGGCATTACATATCAGAGTGTAATGCAGGTGTGTCATAGTTTAACTCCATTTGGCAACTAAGCACCACACTCGCTCTCTCTCCCCCCGCAGTGTGGGGGAGAATTGGAAGGCTAAAAGTGAGAAAGAAACTCATGGGTTGAGATAAAGGAAGTTTAATAATTAAAAAGAAACCACAACACAATTGTAAGAAGAAAAAAAAAAAAAAAAAAAAAAACAGAACCAAAGAGACAGTAAAATAAAAAGCAAGAAAAACAAGCAATGCAAAAGAAAGCAATTGCTCACCACCAACCAAGTGACGCCCAGACAGTCCCCAAGCAAGGGCAGCCCCCACCAACCTCCACACCCCCAGTTTTATTGCTGAGCACGATGTAATATGGTCTGGAATATCCCTTTGGTCAGTTGGGGTCAGCTGTCCTGCTGTGTCCCCTCCCAACTCCTTGTGCACCCTGAGCCTACCTGCTGGCATGAGGAGCAGAACAGCCCTTGATGCTGTGCAAGCACTGCTCAGCAATAGCTAAAACATCCCTGTGTGATCAACACTATTTTCAGCACAAATCCAAAATACAGCCCCATACAAGCTACTGTTAAGAAACTTAACACTATCCCAGCCAAAACCAGTACAGTGTTAGCAAAAAGGACTTGCTTGTATTTTCTTCTCTTCTTTTAGTTCATGCACAGGTGCTGGAAAGAAGGAAGCAGAAGTACACATGGTCATCTTCAGTCATACCTCCATATCGCAATAATGCTTGCTGCAAGCGACTCCAAAAGTCGCTCGGGTGTTCATCTGATCTTTGCCTCACTTCCTGAACTCTTTCCCAGTTAACACTGGTTTGTCCTGCAGCCTTTGTTGCCAGGACCAGATTACGGCAAGCTGTTTCACATGCAACTCAGTCATTTGCGTTGTTTCAATTCCAGTTAGGGTCTGCATTTGACCAAGGCTGTCTGTTCCCATCACAACTTGCTAATTCTCTTTTTCCAGTATCCGATGTCTATCTCCTGAATGAAATATTTGCTGCAATAGCACTTGAACATACCTCCAACAGGGGTGATGTCCCTCTATCATTGTAGAGAATAGATGTGCAGCCTTTTCCAGGTCCTCTTGTACCTGGGACATCTGTTGTGCCCATTGAGTCAAATCTCTTGGAGCCCACGGTCAATAAACATAGACATGTAATGGAGGGGGTGGTTGTTGTCCTGCTGCCACAGGCATTCCTGCAGCCAGATGAGCCATCACTCTCCCAACCATAGGAGCTAGCAAAGCAGGAGTGTGACTTTCAGGAGGAAGTGCTGGGTATAGCTGTCCTGGTTTCAGCTGGGATGGAATTAATTTTCTTCCTAATAGCTGGTATATTACTGTGTCTTGGATTTAGGATGAGAATAATGTCGATAACACCCTGATGTTTTAGCTATTGCTGAGCAGTGCTTGAACTAAGTCAAGGACTTCTCAGCTTCTCATACTGCCCTGCCAAGTGCACAAGAAGCTGGGACGGGACCCAGCCAGGACAGCTGACCCAACCTGGCCAGAGGGATATTCCACACCATATGACATCATGCTGAACAAAAATGGAGGGGGGCATGGCCGCTGCTCAGGAACTGGCTGGGCATCGGTCAACAGGTGGTGAGCAATTGCATTGTGCATCACTTGTTCTGTATACTCCTTTGTCACCATTGTTATTATTCTCTTCCTTTTCTGTCCTATTAAACTGTCTTTATCTCAAGCCACAAGTTTTACTTTTTCTCCAATTCTCTCTGCCGTCCCAGTGGGGGGGGGAGTGAGCAAGTGGCTGTGAGGTGCTTAATTGCCAGCTGGGGTTAAACCATGGCAACAGTGTAGGGGTCGGAGCAGGAGCAGGAGCAGGCGCAGAGTGAAGTGGAGCAGGTGTAGAATATAGACTTGAGTCTCCCAGCATTTTATTGTGCTACCATCTGTCTTACATTAGCTGAATCCCCATATCCCCCAGTCATTTAAAAGCCCAATTATTCCAGACAAACCAGTAGTTCATTTGCTGAGGTTTCTGATCCTCCAAGCGTTGACACAGGAAAGTCAGCTTGCTCATATCAATTGAACTTTCCAGGAGCCACTGCTCGGAGGGCATCCCCTCTTGAGTTTCAGCTGGCCACTCATCCTGACAGAGAACTAGAGCTCCAGCTTCACTGAGTTTGGATATACCGTTGATTTTCTTCCAGTTTTCCAGAATTTCTGCCAGAGGTGAACCCCATTATTCCTTACCTATTGAACCCCCCATAACTTATGCTGCCCCCGGTTTTAGCACCTTCCCAGTGAATGCGGATCCCACAAGGACAATTGGGGGAACTCACCCCATGCTGGCTGTGTCACATGAGGTAGCTACGCTCACCAGGTTGGAAACCTGCAGTGTCCCATCTGGGTCGCTGTCAGAGATCACTCATACAGATCTGACTTAGTAGTTAGTTTATGAGGTTCTGATCAGTAGATTTAGGTATGTAAAATATTTAATAAATACGGATGGATTGGTGATCAATACCCTTTTATTTACTACAAAAAGTTGATATGGGATACAAAAGTTATTGCTTAAGCTTACTTTATGTATCTAAATGTTACATGCAGGCAGAAAAAAGTCACTTACAAACCCATTGATGTCTGGTGTCGGGTAAGGGATCTCTCAGCCTTGAGGAGTAACCTTGAGAGGTGTCCCTACTCAAGTGGGGATCACCACTGTGCAGCCAGCTGCTATGGAGGGAGAGCTCAAGGTCTCATTAAGGCTGCTAATATTTATAGTGTGAAGTAGTTGGCTGCTAGTCAAACCACAAGTATATGCATCCTTTTTTGTACTTGGGGGTCTCTGATAAAGTGGTTTTGATCCCTGTACCAATTCAGGCAGTCAGGCAGTTAGAGCTATTACTCAATAGGTGTAACCAAAACAAAAGGAAAATCTTTGTAACTTAGAAATAGTTAGAATATTTGTAAGACAGAGCGCTCCAGAGTAATCTCACTTTAGACAGCTCAGCCTTGGAAGAACAGATGCATGGAACCATAAAAATAAGAAAGTTGCAAGATGAGTACAAAACCAGCCTTGAAGGACATGGTATATGTGATCCCAGGACTGAGCTTGCGCAAAAACAGAGGTCAGTTGGCGAACGCAGTGAAGAAGAGTACTGAAGACCCCCAACGACCACCCGGAGGCACCAACAAGCATGCGTGAAGGACTTTAGCACATGTTAGTAAGTTCTCGGAAATAAGATGAATATGTACAACAATTCCGGGAAATCAAATGCATGTGTATGTAATAGGCCAATATAAGCTACAAGCTAACACTGTTTAGGTATGCATGCTAGGTGGAATTATCCCCTGTGCATCTGGCGTCGCAATAAAGAATGCCTGCTTTCTAACATACAAACAAGTGTTAGAGAGTTCTTTTACGACTGACTTTTCCAGTAACAGTTTAAACCAGTTTCATGTCCTTGTCCATGGTCCAGGGGCTGTTACACCCATGGGTTCATGTTCAATCATGAGGCCTGTTGTTCCTTTATCAGTCTGAACCAAAGTACAGCCAACTTGATTAGGAGTTGAGCGTCTCCATTGCAGTCGCCAAATTGTTAGCAAAAAGGACTTGCTCGCATTTTCTTTTCTTCTTTTCTTCCAGTTTGTGCGCGTGTACAGGAAAGAAGGCAGCAGAAGTGCACACTAGCTAAAACACCTTTTATTGCCAGCAATAAAGGTGCCTCTCGGCTGGGCGCCTGAGAAGGACCCCATGTTACACTCTTGATTCTTTATATACAATTTTAAGACTACTCACATACACGCTTTTACAATTTGCATAACCTATTGGCTTTGGCCATGACACCGCTTGCTACCATTCACTTTTGAGCGACCGCCCCCCTCTGCAAGCAAGCTTAATGCATCTTTATTAGCTGAGTTTGCACTATTTTGTTACAACTTTGCTGCTTTCAGCTGGTTTGGTCTGGTTTCTTCTAACAGCAGGCCCTCTTGTACAGGTGAGGTCATTGTCAGTCAAGTTCTATTGCACATGTCTTTGAAGCCAGCTTTACATTGGAGCTTTTTCTTATGCAGCAGCAGCATGCTTGCTCAGAACAGGTGAGTTCAGAAAACTGTGGAGCAGAAGAGCAAAAACTTGTTTGCTCTTGATTTTCCATGCAAATACAGGGGGTGAAAAGTGAGGCCTCACGATCCTTCTGACTTTTCATATTTTAAGCAGAAAGTCTCAAAATAGTTACCATAGAGATAATTGATCTGAGGTGGTTACGCATTTTAGGCATGACTTTTTTTTATTTGGAGATGTTGGCTCTTCGTTTCATATTGAAGACGAGTTAGCCAAGTGCTGGGTAATTCATCCACAACCAGGGAACATGAACTGTGTTTGGACTATGGTTAGACAAGTTACTTTTACCTTTCCAATGAAGTATTGTTGCAATGGTGATTGTGCTCAGCAAAAGAGCAATCATGCGCTCAGAGCCTTGGCGTATGTGCTTGATCACGGAACCAGTGGGGCAAAGACTGAATGCCTCTAAATCACAATCACCCCTAGACCCAACCATACTGCAACATCACAGTGCCTAGATTGGATAACAGGCCTCCTTGCCTTCCCCCACCCCAGAGGGGACTGAGCCTGATACAGACAGCTGCATACATCAGGGTGATCAGGGTGCACACCAAGCCAGGCTATCTTTCCCCCTCTGCAAAGCCTGTGTTCACAGGGAACTTCGTGCAAAGTCATTTGCAGAGTCTGGTTCTGCATCAGGGTTTCTATGCAGCGAGCAGCTCCCTCTCTGCAATTCACTGGAAGTCAGCACTTGCTGCAAAATTTTGTCACTCAGTCAGAAGGGCCTTGGCTGATGGGAGACCTCCTTCCTTCCATGGTACTCCTCACCTTTTCACTGGTGCTGCTGGTGGAGAACGAAGGGAGGTGCAGCAAGGAGCTACTGTTCTCACAGGTATAAGAGATTGACCTGATGGCTAAACTTTCCTTTCACCATAGTCTCCACTACCCCAAACTGGAAGATATTAATTGAAGTTGTTTTACCCGACTCAGACCTGGAAGATACTAATTGAAGTTATTTTTCATGTAATTTTCATTTCATATAAATGAACTGTAGAATTCACTGGTGTTGTGTGTTCCAGAAAATTGCATAATGAAAAAAAAAAGGAAGCCTCAGTGATATTTGTGAAGAAGAACCCACAAATGGTTATCAAATTAAAGCAATGCAGCCTTTCTCTCGGGAACTCTGAGAGCTTCCACTGAAGTCCAGGACTAAACCAATACATTCCTAGATTTTTTTCTTCTCTCTCAGCTCATCGTCACTGTTAGAGGTGGGAAACCCAGCTAAAAGCCCTTTGCTCCTATCCACAGTGTGGCTCTGTATTGGTTACAAAGGAAGAGGCTGTCATAGTGTTCTGTGTTGGGGGCAGGGGTCATGGTGGGAGGAGATCAGAGGGAGAGAGGGGGGAATGGTGCAGGTTTCCTTCTGGATCTCCATGAGAAATTCCTGACAACCAATGGCTTAATAAAATAGCTGCTTTATTAACACAGGATAAGAAGAGGAGTATCGATAGTGAGCAAATCTTACGTCCGTTCAGGTGCTTGATACCCCATGTCTGATGCAGTGCAGCATCAGAGGGATCCTGGATGGATGTTCCCACAGCACTGTGCAGATCCCATTCATGCAGGGAAGCGCCTCCCTCCTTTTTGGTCATTCAAGCTATTCTATAATTTACTTACAAGAAAACAACTCTACTCCTAAATGATGTTCACATGAGAACTTCTTGCTGCACTGTTAGACACAGGCAAGGTCATGCAGGTGGCATGATAACCAGCACTGAGTGGTTGCTGCCCACCTGCTCCTCTGTTACAATGAGCTGCTGAGGTTGTCCTACAGCCAAGGGGTTTGTGCAGCCCAACACAGCCTGAAAGAATTGCTGGACATGTGGCACAGCGCAGCAGAGCACAGCTCAGAGTTAACCTGGATCGCTGCCTCCTAGATGTACAGTAGTCTCCTGGTTGGATCAATACATGTTTAAACCACTGTAGAAGGAATTAATGAATTGCCACGTGTTAGTTGGGATGCAGTGAGAGTGCGTCACACGAAGAAACAAGGAAAGTTGTGATTTTTATGTGAACAGTTAGCTGAGAGGTAGTAGTTAGTGATTTTATTGATTCTTTTTTCCCTTTTACATAAATAACTAAATTTAAGATCATATATCAATACCAACTAATCACTAAGTTAATTTTAAATTAAATTCCCTGCATCAGATGGTTTTGCCTATGACAGTAGATGGTGGAGAAGGCAGGAAAACCTTAATTTATCATAGCTTATAACTGGAATAATTGGCTTAGCTGGGAATCTCTGGAAAGAGCCTTTGATTCTTGTTTTAGAATTTTTTTTAAATTTATTTTTGTGGATGCTTTGTCTTTATGTATCTGCCAGTGTTAAGTGTACCCTGTGGACCTGCTAGTAAGCCAGGACTGCCAAGAGTGGTGAGTCCCCACTGCCTGTGTGCTTGGGAATGAACGTGAACATAGTGTGAGCAGTATGGCATGGCGGTGGAAAAGGAAGGGACTGAAAGAACCTGAGAATATTGGCCCTGGTTGGGAAGATGACCAGGACGAGATGGGATGGTACTGTGATCCTGTGGCTTGGAGCTTGGATCGCCACCTGGGCTGCTCTGGGAGCAGTTAGCAAAGACAATATATCTGGGCTGCTGCAGACTGGGATCCTGACACCTGGGATGGTGCTATTTGGGACTGTGATGATGAAGGAAAACCAGAAGTCAGCAGCCTCTCCCACCACAGTTAAGCAGATTTGTGGGAATGTGAGCATCATTCCCCAGCATGCGACTACTCACAGTAATTGATAGAGGATGAAATTAAGAGTTTGTGGAAAACTTACAGCCTCTGCACTCAGGAAACCCTATTGCAGTGGCTACAGTGGTGCTAGGAAAGCAGAACAGGCAGTATACAACTGGTGGCTTTGGAGGGCAGTGCTCTCAGGAGTCTGGGGCCATGTACCTCATAAATACTGTCCCGCTTGACAGGGATGGACTTTGGAAGGTGGTTCATAGAGCAGTGTGTGGAGCAATGACCAGATCCCACAGTGAATGAGATACTCTCCTGGAGGGACTGGGACAAAGAGGGTCAATCATCTACAGTTGCTCGTGCTGCTGGAGTGTGTTTATAAGCAATGGGGAAGGGATCCCCAAAAGGGATCCCACTGATGCCATGGCTTGAATGCTCTGACGGTTGGGCACGCTACCAAATTAATGCCCTTCTGTTTCACCAAGTAAGGTGATGGGATGTCCTGTTGATCAAGGAATGTACTTGTATTAGGAGGGGGCAGGAGGCCTGAGGATCAGCATAGGGTCAGCAGCTTAGCCAGAAAGAGTAATAAAGATGCAGTGAACTCCTCACATCTTCCTCCTACCTCTTGGGATATTCCTAAAAGAAACAGGACTGGTAGACTCTTTTGATTGCTTCTGGTTCTGATGTACCTGCAATCCTTCAAACTGATTTCCTGGACCATAGTAAGTGGACTGAGAGAGGGGCAAGGTTGTGAATGTCTGGAGCTGTCATCGTCATTTACTCAGGAGAAAAACAACTGCAGAACTACCCAGGGCTTCCACTGATTCTGATGCTGTGGACGGACCCAGCCGTTGTTCTCTTGGTGGCAAGAGTATTTGTCATTGGCAGTATTGAACCAACTGGGGGGCTCGTGTTGACATTGAAAAATTAAATGATTCTCTTGAAGACACAACGGGTCCTGTCCAAAATGCATTCACCTGGGGAGGGTGACTATTGCTGGACTCTGAGCTCTCCACACACTTACTCGTTTGAGCCTTGCAAAGCTTTAACCAGATCCCAGAAGGAAGAGGTGTGTGCATTTTTGAGTGTGCATGTCTAAACCAGAGCAGCAAGTACTGACACCATTTCGCTGTATTTCAGGGAGCATTTCAACGGCAGAAGGGCATAAATTTAACTGGCTGTTGTGTACCACATGGTGACAGCCACCAGCTCGAAGGGATTGTGTGTCCTCAGTGAGCTGATAGCATCCTCATGATATAAGGGAGGATGCAGGCATGGGATATGAGGATGCAGGTGTGGGATATGAGGACTGCAGAAGTGATATATCTGAAGAGGTGTACCAGGGTGGTTTCCCATGGGCAGCTCAGTGGCAGCTGCTCTGGCCTGAGCAGGTCTTTGGTCTCCTTCTTTCATGCTGTTTCAGGACTGTGTCCTCGGTGTGACACAGCCGTAGAAATTTGATTTTGTCTTATAGTGGCATCCCTGGGCTTTCTCAGGCCTCACGCCCTCCAACTAATAGCATTTGGTATGGTCCCAGGCCTATTACGGATGTAGCTGCTGGATTTAAACCTGAGCCAGAACAACAATCATTTTTCTCTCATGACTCATTATATTGCAGATGTAAGGGTAAGGTCCTCTAAGTTATTTCTGGGATCTTCTCTATGCTTAACAAGGACACTGCACTGCAGCTTATGTAACAAATGGCATCGTGAGACCCTCTGACAATTCCATTTCTTTTAAAATCAAATTAAAAATCAGGGTTTCTGTACAAGTTTTTTTAACCTTATGTGGTGGGTTGACCCTGCCTATATGCCAGGTGCCCACCAAGCCGCTCTGTCACTCCCTATCCTCAACTGGACAGGGGGAGGAAAAATATTATGAAAGTCTTATGGGTTGAGATAGGGACAGGGAGACCACTCACCAATTACCGTCACAGGCAAACCAGACTTGACTCAGGGAAATGAATTTTAACTTATTGCCAATCAAAATCAGAGTAGGATAATGAGAAATAAAACCAAACCTTAAAACACCTTCCTCCTACCCCTCCCTTCTTCCTGGGCGCAACTTCACTTCTGACTTCTATACCTCCTCCCCCTTGAGTGGCGCAGGGGGACGGGGAATGGGGGTTGCAGTCACTTCATCACACATTGTCTCTGCTGGTCCTTTCTCCTCACACCCTTCCCCTGCTCCAGTGTGGTGTCCCTCCCATGGACATAGGGGAAGCTTCTAGCTGCTTCTCACAGAACCCACCCCTGTAGCCTCCTGCTACCTTGCCACACAAACCCAGTACACCTTATTTATCTTATTTACCAGATTCTGGCAAGGGGAGAGGATAGATAGAAGAAAACTGCAGAGCAGGAGCTCTGTGTCATCAAAATACTGGCTCTTTACAAAGAACCATCTCTGAGGTTATTTCTTTTGCCAAGCAGACCAGCTTCTTTAGTCAGCTCTTTGTCTTCCAAGCAAAACAAACTAGCCTGAAAATAAGATTTGTTCAAGCATATTAAATATCTATCTCTAAAACAGTTCAATGCAGTAGTCAGCTTTGCCTAATCCTGTTTTCAAGCACTGATTGTTAGACTTCAACAATGCCATTGGAGCCAATATAAAGATGCTCTTGAAATTATTTGTGAAGTTTACATCTTTGTGATACGCCAGGCACAAACTTCTTAATTTTATCGACTGAGAGGTTCTTAGAACCATCCCAAGCCATTTCCTGGAAAAGCAAACTAATTATATGAAATTGCTTCCTTTGATGCTTAAGTCACAAGCACCTTGAAATTTTAATCTCTTTGGAACCTGCATTGGGTTTTTCTCATTGAAACCAGAATGATTACTCCAAATTAGCACTAGCAATAATCTGCAGAGTTTTCTCTTAGAAAAGCCAAGAAATCACTAATAAAGTTTTTTTTCGAAAGAAAATCTTAAACATTCGCATTTAAACGCGTGAAGAGAAGAGAAGAGCAGAGAAGAAAAGAGAAGAGAAAAGAGAAGAGAAGAGAAAAGAGAAGAGAATCCCTGCAGTCGCATTGTCTCCTCCCTGTTACCTTGGGCTGTCATCAATCAGTCCTCTGCTGCCGGCAGCGGCTCGGTTAAATTGGGGCACTCATGCACTCATGCACTCCCCCCGCAATGGACATTCTTGTGCACCCCACTTTGGAGACAAATCTTCTACACTGAGCTGAATTGCCAAATCTTTTTTTTTTTTCCCAACTTTATCTTCTTTTTTATGCTTCTCCTCCTTTTTTTCTCAGTTTTCAGTTGAGGCTTTCTGGTTTCGCCATCTTCCCATGAACTTGCACTCGATAAATGCAGGTGTACGCTGGGTTTCCCCAGTTGCTCTTCACAACGAGTTTGATATATGAAAAGGCTCTGGGAAACGGCGCGTTCTGTGAAGAAAAGAGGGAGAAGGAAACGGGGGTGTTAAGAGGGACAGTGCAATCAACGTATGTCCCCCTGCCAGCCCTGCTCCTGCTCAAGAACAAGCTCTGGAAAGTGGGTCGGAGCGGCTGTGGAAATCCGAGACTCGCTGCTGGGACGGGGGCTGCTGGGGAGGCTGGGGACAGGGGAAGGGGGAAGGCACCTGGCATCCTCTGCATGCCAGCCCGGCTGGGTCTCAGTCTCCCTTCCCTCTGCCCCTTCCCTCTGCTGCTTGCTCTGTGCTGACAGAGAGGCCGGGGAGGTGCTCCTATGCGTGGGGCAGCTGGTGTGCTACTCCACCAAGCTCCCACTGTCTGCTCTACCTGCTTGCCTCCTGGCAGGCGTGAGAGCACCGTCAGAGAAGGGGCATGCTATGCTGGGAGGAGAGGACACTGTCCAGCCTGCCAGCAGACCACAGGATGGAGTGACGGTGCTGCCCGAGGCCTTTTGCCACCAGGCGTCCCTGTTTCTCCACGGCACAAAGACCTTGCTTGGGTGGAGTGGCCGCGTGTGCGGCTGGCTCTGCTGCTGAAGGCAGTGGGTGCAGCCAGGGATCTCTCGGGACTCGTGCTCTTGCGGGCCTGACCCTGCCCTCGCTATCCTTTTGCTACCACCACCGCGTGCTACTCAGCCCTCCCAACCCCGCCAGGTCTCTCTCGGGGGCGGTGCGGGCCCCTCTGCCCAGGGAGAAAGCATCCACGCTCTTCCTGCCATGGACTTGCAGGCAAACCTCTTTTGCTCCCTGGCACCTCGCCCCCGTGCGCGAACCGTACCTTCAGAGGGAATGTCTGAATGGCCTCTTTTGCCACGTCGTACGTGAACGTCCCAAGGAGAGTTTCCTCTTCTCCGTCCGCATCCACTCCCTCAGGGGCAAAGCACAAGGAGAGCAGCTCAGACTCGTCCCGACAAAGAGGGAACGTACGCGCTGGATCAGCCCTGTTATCGACCCAGCCTCTCCTGGGGCTGTAGCAGTAGTCTAGCACTGGTTATGGTGGAGCTCAGTCTCCGCCTTGAGTTTTGGTCAAGAAGCCTGAGGTGCTTGGCCAGAACAAGTCTTAAGAGGGATGAAACCTCTAGAGCCCTGGAAGTATCCCGCTAGGGCACTGCAGTGCTCAGGAGAGAGCAGGGCACAAAGCTCAGAGGATGCACAAAAGCAAGCGAGACCCTGTCACGGCTTTCTGCCAGGGCCACATCCCTGCCAGAAGTGCCCAGCAGAGACTTACAAAGGCAGCGATGTCTCTGGGGGCGCTGATGACGGTCCCAGAGGGAGAGACTTCTTTGTAGATGTGCTGCACAGTGACGGCAGTCAGATGGACTCGTGCTGGCAACCTGATGACCACCTGGCCCTGATGCCCTTGGAAAGGCCAGCAGTTTCCTGGGGAAACATCCGGCTGCAACCAGAACGCGAGAGCAATGAAGTGTGAGAGAGTGTTGGGGCCAACACAACTGCCCACGTAGCTTGAAGGCTGGGCGCCGGTGTGTCTGGGGGGGCTATTTCTGGTTGAAAATGAGGCGCGTGTGAGGAAAAGGAGAGAAGCAGGAGGCCTTCTTCCCTGCCTGACAAAGGGGGCTCTCAGTATTACAGAGCAGAGGAGAATACCGGCTGTGAAACCATCCTAGTCAGGGCCTAGCAGAACCACAACTCTGCCCAGTGGCTCTGCAGGGCACCCCCCACCTCCCGCCTCCCACCCCCGAAAAGGCGCTCTTAGGGATGAGTGTGGAAACGGGGTCGCCAGGGAGAAAGTCTTTCAGCCCAGCCGTGTGTTAGAGCTTTGGTTTCAAGAACCTGATCAACCCTGTGGGCTTGAGAAGTACCACTGGGCTGAGGGGAGAGCCCCTGAGCTCGGTCCCCAACTTCACAGGAAGGAAGGAAAGCTTCCCTGATGATTTCTGCTACGCTACCTGCAGAATAGTATCAGGAGGGTTGGCAGTGTGAAAGAACCATAAAACCCTGCAGCCCCAATTCTCTTTGCAGTGGTAGGTCTCAGAAGTTCTCTGCGTGTCGATGAAGGCACCTGTAAGGAAAGGAGAGCAGATGACTGCAAGAGGCCACAGACCAGGAGGACTTGGGGCTCAGATGCTATTTCTGATGCCGCCGGGCAGTTCCTTGCCTGCCAGTCCTGTCCTCCTCACTACGCTGGTGGGGGTGGCAAGCTGCGCAGGGGAATGACGGCATCCACGTGCCTGGTGACTGCTGCTCTCACAGTGCCACAAGGAGACAGCAGGTGCCCATGTGAATGACGGCAGACCAAAGCTGAGGGCTTGCTGCCTGGGCAGCAAAGGACGGCCCAGGCATTGTCTTTTCAGTTGCGGTGGAGAGGAAGAGAGCCCCTCCATCAGCAGAGGAACACGTGCGGAGGCCGAGGGCAGCATTGGGAGGGAGTCTGAGAGAGCCACTCTGCCACAGCCTTGCTCTTGGACCCCAGGAAGCCTTTAAGCTCCCTCACTTTGGAGAGCAGTGCCTGGAGCACAGGCTCCTTTGGGGAGTGCTACAAACAAGCGCAGGGCAAGTAGACGGGGCTGCTTGTGTCCATACCAGAGCTTTTCAGGGCCCAGTCAGACGTCTCGCCGGAGGTTTCCGAAGCCATCTCGGATGCTGCCTGGATCACTTCCTGAACTTCCTGGGAATGCCATAAATGAACACAGAAAAGGCCCACATCAGCGGGCAGCTCAGCGTGGCTACTAGTGCCCGCAGAGGCAAAGGGTCAGCGTCAGAAACACAAGGCAAGCCTTGTCCACAGAGCTGCAAGACTCTCTAATGCTAACGTGAGCCGCGAGGACTGAGGAAGAGTATCTGTGGCCACGGCCATGGCTGTGGCCCTGAGGTGCATTGATGAGGGTCCCCACATCCTCGTCCCCACCCTCCACTCTCTTCAGGTCAGCCGGGAGACAGGCTCAGGCCCTGCAAGCGATGGCTGGCTCCGTGAGCATGCCTGGGTCTCACCGCTGCCTCACCGCTGCCTCAGGAGCCTCATCAGAGCAGCCAGAGGTGCCAAGGGAAGGCTGTGGTCAGTCCTCTGCTGCCGGCAGCGGCTCGGTTAAATTGGGGCTAGAGAAGGGCCTTTGCAGCACAGAGGCTCACGCAGGAGCCCCCTGGGGCAAGGGCTGGGCTGCTGCAGTCAGCAGTCCCACCCCACTAACAACCCTGAGGAGTTCTGCCCAGCCAAGCCCACTTCCCCAAAATGCAGGGTCACCTTCTTCACGCTGCTGATCTCTGCCCTCAGTTGAGCCACCTCCTCCCCCGCAAGCTGCATCTTTTGGGTTTGCTCTGCCAACACAATGGGCAAGTTCCTGCAGGACAGGAAGGCAGATCTTGTCAGAGAGTGGCCCACGCCCTCTGGGGAGTGTCTGAGCTCAGCAAGGAGGAGAGACACAGGTGCTTTCCCTGCTTTGCGACTGCTTCCCTTCTGCACCAGGTTGAGCAAAAGGCAAGGCAGGAGGGAAGTACGGGAGCCCTGGCTGTTAGGAAGATGGGTGCAGGTAGCACGAGGCCGGCTGACACTTCTGCACGGAACCAGTCCCAGCTCAGGAAACATCTCTTACCACAGGGTCCTCAGGTCTGCTGCAGACAGATACGTCAGCTCCTGAAAAGGAAAAACGCTCCGTTAGAGCATCCACTACCAGAGCCACCGGGGCTTCCCAGGAGAGCCTTCCCTAGGGAGAGACGGCACAAGCTGCTGCTTCTTTGGGTCACCCTGCGTGGAAGCAGAAGAGCCCGTGATTTATCCAGCAGCGGTCCGTTGCAGGAGGTGCCTGTCCCACAAGAGTCACCGACCTCTATCAGTCCCTTCGCCCGCGTTGTCCACACTGGCAGTGAGGTCCCGCAGTAAACACCGGCTACAATTCACATCACCAAGAGACAGTTATTTGACTGGGGTTGCTAGCGATCCCTGCAGTCGCGTTGTCTCCTCCCTGTTGCCTCGGGCAGCAGGTTAGCTGAGGAGGTGGGGAACATGGGGTGCAGGGAGAGAACGCGCCTCTGACCAGGGGCCGTGAGCCCAGGCTTGAGGGGACTGTGCAGCCGTGATCTTCAGGTGTGCTTGGTACCGAGAGCTATTCCCCATTTCCCCTCGCTGCTTCAGTGAGCACCGAGAGCAGGCTGCATGGACTAGGAGAGGTACCTCTCCATCGGTGCCCCTGCAAGGCCTCTCCCCGCTGGGAATGCCCTGTTCAGGCTTGGAAATAGCTACGTCCTTCTCTCACAGATTAAGCAAGCCATTTGGTCGGGTGGCCAGAGCAGCAGCATGGCTGGCAGACTACGAGTCTTACTGGGAGTCCAAAAGCCAATGCCAGTCAAGGACACACTCAGGAAGCACTTGGGCCACAGAAGTTTCCGCACATCCTGGCCAAAAGGAAAGCAACAGCCAGGCTGTTGCTCTGAGATGTTTGCTCATGAAAACTCACCGAGAGCCACTGGGAGCAACAAGAAGACGACTTTCAAGAACCGCTCCTTCTGCAGGGCCATCTTCTGCCTGAAAAAGAGGGAGTCCTGTGGCTGTCAGTGATCCAAGTCTTGGGCAAACCCCTTCACAGGTGGACTTCCCTTTTCAGGCCGGAAAGGCACCGCTTTGGAAGCCTGCTGCTGACAGAGAGCTGACAGAGCAGCGCCCAGGAGGAACACGATTTCTGTCCACATGGTTCAACACTGCTGGCAGATCTTCCCCAGAGAAAGGGCTCCAGGAGCACCTTCCAAAAGGGAATGAAAATAATCCAGGGAAGTCAAGAGGTCGAGCAAATGAAGACTGCTCTTCAGCAGTCTTTCTGGTGTGGACCTTGCTCTCCCTTTGGCAGAGAAAGCAGGCCTGTTCTCACATCCGGTCACACACATCTCTCTTAGGGGTGTTTTTCTGCACAGCTGGGAAGCACAGGAGCCTTGTCTGGCTTCCCTGCCAGAGCTGTCCCAGAGCTGCACGGTCTCTTGCCAGAGGTGGGGAAAAGCCTTCCCCTGCGGAGGCTTGGTTCTGCACGCGAGCGCCTGGCTATGCGGCAGTTTGTCCTACCGCAGCCAAAGTTTGGGGCTCCGGCAAATGCGGGGGAGTGAGGCTGCCGAAGGCCTTTGCTCTTGGCTCTCCCTGAGAATGGCCACAGCACGAGAAGAGCCCGAGCTTGGTCTCCCGAGTGGGAGCCCCGGGCTGCTGGCTGCCGAATACCCTCTGCTCTCCCCTTTGCTTGCACTGGCCCTAAGACATCCCCTTTCTCCCCCACCGTCCACAGCAGAAACATGTTGTCCGTACATGGCGAAGGTGCGCGTGTTCAGCAGATGTCTCCGCAGGGAGACAAGCGCCCCTCCCGGATGGCAAGTAAGGCTGAAGACTGTCCCTGGGCAAAGAAACCAGAGAAAAGTTAGGTGTGTCTCTTGAGGTCTCTTCTCTAGGATGCCCAGCCGCATGTGTTTCAGCTCCCTGCGGGAAGGCGGGCACCACGTCCTATGCACTCCCTCCCTGGGGCACAGCAGGGCAGCCTGCACTTCTCCTGCCACTTGAGACATTTGGCCAGAGCTCTGGCAAAGCACAGCTCTCACAAGTTCACCCCAGAGGACTTCACAGCAAGCAGCAGTGCTGATCTTACTTGCAATTACTGTGGCCCTTGTCAGAGGACGGGCTGTCCCAGCAGCAGTGAGAGAGAGCAGCACAGCTGGGCTGCTGTCAGCGGTCCCCCCCTCTCCATTCTCCATCCTTTGCTTGACAGGCCTGCATTGGGAAAAGAGGAAGCAAGCTGGCAGCAGCAGTCCCCCGCCTCGGGAAGCCCACTTGGCAGCACAGCCTGATTCTCACCGTGTCCCTCCCTGCTCCCTGGCCCCTGGCACCAACCTGCCCCTCGGCATGCACCTCTCAGTGCCCGTTCGGGGAGGGGGCACAGGCTGCTGACCCCCTCCGCGTCCCCCCCACCTCTTTGCTGGGCGCTGGCGGTCTCCCAACCCCTCTCATCCCCACATAGCTGTCCCCCTCCGCCAGGCAGGACTGCGCCTCAACATCCCAAAGGAGCCGGTCTCAGGTCCCAGGGCCTTGACCTCCCTGTGTGGCAAAATCTGCCCGTGCAGCAGGGCTGGGCTGCGAGCCCGGCAGCACGAGGCTGCGGTCTCCCCTAAAGCCCCTGCTGCACGCTGGCTTTTGGCCAGGAGAGCGAGCCAGGCTTTCAGCCAAGACCCATCCCCACAGAAGGGGAGCTTCGCAAGCATGGGGTTCTTCTTCAGGAAGCCTCCGTTGGCTTCCCCATGCTGCTCCGCACCCAACTGGCCGTGTCAGGCCACGTCTGTGCTACCACCCCAACCTGAAGCCCTGGAGAGCAGCAGCCCACTTTGTACCTTCTCGTCTGGCAGCGGCTCGGCCCCGCTGCCTCTGCTGCTGGCTCTTGGTCAGCCTCGTTGCCCAAGGAGCCTTTGGAGGCCCCTTGGTGTCTTCGGTGAGGGGCCTTTCTCCTCGCCATCTCTGGGCAAAGGCGGGCTCCCTATGCAGCTCTTCCCCTCAGGCCCAGCAGTGTGGCCTGCCCAGGCAAAACCAGCTCCGGCAGCAGCCCCTTGCCGCCCTCCAGCAGGAGCGCGTCTGCCCGGGGCAACAGCCGCACGGCAACTGTGGGCTGCTTCCCCGCGCGCCACAGGGCTGTGCGGGTGGCCATCTCTGACCTCACAGTGGCGGCTCTGACATCACACTGGGGCTCCCCAGGGCTGAGCAGGGCAGGGAGACCCTGCGGGCTCCCCTGGGGCAACACGGCTGCCGCCCTCCCGGGCGGTGGGAGCCCATGCCTGTGGGCCCCCCAAACCCTGCCACGCTCCTGTGCCAGGCGACTGCCAGGCCTGTCCTGCCAGGCAGGGTTCCAGCTCTCCTGGGCATCCCCAGGAAACCAGAAAGGGTGCTGGAAAAGGGAATTTGCTCTTGCCCCGGGGGATAGCTGCTTCCGGCACCATTTCTGCTCTCGCAAGCGTTTTGTAGGCCAAGAAGAAAAAGCCAGTAGCCCAGATGTGCTGTCAGGGGCCCAGCAGTACGTCTGGTTAACAAGGACCATTTTTTTCTGCCCTTGCTGGTTCTGCCTTGACTTCCCTAGTTTGAAATAGGAGCGTGCTCCTTCCTTGTCTTGCAGTGGCCTGCAGGGCCCAGGAGGGTTGCCCAGGCTGTGCTGAGGGCACTGGGCAGTACGGCCTGGACCAGGGTCCCTGCATGGCAGCATGGGGACACAGGGTGTATGGAGCACAGCCCTGCCATGTCCACCTCACTGGCTGGTGGGAAGCCCCCTGCCGGTGTTGGGCAAAGCTGGGCTGACGTGGTGCAGGGCTCCAGCTACCCAGCCATGCCACCCGCTTTTGCAGGGGTTCACAAGGTGCCCATTTCCCCACGGGCAGCAAAGACCCCAGTGCACTGGGCCATCCAGACAGCAGAGCTGCCAGTGCCGTTGATGGCAGCAGGGCCCTGGCAGCAAAGGGCGCCTGGGGGGGCTTGCAGCAGGCTGGGTGGCTCTCGCAGTCGTGGGGGAGGGCAGTATGGGGCGTGATCCCCTGGGTAGGAACGGGCTTCCCTTGTCCAACTCTGGAAGGGGGTTCCTGTGGGAGTGGGCAGCAACGGCAGCATCCTGCCTGGGGCTGGGCCCCTCAGGCTCCACATCAACATGGGGGGGCTCCATCTCCCACAGTGGCCTGTGGGCAACTGCCAAGGGCCACCGTGCCCCCTCCTCCTCAACAAGGGGCACAAGATACCACAACAGCTCCTCTGCGCTGACCGAGAGACCCCAGTGGCTTCTTTGGGATGACCCAGGAACCTTGCTAAGTTCGCATGAGAACTCCAGTAGCATCCTGGGATGCCCACTCACCAGCCCCATCTCTCAGGAGTCCCCTGGGATCCTCCAACAACCTCCAAGGAATGTGCCTGCTACCCTGACCCCTCCCTATACTAGATGCTGTTAGGCAGCTGCCAGGAACACGGGCTTCTAGCCCTCCCCGTCCCTGGAGTGTTGCGAGTGGACAGCGAGACTGGCTGCATGGGATGGCCTTAATGGAGAATGCGCTGTACCCCGGGACATGATGTCCACGAGAGCAAAAGCAGGAGGGAAAAACCAAAGTGTTGCAAAATGCAGTGCCTGGGAGACTGAAGAGCCTAGCCTTAGTGTTAGATGGTGGAGCCGCTGATGGGAACACCCCAAGGGCTGCAGGACTGGACAGCCTTTCTGGGAAGCCCAGAGACGGTGGGCCGTCCAAAGGAAAGGCAGGTCAGGGTCGTCCAAATGCCAAGGGGAGGTCCAAATAACAAGGGGTGAAATGCTCGAAAATTCCCCGTCGACACTAATCAGTGTGACACAAAAAGAACCCCCGACAGAGAGGAGCGAGATGTAGAATGGGGATGTTCATGGGCTGAGGAATGGGGTTTCCGGCAGGCCACCGAGACAGGCTCCCACCACCCGTTTTACAGAAACTATGCGTTAACAAGAAACCGACAGCCTGGATGCTGGGAAAGTGCTAGGCCAAATTGTTCCATCTGCTCCTCCGGCCCCACTATCAGGAAAGTAAGGGAAGAGCTCCCAAGCCCCGGCCCTGGGAGCTCCAAAGAGCTGTCTGTGGAATTATTATAAAGACAGTGCTGCTGAGGACAAGCTGGAACGCAAGGGGGTTTATTTCCTGCCAAACTGCTCAGCCCTTTAAGGCGACGCTGTCCCAAAGCTTGTTGGTAGCCCTGCAACCCAGGCCTGCAGTTGGCCCAGTTGCCATGGCAGTGGGGCCGGAGTGGGGCGGGGCCAGAGCAGGACGCTGCAGTGGGTGGCGGGGGGCCCTGCCTGTCACCACCCGGCTGGCACCATTGGCTGAGAAGCCAGGAAGAGGGTGGGCGGGCTCCTGGGAGAGCTCCTGCAGGGCCTGCTGTGGGGGTGGTGGCAGCCTGCCTGTTGTAAACGGAAGCCGGGCCTTCTGCGCGCCCTAGGCTGGTGCCACTTGCGAGGCCACCATAGGTGGCAGAGAATGACCGGTGCCAGGCTGGGCCTCTCCTCTCTGGAGTAAATCTCAGGAATGCTTAATGTCATCCTAATTTTTAAGGCAAAATTCAGCAGAAGTTCTAATGTTTTCCACACGCTCATGCACTCCCCCCGCAATGGACATTCTTGTGCACCCCACTTTGGAGACAAATCTTCTACACCGAGCTGAATTGCCAAATCTATTTTTTTTTTTCCGACTTTATCTTCTTTTTTATGCTTGTCCTTCTTTTTTTCTCAGGTTTCAGTTGAGGCTTTCTGGTTTCGCCATCTTCCCATGAACCTGCACTCGATAAATGCAGGTGTACGCTGGGTTTCCCCAGTTGCTCTTCACAACGAGTTTGATATATGAAAAGGCTCTGGGAAACGGCGCGTTCTGTGAAGAAAAGAGGGAGAAGGAAACGGGGGTGTTAAGAGGGACAGTGCAATCAACGTATGTCCCCCTGCCAGCCCTGCTCCTGCTCAAGAACAAGCTCTGGAAAGTGGGTCGGAGCGGCTGTGGAAATCCGAGACTCGCTGCTGGGACGGGGGCTGCTGGGGAGGCTGGGGACAGGGGAAGGGGGAAGGCACCTGGCATCCTCTGCATGCCAGCCCGGCTGGGTCTCAGTCTCCCTTCCCTCTGCCCCTTCCCTCTGCTGCTTGCTCTGTGCTGACAGAGAGGCCGGGGAGGTGCTCCTATGCGTGGGGCAGCTGGTGTGCAACTCCACCAAGCTCCCACTGTCTGCTCTGCCTGCTTGCCTCCTGGCAGGCGTGAGAGCACTGTCAGAGAAGGGGCATGCTATGCTGGGAGGACAGGACACTGTCCAGCCTGCCTGCAGGCCACAGGATGGAGTGACGGTGCTGCCCGAGGCCTTTTGCCACCAGGCGTCCCTGTTTCTCCACGGCACAAAGACCTTGCTTGGGTGGAGTGGCCGCGTGTGCGGCTGGCTCTGCTGCTGAAGGCAGTGGGTGCAGCCAGGGATCTCTCGGGACTCGTGCTCTTGCGGGCCTGACCCTGCCCTCGCTATCCTTTTGCTACCACCACCGCGTGCTACTCAGCCCTCCCAACCCCGCCAGGTCTCTCTCGGGGGTGGTGCGGGCCCCTCTGCCCAGGGAGAAAGCATCCACGCTCTTCCTGCCATGGACTTGCAGGCAAACCTCTTTTGCTCCCTGGCACCTCGCCCCCGTGCGCGAACCGTACCTTCAGAGGGAATGTCTGAATGGCCTCTTTTGCCACGTCGTACGTGAACGTCCCAAGGAGAGTTTCCTCTTCTCCGTCCGCATCCACTCCCTCAGGGGCAAAGCACAAGGAGAGCAGCTCAGACTCGTCCCGACAAAGAGGGAACGTACGCGCTGGATCAGCCCTGTTATCGACCCAGCCTCTCCTGGGGCTGTAGCAGTAGTCTAGCACTGGTTATGGTGGAGCTCAGTCTCCGCCTTGAGTTTTGGTCAAGAAGCCTGAGGTGCTTGGCCAGAACAAGTCTTAAGAGGGATGAAACCTCTAGAGCCCTGGAAGTATCCCGCTAGGGCACTGCAGTGCTCAGGAGAGAGCAGGGCACAAAGCTCAGAGGATGCACAGAAGCAAGCGAGACCCTGTCACGGCTTTCTGCCAGGGCCACATCCCTGCCAGAAGTGCCCAGCAGAGACTTACAAAGGCAGCGATGTCTCTGGGGGCGCTGATGACGGTCCCAGAGGGAGAGACTTCTTTGTAGATGTGCTGCACAGTGACGGCAGTCAGATGGACTCGTGCTGGCAACCTGATGACCACCTGGCCCTGATGCCCTTGGAAAGGCCAGCAGTTTCCTGGGGAAACATCCGGCTGCAACCAGAACGCGAGAGCAATGAAGTGTGAGAGAGTGTTGGGGCCAACACAACTGCCCACGTAGCTTGAAGGCTGGGCGCCGGTGTGTCTGGGGGGGCTATTTCTGGTTGAAAATGAGGCGCGTGTGAGGAAAAGGAGAGAAGCAGGAGGCCTTCTTCCCTGCCTGACAAAGGGGGCTCTCAGTATTACAGAGCAGAGGAGAATACCGGCTGTGAAACCATCCTAGTCAGGGCCTAGCAGAACCACAACTCTGCCCAGTGGCTCCTCAGGGCACCCCCCACCTCCCGCCTCCCACCCCCGAAAAGGCGCTCTTAGGGATGAGTGTGGAAACGGGGTCGCCAGGGAGAAAGTCTTTCAGCCCAGCCGTGTGTTAGAGCTTTGGTTTCAAGAACCTGATCAAGCCTGTGGGCTTGAGAAGTACCACTGGGCTGAGGGGAGAGCCCCTGAGCTTGGTCCCCAACTTCACAGGAAGGAAGGAAAGCTTCCCTGATGATTTCTGCTACGCTACCTGCAGAATAGTATCAGGAGGGTTGGCAGTGTGAAAGAACCATAAAACCCTGCAGCCCCAATTCTCTTTGCAGTGGTAGGTCTCAGAAGTTCTCTGCGTGTCGATGAAGGCACCTGTAAGGAAAGGAGAGCAGGTGACTGCAAGAGGCCACAGACCAGGAGGACTTGGGGCTCAGATGCTATTTCTGATGCCGCCGGGCAGTTCCTTGCCTGCCAGTCCTGTCCTCCTCACTACGCTGGTGGGGGTGGCAAGCTGCACAGGGGAATGACGGCATCCACGTGCCTGGTGACTGCTGCTCTCACAGTGCCACAAGGAGACAGCAGGTGCCCACGTGAATGACGGCAGACCAAAGCTGAGGGCTTGCTGCCTGGGCAGCAAAGGACGGCCCAGGCATTGTCTTTTCAGTTGCGGTGGAGAGGAAGAGAGCCCCTCCATCAGCAGAGGAACACGTGCGGAGGCCGAGGGCAGCATTGGGAGGGAGTCTGAGAGAGCCACTCTGCCACAGCCTTGCTCTTGGACCCCAGGAAGCCTTTAAGCTCCCTCACTTTGGAGAGCAGTGCCTGGAGCACAGGCTCCTTTGGGGAGTGCTACAAACAAGCGCAGGGCAAGTAGACGGGGCTGCTTGTGTCCATACCAGAGCTTTTCAGGGCCCAGTCAGACGTCTCGCCGGAGGTTTCCGAAGCCATCTCGGATGCTGCCTGGATCACTTCCTGAACTTCCTGGGAATGCCATAAATGAACACAGAAAAGGCCCACATCAGCGGGCAGCTCAGCGTGGCTACTAGCGCCCGCAGAGGCAAAGGGTCAGCGTCAGAAACACAAGGCAAGCCTTGTCCACAGAGCTGCAAGACTCTCTAATGCTAACGTGAGCCGCGAGGACTGAGGAAGAGTATCTGTGGCCACGGCCATGGCTGTGGCCCTGAGGTGCATTGATGAGGGTCCCCACATCCTCGTCCCCAACCTCCACTCTCTTCAGGTCAGCCGGGAGACAGGCTCAGGCCCTGCAAGCGATGGCTGGCTCCGTGAGCATGCCTGAGTCTCACCGCTGCCTCACCGCTGCCTCAGGAGCCTCATCAGAGCAGCCAGAGGTGCCAAGGGAAGGCTGTGGTCAGTCCTCTGCTGCCGGCAGCGGCTCGGTTAAATTGGGGCTAGAGAAGGGCCTTTGCAGCACAGAGGCTCACGCAGGAGTTCCCGGGGCAAAGGCTGGGCTGCTGCAGTCAGCAGTCCCACCCCACCAACAACCCTGAGGAGTTCTGCCCAGCCAAGCCCACTTCCCCAAAATGCAGGGTCACCTTCTTCACGCTGCTGATCTCTGCCCTCAGTTGAGCCACCTCCTCCCCCACAAGCTGCATCTTTTGGGTTTGCTCTGCCAACACAACGGGCAAGTTCCTGCAGGACAGGAAGGCAGATTTTGTCAGAGAGTGGCCCATGCCCTCTGGGGAGTGTCTGAGCTCAGCAAGGAGGAGAGACACAGGTGCTTTCCCTGCTTTGCGACTGCTTCCCTTCTGCACCAGGTTGAGCAAAAGGCAAGGCAGGAGGGAAGTACGGGAGCCCTGGCTGTTAGGAAGATGGGTGCAGGTAGCACGAGGCCGGCTGACACTTCTGCACAGAACCAGTCCCAGCTCAGGAAACATCTCTTACCACAGGGTCCTCAGGTCTGCTGCAGACAGATACGTCAGCTCCTGAAAAGGAAAAACGCTCCGTTAGAGCATCCACTACCAGAGCCACCGGGGCTTCCCAGGAGAGCCTTCCCTAGGGAGAGACGGCACAAGCTGCGGCTTCTTTGGGTCACCCTGCGTGGAAGCAGAAGAGCCCGTGATTTATCCAGCAGCGGTCCGTTGCAGGAGGTGCCTGTCCCACAAGAGTCACCGACCTCTATCAGTCCCTTCGCCCGCGTTGTCCACACTGGCAGTGAGGTCCCGCAGTAAACACCAGCTACAATTCACATCACCAAGAGACAGTTATTTGACTGGGGTTGCTAGCGATCCCTGCAGTCGCGTTGTCTCCTCCCTGTTGCCTCGGGCAGCAGGTTAGCTGAGGAGGTGGGGAACATGGGGTGCAGGGAGAGAACGCACCTCTGACCAGGGGCCGTGAGCCCAGGCTTGAGGGGACTGTGCAGCCGTGATCTTCAGGTGTGCTTGGTACCGAGAGCTATTCCCCATTTCCCCTCGCTGCTTCAGTGAGCACCGAGAGCAGGCTGCATGGACTAGGAGAGGTACCTCTCCATCGGTGCCCCTGCAAGGCCTCTCCCCGCTGGGAATGCCCTGTTCAGGCTTGGAAATAGCTACGTCCTTCTCTCACAGATTAAGCAAGCCATTTGGTCGGGTGGCCAGAGCAGCAGCATGGCTGGCAGACTACGAGTCTTACTGGGAGTCCAAAAGCCAGTGCCAGTCAAGGACACACTCAGGAAGCACTTGGGCCACAGAAGTTTCCGCACATCCTGGCCAAAAGGAAAGCAACAGCCAGGCTGTTGCTCTGAGATGTTTGCTCATGAAAACTCACCGAGAGCCACTGGGAGCAACAAGAAGACGACTTTCAAGAACCGCTCCTTCTGCAGGGCCATCTTCTGCCTGAAAAAGAGGGAGTCCTGTGGCTGTCAGTGATCCAAGTCTTGGGCAAACCCCTTCACACGTGGATTTCCCTTTTCAGGCCGGAAAGGCACCGCTTTGGAAGCCTGCTGCTGACAGAGAGCTGACAGAGCAGCGCCCAGGAGGAACACGATTTCTGTCCACATGGTTCAACACTGCTGGCAGATCTTCCCCAGAGAAAGGGCTCCAGGAGCACCTTCCAAAAGGGAATGAAAATAATCCAGGGAAGTCAAGAGGTCGAGCAAATGAAGACTGCTCTTCAGCAGTCTTTCTGGTGTGGACCTTGCTCTCCCTTTGGCAGAGAAAGCAGGCCTGTTCTCACATCCGGTCACACACATCTCTCTTAGGGGTGTTTTTCTGCACAGCTGGGAAGCACAGGAGCCTTGTCTGGCTTCCCTGCCAGAGCTGTCCCAGAGCTGCACGGTCTCTTGCCAGAGGTGGGGAAAAGCCTTCCCCTGCGGAGGCTTGGTTCTGCACGCGAGCGCCTGGCTATGCGGCAGTTTGTCCTACCGCAGCCAAAGTTTGGGGCTCCGGCAAATGCGGGGGAGTGAGGCTGCCGAAGGCCTTTGCTCTTGGCTCTCCCTGAGAATGGCCACAGCACGAGAAGAGCCCGAGCTTGGTCTCCCGAGTGGGAGCCCCGGGCTGCTGGCTGCCGAATACCCTCTGCTCTCCCCTTTGCTTGCACTGGCCCTAAGACATCCCCTTTCTCCCCCACCGTCCACAGCAGAAACATGTTGTCCGTACATGGCGAAGGTGCGCGTGTTCAGCAGATGTCTCCGCAGGGAGACAAGCGCCCCTCCCGGATGGCAAGTAAGGCTGAAGACTGTCCCTGGGCAAAGAAACCAGAGAAAAGTTAGGTGTGTCTCTTGAGGTCTCTTCTCTAGGATGCCCAGCCGCATGTGTTTCAGCTCCCTGCGGGAAGGCGGGCACCACGTCCTATGCACTCCCTCCCTGGGGCAGAGCAGGGCAGCCTGCACTTCTCCTGCCACTTGAGACATTTGGCCAGAGCTCTGGCAAAGCACAGCTCTCACAAGTTCACCCCAGAGGACTTCACAGCAAGCAGCAGTGCTGATCTTACTTGCAATTACTGTGGCCCTTGTCAGAGGACGGGCTGTCCCAGCAGCAGTGAGAGAGAGCAGCACAGCTGGGCTGCTGTCAGCGGTCCCCCCCTCTCCATTCTCCATCCTTTGCTTGACAGGCCTGCATTGGGAAAAGAGGAAGCAAGCTGGCAGCAGCAGTCCCCCGCCTCGGGAAGCCCACTTGGCAGCACAGCCTGATTCTCACCGTGTCCCTCCCTGCTCCCTGGCCCCTGGCACCAACCTGCCCCTCGGCAT
The DNA here is from genome assembly GCF_030936135.1 of Gavia stellata. Classification (NCBI taxonomy): domain Eukaryota; kingdom Metazoa; phylum Chordata; class Aves; order Gaviiformes; family Gaviidae; genus Gavia; species Gavia stellata. The sequence continues at coordinate 119,398 of NC_082623.1, read as the reverse complement.
GCACCTCTCAGTGCCCGTTCGGGGAGGGGGCACAGGCTGCTGACCCCCTCCGCGTCCCCCCCACCTCTTTGCTGGGCGCTGGCGGTCTCCCAACCCCTCTCATCCCCACATAGCTGCCCCCCTCCGCCAGGCAGGACTGCGCCTCAACATCCCAAAGGAGCCGGTCTCAGGTCCCAGGGCCTTGACCTCCCTGTGTGGCAAAATCTGCCCGTGCAGCAGGGCTGGGCTGCGAGCCCAGCAGCACGAGGCTGCGGTCTCCCCTAAAGCCCCTGCTGCACGCTGGCTTTTGGCCAGGAGAGCGAGCCAGGCTTTCAGCCAAGACCCATCCCCACAGAAGGGGAGCTTCGCAAGCATGGGGTTCTTCTTCAGGAAGCCTCTGTTGGCTTCCCCATGCTACTCTGCACCCAACTGGCCGTGTCAGGCCACGTCCGTGCTACCACCCCAACCTGAAGCCCTGGAGAGCAGCAGCCCACTTTGTACCTTCTCGTCTGGCAGCGGCTCGGCCCCGCTGCCTCTGCTGCTGGCTCTTGGTCAGCCTCGTTGCCCAAGGAGCCTTTGGAGGCCCCTTGGTGTCTTCGGTGAGGGGCCTTTCTCCTCGCCATCTCTGGGCAAAGGCGGGCTCCCTATGCAGCTCTTCCCCTCAGGCCCAGCAGTGTGGCCTGCCCAGGCAAAACCGGCTCCGGCAGCAGCCCCTCGCCGCCCTCCAGCGGGAGCGCGTCTGCCCAGGGCAACAGCCGCACGGCAACTGTGGGCTGCTTCCCCGCGCGCCACAGGGCTGTGGGGATGGCCATCTCTGACCTCACAGTGACGGCTCTGACATCACACTGGGGCTCCCCAGGGCTGAGCAGGGCAGGGAGACCCTGCGGGCTCCCCTGGGGCAACACGGCTGCCGCCCTCCTGGGCAGTGGGAGCCCATGCCTGTGGGCCCCCCGACCCCTGCCACGCTCCTGTGCCAGGCGACTGCCAGGCCTGTCCTGCCAGGCAGGGTTCCAGCTCTCCTGGGCATCCCCAGGAAACCAGAAAGGGTGCTGGAAAAGGGAATTTGCTCTTGCCCCGGGGGATAGCTGCTTCCGGCACCATTTCTGCTCTCGCAAGCGTTTTGTAGGCCAAGAAGAAAAAGCCAGTAGCCCAGATGTGCTGTCAGGGGCCCAGCAGTACGTCTGGTTAACAAGGACCATTTTTTTCTGCCCTTGCTGGTTCTGCCTTGACTTCCCTAGTTTGAAATAGGAGCGTGCTCCTTCCTTGTCTTGCAGTGGCCTGCAGGGCCCAGGAGGGTTGCCCAGGCTGTGCTGAGGGCACTGGGCAGCACGGCCTGGACCAGGGTCCCTGCATGGCAGCACGGGGACACAGGGCGTATGGAGCACAGCCCGCCATGTCCCACCTCACTGGCCGGTGGGAAGCCCCCTGCCGGTGTTGGGCAAAGCTGGGCTGACGTGGTGCAGGGCTCCAGCTACCCAGCCATGCCACCCGCTTTTGCAGGGGTTCACAAGGTGCCCATTTCCCCACGGGCAGCAAAGACCCCAGTGCACTGGGCCATCCAGACAGCAGAGCTGCCAGTGCCATTGATGGCAGCAGGGCCCTGGCAGCAAAGGGCGCCTGGGGGGGCTTGCAGCAGGCTGGGTGGCTCTCGCAGTCGTGGGGGAGGGCAGTATGGGGCGTGATCCCCTGGGTAGGAACGGGCTTCCCTTGTCCAACTCTGGAAGGGGGTTCCTGTGGGAGTGGGCAGCAACGGCAGCATCCTGCCTGGGGCTGGGCCCCTCAGGCTCCACATCAACATGGGGGGGCTCCATCTCCCACAGTGGCCTGTGGGCAACTGCCAAGGGCCACCGTGCCCCCTCCTCCTCAACAAGGGGCACAAGATACCACAACAGCTCCTCTGCGCTGACCGAGAGACCCCAGTGGCTTCTTTGGGATGACCCAGGAACCTTGCTAAGTTCACATGAGAACCCCAGTAGCATCCTGGGATGCCCACTCACCAGCCCCATCTCTCAGGAGCCCCCTGGGATCCTCCAACAACCCCCAGGGAATGTGCCTGCTACCCTGACCCCCTCCCTATACTAGATGCTGTTAGGCAGCTGCCAGGAACACGGGCTTCTAGCCCTCCCCGTCCCTGGAATGTTGCGAGTGGACAGCGAGACTGGCTGCATGGGATGGCCTTAATGGAGAATGCGCTGTACCCCGGGACATGATGTCCACGAGAGCAAAAGCAGGAGGGAAAACCAAAGTGTTGCAAAATGCAGTGCCTGGGAGACTGAAGAGCCTAGCCTTAGTGTTAGATGGTGGAGCCGCTGATGGGAACACCCCAAGGGCTGCAGGACTGGACAGCCTTTCTGGGAAGCCCAGAGACGGTGGGCCGTCCAAAGGGAAGACAGGTCAGGGTCGTCCAAATGCCAAGGGGAGGTCCAAATAACAAGGGGTGAAACGCTCGAAAATTCCCCGTCGACACTAATCAGTGTGACACAAAAAGAACCCCCGACAGAGAGGAGCGAGATGTAGAATGGGGATGTTCATGGGCTGAGGAATGGGGTTTCCAGCAGGCCACCGAGACAGGCTCCCACCACCCGTTTTACAGAAACTATGCGTTAACAAGAAACCGACAGCCTGGGAAAGTGCTAGGCCAAATTGTTCCATCTGCTCCTTCGGCCCCACTATCAGGAAAGTAAGGGAAGAGCTCCCAAGCCCCGGCCCTGGGAGCTCCAAAGAGCTGTCTGTGGAATTATTATAAAGACAGTGCTGCTGAGGACAAGCTGGAACGCAAGGGGGTTTATTTCCTGCCAAACTGCTCAGCCCTTTAAGGCGACCCTGTCCCAAAGCTTGTTGGTAGCCCTGCAACCCAGGCATGCAGTTGGCCCAGTTGCCATGGCAGTGGGGCCGGAGTGGGGCGGGGCCAGAGCAGGACGCTGCAGTGGGTGGCGGGGGGCCCTGCCTGTCACCACCCGGCTGGCACCATTGGCTGAGAAGCCAGGAAGAGGGTGGGCGGGCTCCTGGGAGAGCTCCTGCAGGGCCTGCTGTGGGGGTGGTGGCAGCCTGCCTGTTGTAAACTGAAGCCGGGCCTTCTGCGCGCCCTAGGCTGGTGCCACTTGCGAGGCCACCATAGGTGGCGGAGGATGACCGGTGCCAGGCTGGGCCTCTCCTCTCTGGAGTAAATCTCAGGAATGCTTAATGTCATCCTAATTTTTAAGGCAAAATTCAGCAGAAGTTCTAATGTTTTCCACACGCTCATGCACTCCCCCCGCAATGGACATTCTTGTGCACCCCACTTTGGAGACAAATCTTCTACACCGAGCTGAATTGCCAAATCTATTTTTTTTTTTCCGACTTTATCTTCTTTTTTATGCTTGTCCTTCTTTTTTTCTCAGGTTTCAGTTGAGGCTTTCTGGTTTCGCCATCTTCCCATGAACCTGCACTCGATAAATGCAGGTGTACGCTGGGTTTCCCCAGTTGCTCTTCACAACGAGTTTGATATATGAAAAGGCTCTGGGAAACGGCGCGTTCTGTGAAGAAAAGAGGGAGAAGGAAACGGGGGTGTTAAGAGGGACAGTGCAATCAACGTATGTCCCCCTGCCAGCCCTGCTCCTGCTCAAGAACAAGCTCTGGAAAGTGGGTCGGAGCGGCTGTGGAAATCCGAGACTCGCTGCTGGGACGGGGGCTGCTGGGGAGGCTGGGGACAGGGGAAGGGGGAAGGCACCTGGCATCCTCTGCATGCCAGCCCGGCTGGGTCTCAGTCTCCCTTCCCTCTGCCCCTTCCCTCTGCTGCTTGCTCTGTGCTGACAGAGAGGCCGGGGAGGTGCTCCTATGCGTGGGGCAGCTGGTGTGCAACTCCACCAAGCTCCCACTGTCTGCTCTGCCTGCTTGCCTCCTGGCAGGCGTGAGAGCACTGTCAGAGAAGGGGCATGCTATGCTGGGAGGACAGGACACTGTCCAGCCTGCCTGCAGGCCACAGGATGGAGTGACGGTGCTGCCCGAGGCCTTTTGCCACCAGGCGTCCCTGTTTCTCCACGGCACAAAGACCTTGCTTGGGTGGAGTGGCCGCGTGTGCGGCTGGCTCTGCTGCTGAAGGCAGTGGGTGCAGCCAGGGATCTCTCGGGACTCGTGCTCTTGCGGGCCTGACCCTGCCCTCGCTATCCTTTTGCTACCACCACCGCGTGCTACTCAGCCCTCCCAACCCCGCCAGGTCTCTCTCGGGGGCGGTGCGGGCCCCTCTGCCCAGGGAGAAAGCATCCACGCTCTTCCTGCCATGGACTTGCAGGCAAACCTCTTTTGCTCCCTGGCACCTCGCCCCCGTGCGCGAACCGTACCTTCAGAGGGAATGTCTGAATGGCCTCTTTTGCCACGTCGTACGTGAACGTCCCAAGGAGAGTTTCCTCTTCTCCGTCCGCATCCACTCCCTCAGGGGCAAAGCACAAGGAGAGCAGCTCAGACTCGTCCCGACAAAGAGGGAACGTACGCGCTGGATCAGCCCTGTTATCGACCCAGCCTCTCCTGGGGCTGTAGCAGTAGTCTAGCACTGGTTATGGTGGAGCTCAGTCTCCGCCTTGAGTTTTGGTCAAGAAGCCTGAGGTGCTTGGCCAGAACAAGTCTTAAGAGGGATGAAACCTCTAGAGCCCTGGAAGTATCCCGCTAGGGCACTGCAGTGCTCAGGAGAGAGCAGGGCACAAAGCTCAGAGGATGCACAAAAGCAAGCGAGACCCTGTCATGGCTTTCTGCCAGGGCCACATCCCTGCCAGAAGTGCCCAGCAGAGACTTACAAAGGCAGCGATGTCTCTGGGGGCGCTGATGACGGTCCCAGAGGGAGAGACTTCTTTGTAGATGTGCTGCACAGTGACGGCAGTCAGATGGACTCGTGCTGGCAACCTGATGACCACCTGGCCCTGATGCCCTTGGAAAGGCCAGCAGTTTCCTGGGGAAACATCCGGCTGCAACCAGAACGCGAGAGCAATGAAGTGTGAGAGAGTGTTGGGGCCAACACAACTGCCCACGTAGCTTGAAGGCTGGGCGCCGGTGTGTCTGTGGGGGCTATTTCTGGTTGAAAATGAGGCGCGTGTGAGGAAAAGGAGAGAAGCAGGAGGCCTTCTTCCCTGCCTGACAAAGGGGGCTCTCAGTATTACAGAGCAGAGGAGAATACCGGCTGTGAAACCATCCTAGTCAGGGCCTAGCAGAACCACAACTCTGCCCAGTGGCTCCTCAGGGCACCCCCCACCTCCCGCCTCCCACCCCCGAAAAGGCGCTCTTAGGGATGAGTGTGGAAACGGGGTCGCCAGGGAGAAAGTCTTTCAGCCCAGCCGTGTGTTAGAGCTTTGGTTTCAAGAACCTGATCAACCCTGTGGGCTTGAGAAGTACCACTGGGCTGAGGGGAGAGCCCCTGAGCTCGGTCCCCAACTTCACAGGAAGGAAGGAAAGCTTCCCTGATGATTTCTGCTACGCTACCTGCAGAATAGTATCAGGAGGGTTGGCAGTGTGAAAGAACCATAAAACCCTGCAGCCCCAATTCTCTTTGCAGTGGTAGGTCTCAGAAGTTCTCTGCGTGTCGATGAAGGCACCTGTAAGGAAAGGAGAGCAGGTGACTGCAAGAGGCCACAGACCAGGAGGACTTGGGGCTCAGATGCTATTTCTGATGCCGCCGGGCAGTTCCTTGCCTGCCAGTCCTGTCCTCCTCACTACGCTGGTGGGGGTGGCAAGCTGCGCAGGGGAATGACGGCATCCACGTGCCTGGTGACTGCTGCTCTCACAGTGCCGCAAGGAGACAGCAGGTGCCCACGTGAATGACGGCAGACCAAAGCTGAGGGCTTGCTGCCTGGGCAGCAAAGGATGGCCCAGGCATTGTCTTTTCAGTTGCGGTGGAGAGGAAGAGAGCCCCTCCATCAGCAGAGGAACACGTGCGGAGGCCGAGGGCAGCATTGGGAGGGAGTCTGAGAGAGCCACTCTGCCACAGCCTTGCTCTTGGACCCCAGGAAGCCTTTAAGCTCCCTCACTTTGGAGAGCAGTGCCTGGAGCACAGGCTCCTTTGGGGAGTGCTACAAACAAGCGCAGGGCAAGTAGACGGGGCTGCTTGTGTCCATACCAGAGCTTTTCAGGGCCCAGTCAGACGTCTCGCCGGAGGTTTCCGAAGCCATCTCGGATGCTGCCTGGATCACTTCCTGAACTTCCTGGGAATGCCATAAATGAACACAGAAAAGGCCCACATCAGCGGGCAGCTCAGCGTGGCTACTAGCGCCCGCAGAGGCAAAGGGTCAGCGTCAGAAACACAAGGCAAGCCTTGTCCACAGAGCTGCAAGACTCTCTAATGCTAACGTGAGCCGCGAGGACTGAGGAAGAGTATCTGTGGCCACGGCCATGGCTGTGGCCCTGAGGTGCATTGATGAGGGTCCCCACATCCTCGTCCCCAACCTCCACTCTCTTCAGGTCAGCCGGGAGACAGGCTCAGGCCCTGCAAGCGATGGCTGGCTCCGTGAGCATGCCTGAGTCTCACCGCTGCCTCACCGCTGCCTCAGGAGCCTCATCAGAGCAGCCAGAGGTGCCAAGGGAAGGCTGTGGTCAGTCCTCTGCTGCCGGCAGCGGCTCGGTTAAATTGGGGCTAGAGAAGGGCCTTTGCAGCACAGAGGCTCACGCAGGAGTTCCCGGGGCAAAGGCTGGGCTGCTGCAGTCAGCAGTCCCACCCCACTAACAACCCTGAGGAGTTCTGCCCAGCCAAGCCCACTTCCCCAAAATGCAGGGTCACCTTCTTCACGCTGCTGATCTCTGCCCTCAGTTGAGCCACCTCCTCCCCCACAAGCTGCATCTTTTGGGTTTGCTCTGCCAACACAACGGGCAAGTTCCTGCAGGACAGGAAGGCAGATCTTGTCAGAGAGTGGCCCATGCCCTCTGGGGAGTGTCTGAGCTCAGCAAGGAGGAGAGACACAGGTGCTTTCCCTGCTTTGCGACTGCTTCCCTTCTGCACCAGGTTGAGCAAAAGGCAAGGCAGGAGGGAAGTACGGGAGCCCTGGCTGTTAGGAAGATGGGTGCAGGTAGCACGAGGCCGGCTGACACTTCTGCACAGAACCAGTCCCAGCTCAGGAAACATCTCTTACCACAGGGTCCTCAGGTCTGCTGCAGACAGATACGTCAGCTCCTGAAAAGGAAAAACGCTCCGTTAGAGCATCCACTACCAGAGCCACCGGGGCTTCCCAGGAGAGCCTTCCCTAGGGAGAGACGGCACAAGCTGCGGCTTCTTTGGGTCACCCTGCGTGGAAGCAGAAGAGCCCGTGATTTATCCAGCAGCGGTCCGTTGCAGGAGGTGCCTGTCCCACAAGAGTCACCGACCTCTATCAGTCCCTTCGCCCGCGTTGTCCACACTGGCAGTGAGGTCCCGCAGTAAACACCGGCTACAATTCACATCACCAAGAGACAGTTATTTGACTGGGGTTGCTAGCGATCCCTGCAGTCGCGTTGTCTCCTCTCTGTTGCTTCGGGCAGCAGGTTAGCTGAGGAGGTGGGGAACATGGGGTGCAGGGAGAGAACGCACCTCTGACCAGGGGCCGTGAGCCCAGGCTTGAGGGGACTGTGCAGCCGTGATCTTCAGGTGTGCTTGGTACCGAGAGCTATTCCCCATTTCCCCTCGCTGCTTCAGTGAGCACCGAGAGCAGGCTGCATGGACTAGGAGAGGTACCTCTCCATCGGTGCCCCTGCAAGGCCTCTCCCCGCTGGGAATGCCCTGTTCAGGCTTGGAAATAGCTACGTCCTTCTCTCACAGATTAAGCAAGCCATTTGGTCGGGTGGCCAGAGCAGCAGCATGGCTGGCAGACTACGAGTCTTACTGGGAGTCCAAAAGCCAGTGCCAGTCAAGGACACACTCAGGAAGCACTTGGGCCACAGAAGTTTCCGCACATCCTGGCCAAAAGGAAAGCAACAGCCAGGCTGTTGCTCTGAGATGTTTGCTCATGAAAACTCACCGAGAGCCACTGGGAGCAACAAGAAGACGACTTTCAAGAACCGCTCCTTCTGCAGGGCCATCTTCTGCCTGAAAAAGAGGGAGTCCTGTGGCTGTCAGTGATCCAAGTCTTGGGCAAACCCCTTCACACGTGGATTTCCCTTTTCAGGCCGGAAAGGCACCGCTTTGGAAGCCTGCTGCTGACAGAGAGCTGACAGAGCAGCGCCCAGGAGGAACACAATTTCTGTCCACACGGTTCAACACTGCTGGCAGATCTTCCCCAGAGAAAGGGCTCCAGGAGCACCTTCCAAAAGGGAATGAAAATAATCCAGGGAAGTCAAGAGGTTGAGCAAATGAAGACTGCTCTTCAGCAGTCTTTCTGGTGTGGACCTTGCTCTCCCTTTGGCAGAGAAAGCAGGCCTGTTCTCACATCCGGTCACACACATCTCTCTTAGGGGTGTTTTTCTGCACAGCTGGGAAGCACAGGAGCCTTGTCTGGCTTCCCTGCCAGAGCTGTCCCAGAGCTGCACGGTCTCTTGCCAGAGGTGGGGAAAAGCCTTCCCCTGCGGAGGCTTGGTTCTGCACGCGAGCGCCTGGCTATGCGGCAGTTTGTCCTACCGCAGCCAAAGTTTGGGGCTCCGGCAAATGCGGGGGAGTGAGGCTGCCGAAGGCCTTTGCTCTTGGCTCTCCCTGAGAATGGCCACAGCACGAGAAGAGCCCGAGCTTGGTCTCCCGAGTGGGAGCCCCGGGCTGCTGGCTGCCGAATACCCTCTGCTCTCCCCTTTGCTTGCACTGGCCCTAAGACATCCCCTTTCTCCCCCACCGTCCACAGCAGAAACATGTTGTCCGTACATGGCGAAGGTGCGCGTGTTCAGCAGATGTCTCCGCAGGGAGACAAGCGCCCCTCCCGGATGGCAAGTAAGGCTGAAGACTGTCCCTGGGCAAAGAAACCAGAGAAAAGTTAGGTGTGTCTCTTGAGGTCTCTTCTCTAGGATGCCCAGCCGCATGTGTTTCAGCTCCCTGCGGGAAGGCGGGCACCACGTCCTATGCACTCCCTCCCTGGGGCAGAGCAGGGCAGCCTGCACTTCTCCTGCCACTTGAGACATTTGGCCAGAGCTCTGGCAAAGCACAGCTCTCACAAGTTCACCCCAGAGGACTTCACAGCAAGCAGCAGTGCTGATCTTACTTGCAATTACTGTGGCCCTTGTCAGAGGACGGGCTGTCCCAGCAGCAGTGAGAGAGAGCAGCACAGCTGGGCTGCTGTCAGCGGTCCCCCCCTCTCCATTCTCCATCCTTTGCTTGACAGGCCTGCATTGGGAAAAGAGGAAGCAAGCTGGCAGCAGCAGTCCCCCGCCTCGGGAAGCCCACTTGGCAGCACAGCCTGATTCTCACCGTGTCCCTCCCTGCTCCCTGGCCCCTGGCACCAACCTGCCCCTCGGCATGCACCTCTCAGTGCCCGTTCGGGGAGGGGGCACAGGCTGCTGACCCCCTCCGCGTCCCCCCCACCTCTTTGCTGGGCGCTGGCGGTCTCCCAACCCCTCTCATCCCCACATAGCTGCCCCCCTCCGCCAGGCAGGACTGCGCCTCAACATCCCAAAGGAGCCGGTCTCAGGTCCCAGGGCCTTGACCTCCCTGTGTGGCAAAATCTGCCCGTGCAGCAGGGCTGGGCTGCGAGCCCGGCAGCACGAGGCTGCGGTCTCCCCTAAAGCCCCTGCTGCACGCTGGCTTTTGGCCAGGAGAGCGAGCCAGGCTTTCAGCCAAGACCCATCCCCACAGAAGGGGAGCTTCGCAAGCATGGGGTTCTTCTTCAGGAAGCCTCCGTTGGCTTCCCCATGCTGCTCCGCACCCAACTGGCCGTGTCAGGCCACGTCCGTGCTACCACCCCAACCTGAAGCCCTGGTCAGCAGCAGCCCACTTTGTACCTTCTCGTCTGGCAGCGGCTCGGCCCCGCTGCCTCTGCTGCTGGCTCTTGGTCAGCCTCGTTGCCCAAGGAGCCTTTGGAGGCCCCTTGGTGTCTTCGGTGAGGGGCCTTTCTCCTCGCCATCTCTGGGCAAAGGCGGGCTCCCTATGCAGCTCTTCCCCTCAGGCCCAGCAGTGTGGCCTGCCCAGGCAAAACCGGCTCCGGCAGCAGCCCCTCGCCGCCCTCCAGCGGGAGCGCGTCTGCCCAGGGCAACAGCCGCACGGCAACTGTGGGCTGCTTCCCCGCGCGCCACAGGGCTGTGGGGATGGCCAGCTCTGACCTCACAGTGACGGCTCTGACATCACACTGGGGCTCCCCAGGGCTGAGCAGGGCAGGGAGACCCTGCGGGCTCCCCTGGGGCAACACGGCTGCCGCCCTCCTGGGCAGTGGGAGCCCATGCCTGTGGGCCCCCCGACCCCTGCCACGCTCCTGTGCCAGGCGACTGCCAGGCCTGTCCTGCCAGGCAGGGTTCCAGCTCTCCTGGGCATCCCCAGGAAACCAGAAAGGGTGCTGGAAAAGGGAATTTGCTCTTGCCCCGGGGGATAGCTGCTTCCGGCACCATTTCTGCTCTCGCAAGCGTTTTGTAGGCCAAGAAGAAAAAGCCAGTAGCCCAGATGTGCTGTCAGGGGCCCAGCAGTACGTCTGGTTAACAAGGACCATTTTTTTCTGCCCTTGCTGGTTCTGCCTTGACTTCCCTAGGAGGCAGAAGGAGCGTGCTCCTTCCTTGTCTTGCAGTGGCCTGCAGGGCCCAGGAGGGTTGCCCAGGCTGTGCTGAGGGCACTGGGCAGCACGGCCTGGACCAGGGTCCCTGCATGGCAGCACGGGGACACAGGGCGTATGGAGCACAGCCCGCCATGTCCCACCTCACTGGCCGGTGGGAAGCCCCCTGCCGGTGTTGGGCAAAGCTGGGCTGACGTGGTGCAGGGCTCCAGCTACCCAGCCATGCCACCCGCTTTTGCAGGGGTTCACAAGGTGCCCATTTCCCCACGGGCAGCAAAGACCCCAGTGCACTGGGCCATCCAGACAGCAGAGCTGCCAGTGCCATTGATGGCAGCAGGGCCCTGGCAGCAAAGGGCGCCTGGGGGGGCTTGCAGCAGGCTGGGTGGCTCTCGCAGTCGTGGGGGAGGGCAGTATGGGGCGTGATCCCCTGGGTAGGAACGGGCTTCCCTTGTCCAACTCTGGAAGGGGGTTCCTGTGGGAGTGGGCAGCAACGGCAGCATCCTGCCTGGGGCTGGGCCCCTCAGGCTCCACATCAACATGGGGGGGCTCCATCTCCCACAGTGGCCTGTGGGCAACTGCCAAGGGCCACCGTGCCCCCTCCTCCTCAACAAGGGGCACAAGATACCACAACAGCTCCTCTGCGCTGACCGAGAGACCCCAGTGGCTTCTTTGGGATGACCCAGGAACCTTGCTAAGTTCGCATGAGAACCCCAGTAGCATCCTGGGATGCCCACTCACCAGCCCCATCTCTCAGGAGCCCCCTGGGATCCTCCAACAAACCCCAGGGAATGTGCCTGCTACCCTGACCCCCTCCCTATACTAGATGCTGTTAGGCAGCTGCCAGGAACACGGGCTTCTAGCCCTCCCCGTCCCTGGAATGTTGCGAGTGGACAGCGAGACTGGCTGCATGGGATGGCCTTAATGGAGAATGCGCTGTACCCCGGGACATGATGTCCACGAGAGCAAAAGCAGGAGGGAAAACCAAAGTGTTGCAAAATGCAGTGCCTGGGAGACTGAAGAGCCTAGCCTTAGTGTTAGATGGTGGAGCCGCTGATGGGAACACCCCAAGGGCTGCAGGACTGGACAGCCTTTCTGGGAAGCCCAGAGACGGTGGGCCGTCCAAAGGGAAGACAGGTCAGGGTCGTCCAAATGCCAAGGGGAGGTCCAAATAACAAGGGGTGAAACGCTCGAAAATTCCCCGTCGACACTTATCAGTGTGACACAAAAAGAACCCCCGACAGAGAGGAGCGAGATGTAGAATGGGGATGTTCATGGGCTGAGGAATGGGGTTTCCAGCAGGCCACCGAGACAGGCTCCCACCACCCGTTTTACAGAAACTATGCGTTAACAAGAAACCGACAGCCTGGGAAAGTGCTAGGCCAAATTGTTCCATCTGCTCCTTCGGCCCCACTATCAGGAAAGTAAGGGAAGAGCTCCCAAGCCCCGGCCCTGGGAGCTCCAAAGAGCTGTCTGTGGAATTATTATAAAGACAGTGCTGCTGAGGACAAGCTGGAACGCAAGGGGGTTTATTTCCTGCCAAACTGCTCAGCCCTTTAAGGCGACCCTGTCCCAAAGCTTGTTGGTAGCCCTGCAACCCAGGCATGCAGTTGGCCCAGTTGCCATGGCAGTGGGGCCGGAGTGGGGCGGGGCCAGAGCAGGACGCTGCAGTGGGTGGCGGGGGGCCCTGCCTGTCACCACCCGGCTGGCACCATTGGCTGAGAAGCCAGGAAGAGGGTGGGCGGGCTCCTGGGAGAGCTCCTGCAGGGCCTGCTGTGGGGGTGGTGGCAGCCTGCCTGTTGTAAACTGAAGCCGGGCCTTCTGCGCGCCCTAGGCTGGTGCCACTTGCGAGGCCACCATAGGTGGCGGAGAATGACCGGTGCCAGGCTGGGCCTCTCCTCTCTGGAGTAAATCTCAGGAATGCTTAATGTCATCCTAATTTTTAAGGCAAAATTCAGCAGAAGTTCTAATGTTTTCCACACGCTCATGCACTCCCCCCGCAATGGACATTCTTGTGCACCCCACTTTGGAGACAAATCTTCTACACCGAGCTGAATTGCCAAATCTATTTTTTTTTTTCCGACTTTATCTTCTTTTTTATGCTTGTCCTTCTTTTTTTCTCAGGTTTCAGTTGAGGCTTTCTGGTTTCGCCATCTTCCCATGAACCTGCACTCGATAAATGCAGGTGTACGCTGGGTTTCCCCAGTTGCTCTTCACAACGAGTTTGATATATGAAAAGGCTCTGGGAAACGGCGCGTTCTGTGAAGAAAAGAGGGAGAAGGAAACGGGGGTGTTAAGAGGGACAGTGCAATCAACGTATGTCCCCCTGCCAGCCCTGCTCCTGCTCAAGAACAAGCTCTGGAAAGTGGGTCGGAGCGGCTGTGGAAATCCGAGACTCGCTGCTGGGACGGGGGCTGCTGGGGAGGCTGGGGACAGGGGAAGGGGGAAGGCACCTGGCATCCTCTGCATGCCAGCCCGGCTGGGTCTCAGTCTCCCTTCCCTCTGCCCCTTCCCTCTGCTGCTTGCTCTGTGCTGACAGAGAGGCCGGGGAGGTGCTCCTATGCGTGGGGCAGCTGGTGTGCAACTCCACCAAGCTCCCACTGTCTGCTCTGCCTGCTTGCCTCCTGGCAGGCGTGAGAGCACTGTCAGAGAAGGGGCATGCTATGCTGGGAGGACAGGACACTGTCCAGCCTGCCTGCAGGCCACAGGATGGAGTGACGGTGCTGCCCGAGGCCTTTTGCCACCAGGCGTCCCTGTTTCTCCACGGCACAAAGACCTTGCTTGGGTGGAGTGGCCGCGTGTGCGGCTGGCTCTGCTGCTGAAGGCAGTGGGTGCAGCCAGGGATCTCTCGGGACTCGTGCTCTTGCGGGCCTGACCCTGCCCTCGCTATCCTTTTGCTACCACCACCGCGTGCTACTCAGCCCTCCCAACCCCGCCAGGTCTCTCTCGGGGGCGGTGCGGGCCCCTCTGCCCAGGGAGAAAGCATCCACGCTCTTCCTGCCATGGACTTGCAGGCAAACCTCTTTTGCTCCCTGGCACCTCGCCCCCGTGCGCGAACCGTACCTTCAGAGGGAATGTCTGAATGGCCTCTTTTGCCACGTCGTACGTGAACGTCCCAAGGAGAGTTTCCTCTTCTCCGTCCGCATCCACTCCCTCAGGGGCAAAGCACAAGGAGAGCAGCTCAGACTCGTCCCGACAAAGAGGGAACGTACGCGCTGGATCAGCCCTGTTATCGACCCAGCCTCTCCTGGGGCTGTAGCAGTAGTCTAGCACTGGTTATGGTGGAGCTCAGTCTCCGCCTTGAGTTTTGGTCAAGAAGCCTGAGGTGCTTGGCCAGAACAAGTCTTAAGAGGGATGAAACCTCTAGAGCCCTGGAAGTATCCCGCTAGGGCACTGCAGTGCTCAGGAGAGAGCAGGGCACAAAGCTCAGAGGATGCACAAAAGCAAGCGAGACCCTGTCACGGCTTTCTGCCAGGGCCACATCCCTGCCAGAAGTGCCCAGCAGAGACTTACAAAGGCAGCGATGTCTCTGGGGGCGCTGATGACGGTCCCAGAGGGAGAGACTTCTTTGTAGATGTGCTGCACAGTGACGGCAGTCAGATGGACTCGTGCTGGCAACCTGATGACCACCTGGCCCTGATGCCCTTGGAAAGGCCAGCAGTTTCCTGGGGAAACATCCGGCTGCAACCAGAACGCGAGAGCAATGAAGTGTGAGAGAGTGTTGGGGCCAACACAACTGCCCACGTAGCTTGAAGGCTGGGCGCCGGTGTGTCTGGGGGGGCTATTTCTGGTTGAAAATGAGGCGCGTGTGAGGAAAAGGAGAGAAGCAGGAGGCCTTCTTCCCTGCCTGACAAAGGGGGCTCTCAGTATTACAGAGCAGAGGAGAATACCGGCTGTGAAACCATCCTAGTCAGGGCCTAGCAGAACCACAACTCTGCCCAGTGGCTCCTCAGGGCACCCCCCACCTCCTGCCTCCCACCCCCGAAAAGGCGCTCTTAGGGATGAGTGTGGAAACGGGGTCGCCAGGGAGAAAGTCTTTCAGCCCAGCCGTGTGTTAGAGCTTTGGTTTCAAGAACCTGATCAACCCTGTGGGCTTGAGAAGTACCACTGGGCTGAGGGGAGAGCCCCTGAGCTCGGTCCCCAACTTCACAGGAAGGAAGGAAAGCTTCCCTGATGATTTCTGCTACGCTACCTGCAGAATAGTATCAGGAGGGTTGGCAGTGTGAAAGAACCATAAAACCCTGCAGCCCCAATTCTCTTTGCAGTGGTAGGTCTCAGAAGTTCTCTGCGTGTCGATGAAGGCACCTGTAAGGAAAGGAGAGCAGATGACTGCAAGAGGCCACAGACCAGGAGGACTTGGGGCTCAGATGCTATTTCTGACGCCGCCGGGCAGTTCCTTGTCTGCCAGTCCTGTCCTCCTCACTACGCTGGTGGGGGTGGCAAGCTGTGCAGGCGAATGACGGCATCCACGTGCCTGGTGACTGCTGCTCTCACAGTGCCGCAAGGAGACAGCAGGTGCCCATGTGAATGACGGCAGACCAAAGCTGAGGGCTTGCTGCCTGGGCAGCAAAGGACGGCCCAGGCATTGTCTTTTCAGTTGCGGTGGAGAGGAAGAGAGCCCCTCCATCAGCAGAGGAACACGTGCGGAGGCCGAGGGCAGCACTGGGAGGGAGTCTGAGAGAGCCACTCTGCCACAGCCTTGCTCTTGGACCCCATGAAGGCTTTAAGCTCCCTCACTTTGGAGAGCAGTGCCTGGAGCACAGGCTCCTTTGGGGAGTGCTACAAACAAGCGCAGGGCAAGTAGACGGGGCTGCTTGTGTCCATACCAGAGCTTTTCAGAGCCCAGTCAGACGTCTCGCCGGAGGTTTCCGAAGCCATCTCGGATGCTGCCTGGATCACTTCCTGAACTTCCTGGGAATGCCATAAATGAACACAGAAAAGGCCCACATCAGCGGGCAGCTCAGCGTGGCTACTAGCGCCCGCAGAGGCAAAGGGTCAGCGTCAGAAACACAAGGCAAGCCTTGTCCACAGAGCTGCAAGACTCTCTAATGCTAACGTGAGCCGTGAGGACTGAGGAAGAGTATCTGTGGCCACGGCCATGGCTGTGGCCCTGAGGTGCATTGATGAGGGTCCCCACATCCTCGTCCCCAACCTCCACTCTCTTCAGGTCAGCCGGGAGACAGGCTCAGGCCCTGCAAGCGATGGCTGGCTCCGTGAGCATGCCTGGGTCTCACCGCTGCCTCACCGCTGCCTCAGGAGCCTCATCAGAGCAGCCAGAGGTGCCAAGGAAAGGCTGTGGTCAGTCCTCTGCTGCCGGCAGCGGCTCGGTTAAATTGGGGCTAGAGAAGGGCCTTTGCAGCACAGAGGCTCACGCAGGAGTTCCCGGGGCAAAGGCTGGGCTGCTGCAGTCAGCAGTCCCACCCCACTAACAACCCTGAGGAGTTCTGCCCAGCCAAGCCCACTTCCCCAAAATGCAGGGTCACCTTCTTCACGCTGCTGATCTCTGCCCTCAGTTGAGCCACCTCCTCCCCCGCAAGCTGCATCTTTTGGGTTTGCTCTGCCAACACAACGGGCAAGTTCCTGCAGGACCGGAAGGCAGATCTTGTCAGAGAGTGGCCCATGCCCTCTGGGGAGTGTCTGAGCTCAGCAAGGAGGAGAGACACAGGTGCTTTCCCTGCTTTGCGAGTGCTTCCCTTCTGCACCAGGTTGAGCAAAAGGCAAGGCAGGAGGGAAGTACGGGAGCCCTGGCTGTTAGGAAGATGGGTGCAGGTAGCACGAGGCCGGCTGACACTTCTGCACAGAACCAGTCCCAGCTCAGGAAACATCTCTTACCACAGGGTCCTCAGGTCTGCTGCAGACAGATACGTCAGCTCCTGAAAAGGAAAAACGCTCCGTTAGAGCATCCACTACCAGAGCCACCGGGGCTTCCCAGGAGAGCCTTCCCTAGGGAGAGACGGCACAAGCTGCTGCTTCTTTGGGTCACCCTGCGTGGAAGCAGAAGAGCCCGTGATTTATCCAGCAGCGGTCCGTTGCAGGAGGTGCCTGTCCCACAAGAGTCACCGACCTCTATCAGTCCCTTCGCCCGCGTTGTCCACACTGGCAGTGAGGTCCCGCAGTAAACACCGGCTACAATTCACATCACCAAGAGACAGTTATTTGACTGGGGTTGCTAGCGATCCCTGCAGTCGCGTTGTCTCCTCCCTGTTGCCTCGGGCAGCAGGTTAGCTGAGGAGGTGGGGAACATGGGGTGCAGGGAGAGAACGCACCTCTGACCAGGGGCCGTGAGCCCAGGCTTGAGGGGACTGTGCAGCCGTGATCTTCAGGTGTGCTTGGTACCGAGAGCTATTCCCCATTTCCCCTCGCTGCTTCAGTGAGCACCGAGAGCAGGCTGCATGGACTAGGAGAGGTACCTCTCCATCGGTGCCCCTGCACGGCCTCTCCCCGCTGGGAATGCCCTGTTCAGGCTTGGAAATAGCTACGCCCTTCTCTCATAGATTAAGCAGGCCATTTGGTCAGGTGGCCAGAGCAGCAGCATGGCTGGCAGACTACGAGTCTTACTGGGAGTCCAAAAGCCAATGCCAGTCAAGGACACACTCAGGAAGCACTTGGGCCACAGAAGTTTCCGCACATCCTGGCCAAAAGGAAAGCAACAGCCAGGCTGTTGCTCTGAGATATTTGCTCATGAAAACTCACCGAGAGCCACTGGGAGCAACAAGAAGACGACTTTCAAGAACCGCTCCTTCTGCAGGGCCATCTTCTGCCTGAAAAAGAGGGAGTCCTGTGGCTGTCAGTGATCCAAGTCTTGGGCAAACCCCTTCACAGGTGGACTTCCCTTTTCAGGCCGGAAAGGCACCGCTTTGGAAGCCTGCTGCTGACAGAGAGCTGACAGAGCAGCGCCCAGGAGGAACACGATTTCTGTCCACACGGTTCAACACTGCTGGCAGATCTTCCCCAGAGAAAAGGCTCCAGGAGCACCTTCCAAAAGGGAATGAAAATAATCCAGGGAAGTGAAGAGGTTGAGCAAATGAAGACTGCTCTTCAGCAGTCTTTCTGGTGTGGACCTTGCTCTCCCTTTGGCAGAGAAAGCAGGCCTGTTCTCACATCCGGTCACACACATCTCTCTTAGGGGTGTTTTTCTGCACAGCTGGGAAGCACAGGAGCCTTGTCTGGGTTCCCTGCCAGAGCTGTCCCAGAGCTGCACGGTCTCTTGCCAGAGGTGGGGAAAAGCCTTCCCCTGCGGAGGCTTGGTTCTGCACGCGAGCGCCTGGCTATGCGGCAGTTTGTCCTACCGCAGCCAAAGTTTGGGGCTCCGGCAAATGCGGGGGAGTGAGGCTGCCGAAGGCCTTTGCTCTTGGCTCTCCCTGAGAATGGCCACAGCACGAGAAGAGCCCGAGCTTGGTCTCCCGAGTGGGAGCCCCGGGCTGCTGGCTGCCGAATACCCTCTGCTCTCCCCTTTGCTTGCACTGGCCCTAAGACATCCCCTTTCTCCCCCACCGTCCACAGCAGAAACATGTTGTCCGTACATGGCGAAGGTGCGCGTGTTCAGCAGATGTCTCCGCAGGGAGACAAGCGCCCCTCCCGGATAGCAAGTAAGGCTGAAGACTGTCCCTGGGCAAAGAAACCAGAGAAAAGTTAGGTGTGTCTCTTGAGGTCTCTTCTCTAGGATGCCCAGCCGCATGTGTTTCAGCTCCCTGCGGGAAGGCGGGCACCACGTCCTATGCACTCCCTCCCTGGGGCAGAGCAAGGCAGCCTGCACTTCTCCTGCCACTTGAGACATTTGGCCAGAGCTCTGGCAAAGCACAGCTCTCACAAGTTCACCCCAGAGGACTTCACAGCAAGCAGCAGTGCTGATCTTACTTGCAATTACTGTGGCCCTTGTCAGAGGACGGGCTGTCCCAGCAGCAGTGAGAGAGAGCAGCACAGCTGGGCTGCTGTCAGCGGTCCCCCCCTCTCCATTCTCCATCCTTTGCTTGACAGGCCTGCATTGGGAAAAGAGGAAGCAAGCTGGCAGCAGCAGTCCCCCACCTCGGGAAGCCCACTTGGCAGCACAGCCTGATTCTCACCGTGTCCCTCCCTGCTCCCTGGCCCCTGGCACCAACCTGCCCCTCGGCATGCACCTCTCAGTGCCCGTTCGGGGAGGGGGCACAGGCTGCTGACCCCCTCCGCGTCCCCCCCACCTCTTTGCTGGGCGCTGGCGGTCTCCCAACCCCTCTCATCCCCACATAGCTGCCCCCCTCCGCCAGGCAGGACTGCGCCTCAACATCCCAAAGGAGCCGGTCTCAGGTCCCAGGGCCTTGACCTCCCTGTGTGGCAAAATCTGCCCGTGCAGCAGGGCTGGGCTGCGAGCCCGGCAGCACGAGGCTGCGGTCTCCCCTAAAGCCCCTGCTGCACGCTGGCTTTTGGCCAGGAGAGCGAGCCAGGCTTTCAGCCAAGACCCATCCCCACAGAAGGGGGGCTTCGCAAGCACGGGGTTCTTCTTCAGGAAACCTCCGTTGGCTTCCCCATGCTGCTCCGCACCCAACTGGCCGTGTCAGGCCACGTCCATGCTACCACCCCAACCTGAAGCCCTGGTCAGCAGCAGCCCACTTTGTACCTTCTCGTCTGGCAGCGGCTCGGCCCCGCTGCCTCTGCTGCTGGCTCTTGGTCAGCCTCGTTGCCCAAGGAGCCTTTGGAGGCCCCTTGGTGTCTTCGGTGAGGGGCCTTTCTCCTCGCCATCTCTGGGCAAAGGCGGGCTCCCTATGCAGCTCTTCCCCTCAGGCCCAGCAGTGTGGCCTGCCCAGGCAAAACCGGCTCCGGCAGCAGCCCCTCGCCGCCCTCCAGCGGGAGCGCGTCTGCCCAGGGCAACAGCCGCACGGCAACTGTGGGCTGCTTCCCCGCGCGCCACAGGGCTGTGGGGATGGCCATCTCTGACCTCACAGTGACGGCTCTGACATCACACTGGGGCTCCCCAGGGCTGAGCAGGGCAGGGAGACCCTGCGGGCTCCCCTGGGGCAACACGGCTGCCGCCCTCCTGGGCGGTGGGAGCCCATGCCTGTGGGCCCCCCAAACCCTGCCACGCTCCTGTGCCAGGCGACTGCCAGGCCTGTCCTGCCGGGCAGGGTTCCAGCTCTCCTGGGCATCCCCAGGAAACCAGAGAGGGTGCTGGAAAAGGGAATTTGCTCTTGCCCCGGGGGATAGCTGCTTCCGGCACCATTTCTGCTCTCGCAAGCGTTTTGTAGGCCAAGAAGAAAAAGCCAGTAGCCCATATGTGCTGTCAGGGGCCCAGCAGTACGTCTGGTTAACAAGGACCATTTTTTTCTGCCCTTGCTGGTTCTGCCTTGACTTCCCTAGTTTGAAATAGGAGCGTGCTCCTTCCTTGTCTTGCAGTGGCCTGCAGGGCCCAGGAGGGTTGCCCAGGCTGTGCTGAGGGCACTGGGCAGTACGGCCTGGACCAGGGTCCCTGCATGGCAGCACGGGGACACAGGGCGTATGGAGCACAGCCCGCCATGTCCCACCTCACTGGCCGGTGGGAAGCCCCCTGCCGGTGTTGGGCAAAGCTGGGCTGACGTGGTGCAGGGCTCCAGCTACCCAGCCATGCCACCCGCTTTTGCAGGGGTTCACAAGGTGCCCATTTCCCCACGGGCAGCAAAGACCCCAGTGCACTGGGCCATCCAGACAGCAGAGCTGCCAGTGCCATTGATGGCAGCAGGGCCCTGGCAGCAAAGGGCGCCTGGGGGGGCTTGCAGCAGGCTGGGTGGCTCTTGCACTTGTGGGGCAGGGCAGTATTGGGCGTGATCCCCTGGGTAGGAACGGGCTTCACTTGTCCAACTCTGGAAGGGGATTCTGTGGGAGTGGGCAGCGACGGCAGCATCCTGCCTGGGGCTGGGCCCCTCAGGCTCCACATCAACATGGGGGGGCTCCGTCTCCCACAGTGGCTTGTGGGCAACTGCCAAGGGCCACCGTGTCCCCTCCTCCTCAACAAGGGGCACAAGATACCACAACAGCTCCTCTGCGCTGACCGAGAGACCCCAGTGGCTTCTTTGGGATGACCCAGGAACCTTGCTAAGTTCACATGAGAACCCCAGTAGCATCCTGGGATGCCCGCTCACCAGCCCCATCTCTCAGGAACCCCCTGGGATCCTCCAACAACCCCCAGGGAATGTGCCTGCTACCCTGACGCCCTCCCTATACTAGATGCTGTTAGACAGCTGCCAGGAAAATGGGCTTCTAACCCTCCCTGTCCCTGGAGTGTTCCGAGTGGACAGCGAGACTGGCTGCCTGGCATGGCCTTAATGGAGAAGGCGCTATACCCCAGGACATGATGTCCACGAGAGCAAAAGCAGGAGGGAAAAACCAAAGTGTTGCAAAATGCAGCGCCTGGGAGACTGAAGAGCCTAGCCTTAGTGTTAGATGGTGGAGCCGCTGATGGGAACACCCCAAGGGCTGCAGGACTGGACAGCCTTTCTGGGAAGCCCAGAGACGGTGGGCCGTCCAAAGGAAAGGCAGGTCAGGGTCGTCCAAATGCCAAGGGGAGGTCCAAATAACAAGGGGTGAAACGCTCGAAAATTCCCCGTCGACACTAATCAGTGTGACACAAAAAGAACCCCCGACAGAGAGGAGCGAGATGTAGAATGGGGATGTTCATGGGCTGAGGAATGGGGTTTCCGGCAGGCCACCGAGACAGGCTCCCACCACCCGTTTTACAGAAACTATGCGTTAACAAGAAACCGACAGCCTGGATGCTGGGAAAGTGCTAGGCCAAATTGTTCCATCTGCTCCTTCGGCCCCACTATCAGGAAAGTAAGGGAAGAGCTCCCAAGCCCCGGCCCTGGGAGCTCCAAAGAGCTGTCTGTGGAATTATTATAAAGACAGTGCTGCTGAGGACAAGCTGGAACGCAAGGGGGTTTATTTTCTGCCAAATTGCTCAGCCCTTTAAGGCGACGCTGTCCCAAAGCTTGTTGGTAGCCCTGCAACCCAGGCCTGCAGTTGGCCCAGTTGCCATGGCAGTGGGGCTGGAGTGGGGCGGGGCCAGAGAAGGAAGCTGCAGTGGGTGGCGGGGGGCCCTGCCTGTCACCACCCGGCTGGCGCCATTGGCTGAGAAGCCAGGAAGAGGGTGGGCGGGCTCCTGGGAGGGCTCCTGCAGGGCCTGCTGTGGGGGTGGTGGCAGCCTGCCTGTTGTAAACTGAAGCCGGGCCTTCTGCGCGCCCTAGGCTGGTGCCACTTGCGAGGCCTCCCTAGGCGGCGGAGGATGACCGGTGCCAGGCTGGGCCTCTCCTCTCTGGAGTAAATCTCAGGAATGCTTAATGTCATCCTAATTTTTAAGGCAAAATTCAGTAGAAGTTCTAATGTTTTCCACACGCTCATGCACTCCCCCCGCAATGGACATTCTTGTGCACCCCACTTTGGAGACAAATCTTCTACACCGAGCTGAATTGCCAAATCTATTTTTTTTTTTCCGACTTTATCTTCTTTTTTATGCTTGTCCTTCTTTTTTTCTCAGGTTTCAGTTGAGGCTTTCTGGTTTCGCCATCTTCCCATGAACCTGCACTCGATAAATGCAGGTGTACGCTGGGTTTCCCCAGTTGCTCTTCACAACGAGTTTGATATATGAAAAGGCTCTGGGAAACGGCGCGTTCTGTGAAGAAAAGAGGGAGAAGGAAACGGGGGTGTTAAGAGGGACAGTGCAATCAACGTATGTCCCCCTGCCAGCCCTGCTCCTGCTCAAGAACAAGCTCTGGAAAGTGGGTCGGAGCGGCTGTGGAAATCCGAGACTCGCTGCTGGGACGGGGGCTGCTGGGCAGGCTGGGGACAGGGGAAGGGGGAAGGCACCTGGCATCCTCTGCATGCCAGCCCGGCTGGGTCTCAGTCTCCCTTCCCTCTGCCCCTTCCCTCTGCTGCTTGCTCTGTGCTGACAGAGAGGCCGGGGAGGTGCTCCTATGCGTGGGGCAGCTGGTGTGCAACTCCACCAAGCTCCCACTGTCTGCTCTGCCTGCTTGCCTCCTGGCAGGCGTGAGAGCACCGTCAGAGAAGGGGCATGCTATGCTGGGAGGAGAGGACACTGTCCAGCCTGCCAGCAGACCACAGGATGGAGTGACGGTGCTGCCCGAGGCCTTTTGCCACCAGGCGTCCCTGTTTCTCCACGGCACAAAGACCTTGCTTGGGTGGAGTGGCCGCGTGTGCGGCTGGCTCTGCTGCTGAAGGCAGTGGGTGCAGCCAGGGATCTCTCGGGACTCGTGCTCTTGCGGGCCTGACCCTGCCCTCGCTATCCTTTTGCTACCACCACCGCATGCTACTCAGCCCTCCCAACCCCGCCAGGTCTCTCTCGGGGGCGGTGCGGGCCCCTCTGCCCAGGGAGAAAGCATCCATGCTCTTCCTGCCATGGACTTGCAGGCAAACCTCTTTTTCTCCCTGGCACCTCGCCCCCGTGCGCGAACCGTACCTTCAGAGGGAATGTCTGAATGGCCTCTTTTGCCACGTCGTACGTGAACGTCCCAAGGAGAGTTTCCTCTTCTCCGTCCGCATCCACTCCCTCAGGGGCAAAGCACAAGGAGAGCAGCTCAGACTCGTCCCGACAAAGAGGGAACGTACGCGCTGGATCAGCCCTGTTATCGACCCAGCCTCTCCTGGGGCTGTAGCAGTAGTCTAGCACTGGTTATGGTGGAGCTCAGTCTCCGCCTTGAGTTTTGGTCAAGAAGCCTGAGGTGCTTGGCCAGAACAAGTCTTAAGAGGGATGAAACCTCTAGAGCCCTGGAAGTATCCCGCTAGGGCACTGCAGTGCTCAGGAGAGAGCAGGGCACAAAGCTCAGAGGATGCACAAAAGCAAGCGAGACCCTGTCATGGCTTTCTGCCAGGGCCACATCCCTGCCAGAAGTGCCCAGCAGAGACTTACAAAGGCAGCGATGTCTCTGGGGGCGCTGATGACGGTCCCAGAGGGAGAGACTTCTTTGTAGATGTGCTGCACAGTGACGGCAGTCAGATGGACTCGTGCTGGCAACCTGATGACCACCTGGCCCTGATGCCCTTGGAAAGGCCAGCAGTTTCCTGGGGAAACATCCGGCTGCAACCAGAACGCGAGAGCAATGAAGTGTGAGAGAGTGTTGGGGCCAACACAACTGCCCACGTAGCTTGAAGGCTGGGCGCCGGTGTGTCTGGGGGGGCTATTTCTGGTTGAAAATGAGGCGCGTGTGAGGAAAAGGAGAGAAGCAGGAGGCCTTCTTCCCTGCCTGACAAAGGGGGCTCTCAGTATTACAGAGCAGAGGAGAATACCGGCTGTGAAACCATCCTAGTCAGCGCCTAGCAGAACCACAACTCTGCCCAGTGGCTCCGCAGGGCACCCCCCACCTCCCGCCTCCCACCCCCGAAAAGGCGCTCTTAGGGATGAGTGTGGAAACGGGGTCGCCAGGGAGAAAGTCTTTCAGCCCAGCCGTGTGTTAGAGCTTTGGTTTCAAGAACCTGATCAACCCTGTGGGCTTGAGAAGTACCACTGGGCTGAGGGGAGAGCCCCTGAGCTCGGTCCCCAACTTCACAGGAAGGAAGGAAAGCTTCCCTGATGATTTCTGCTACGCTACCTGCAGAATAGTATCAGGAGGGTTGGCAGTGTGAAAGAACCATAAAACCCTGCAGCCCCAATTCTCTTTGCAGTGGTAGGTCTCAGAAGTTCTCTGCGTGTCGATGAAGGCACCTGTAAGGAAAGGAGAGCAGATGACTGCAAGAGGCCACAGACCAGGAGGACTTGGGGCTCAGATGCTATTTCTGACGCCGCCGGGCAGTTCCTTGTCTGCCAGTCCTGTCCTCCTCACTACGCTGGTGGGGGTGGCAAGCTGCGCAGGGGAATGACGGCATCCACGTGCCTGGTGACTGCTGCTCTCACAGTGCCGCAAGGAGACAGCAGGTGCCCATGTGAATGACGGCAGACCAAAGCTGAGGGCTTGCTGCATGGGCAGCAAAGGACGGCCCAGGCATTGTCTTTTCAGTTGCGGTGGAGAGGAAGAGAGCCCCTCCATCAGCAGAGGAACACGTGCGGAGGCCGAGGGCAGCACTGGGAGGGAGTCTGAGAGAGCCACTCTGCCACAGCCTTGCTCTTGGACCCCATGAAGGCTTTAAGCTCGCTCACTTTGGAGAGCAGTGCCTGGAGCACAGGCTCCTTTGGGGAGTGCTACAAACAAGCGCAGGGCAAGTAGACGGGGCTGCTTGTGTCCATACCAGAGCTTTTCAGGGCCCAGTCAGACGTCTCGACGTAGGTTTCCGAAGCCATCTCGGATGCTGCCTGGATCACTTCCTGAACTTCCTGGGAATGCCATAAATGAACACAGAAAAGGCCCACATCAGCGGGCAGCTCAGCGTGGCTACTAGCGCCCGCAGAGGCAAAGGGTCAGCGTCAGAAACACAAGGCAAGCCTTGTCCACAGAGCTGCAAGACTCTCTAATGCTAACGTGAGCCGCGAGGACTGAGGAAGAGTATCTGTGGCCACGGCCATGGCTGTGGCCCTGAGGTGCATTGATGAGGGTCCCCACATCCTCGTCCCCACCCTCCACTCTCTTCAGGTCAGCCGGGAGACAGGCTCAGGCCCTGCAAGCGATGGCTGGCTCCGTGAGCATGCCTGGGTCTCACCGCTGCCTCACCGCTGCCTCAGGAGCCTCATCAGAGCAGCCAGAGGTGCCAAGGGAAGGCTGTCGTCAGTCCTCTGCTGCCGGCAGCGGCTCGGTTAAATTGGGGCTAGAGAAGGGCCTTTGCAGCACAGAGGCTCACGCAGGAGTTCCCGGGGCAAAGGCTGGGCTGCTGCAGTCAGCAGTCCCACCCCACTAACAACCCTGAGGAGTTCTGCCCAGCCAAGCCCACTTCCCCAAAATGCAGGGTCACCTTCTTCACGCTGCTGATCTCTGCCCTCAGTTGAGCCACCTCCTCCCCCGCAAGCTGCATCTTTTGGGTTTGCTCTGCCAACACAACGGGCAAGTTCCTGCAGGACCGGAAGGCATATCTTGTCAGAGAGTGGCCCATGCCCTCTGGGGAGTGTCTGAGCTCAGCAAGGAGGAGAGACACAGGTGCTTTCCCTGCTTTGCGAGAGTGCTTCCCTTCTGCACCAGGTTGAGCAAAAGGCAAGGCAGGAGGGAAGTACGGGAGCCCTGGCTGTTAGGAAGATGGGTGCAGGTAGCACGAGGCCGGCTGACACTTCTGCACAGAACCAGTCCCAGCTCAGGAAACATCTCTTACCACAGGGTCCTCAGGTCTGCTGCAGACAGATACGTCAGCTCCTGAAAAGGAAAAACGCTCCGTTAGAGCATCCACTACCAGAGCCACCGGGGCTTCCCAGGAGAGCCTTCCCTAGGGAGAGACGGCACAAGCTGCTGCTTCTTTGGGTCACCCTGCGTGGAAGCAGAAGAGCCCGTGATTTATCCAGCAGCGGTCCGTTGCAGGAGGTGCCTGTCCCACAAGAGTCACCGACCTCTATCAGTCCCTTCGCCCGCGTTGTCCACACTGGCAGTGAGGTCCCGCAGTAAACACCGGCTACAATTCACATCACCAAGAGACAGTTATTTGACTGGGATTGCTAGCGATCCCTGCAGTCGCGTTGTCTCCTCCCTGTTGCCTCGGGCAGCAGGTTAGCTGAGGAGGTGGGGAACATGGGGTGCAGGGAGAGAACGCGCCTCTGACCAGGGGCCGTGAGCCCAGGCTTGAGGGGACTGTGCAGCCGTGATCTTCAGGTGTGCTTGGTACCGAGAGCTATTCCCCATTTCCCCTCGCTGCTTCAGTGAGCACCGAGAGCAGGCTGCATGGGCTAGGAGAGGTACCTCTCCATCGGTGCCCCTGCACGGCCTCTCCCCGCTGGGAATGCCCTGTTCAGGCTTGGAAATAGCTACGCCCTTCTCTCACAGATTAAGCAAGCCATTTGGTCGGGTGGCCAGAGCAGCAGCATGGCTGGCAGACTACGAGTCTTACTGGGAGTCCAAAAGCCAGTGCCAGTCAAGGACACACTCAGGAAGCACTTGGGCCACAGAAGTTTCCGCACATCCTGGCCAAAAGGAAAGCAACAGCCAGGCTGTTGCTCTGAGATGTTTGCTCATGAAAACTCACCGAGAGCCACTGGGAGCAACAAGAAGACGACTTTCAAGAACCGCTCCTTCTGCAGGGCCATCTTCTGCCTGAAAAAGAGGGAGTCCTGTGGCTGTCAGTGATCCAAGTCTTGGGCAAACCCCTTCACAGGTGGACTTCCCTTTTCAGGCCGGAAAGGCACCGCTTTGGAAGCCTGCTGCTGACAGAGAGCTGACAGAGCAGCGCCCAGGAGGAACACGATTTCTGTCCACACGGTTCAACACTGCTGGCAGATCTTCCCCAGAGAAAGGGCTCCAGGAGCACCTTCCAAAAGGGAATGAAAATAATCCAGGGAAGTCAAGAGGTCGAGCAAATGAAGACTGCTCTTCAGCAGTCTTTCTGGTGTGGACCTTGCTCTCCCTTTGGCAGAGAAAGCAGGCCTGTTCTCACGTGCGGTCACACACATCTCTCTTAGGGGTGTTTTTCTGCACAGCTGGGAAGCGCAGGAGCCTTGCCTGGCTTCCCTGCCAGAGCTGTCCCAGAGCTGCATGGTCTCTTGCCAGAGGTGGGGAAAAGCCTTCCCCTGCGGAGGCTTGGTTCTGCACGCGAGCGCCTGGCTATGCGGCAGTTTGTCCTACCGCAGCCAAAGTTTGGGGCTCCGGCAAATGCGGGGGAGTGAGGCTGCCGAAGGCCTTTGCTCTTGGCTCTCCCTGAGAATGGCCACAGCACGAGAAGAGCCCGAGCTTGGTCTCCCGAGTGGGAGCCCCGGGCTGCTGGCTGCCGAATACCCTCTGCTCTCCCCTTTGCTTGCACTGGCCCTAAGACATCCCCTTTCTCCCCCACCGTCCACAGCAGAAACATGTTGTCCGTACATGGCGAAGGTGCGCGTGTTCAGCAGATGTCTCCGCAGGGAGACAAGCGCCCCTCCCGGATGGCAAGTAAGGCTGAAGACTGTCCCTGGGCAAAGAAACCAGAGAAAAGTTAGGTGTGTCTCTTGAGGTCTCTTCTCTAGGATGCCCAGCCGCATGTGTTTCAGCTCCCTGCGGGAAGGCGGGCACCACGTCCTATGCACTCCCTCCCTGGGGCAGAGCAAGGCAGCCTGCACTTCTCCTGCCACTTGAGACATTTGGCCAGAGCTCTGGCAAAGCACAGCTCTCACAAGTTCACCCCAGAGGACTTCACAGCAAGCAGCAGTGCTGATCTTACTTGCAATTACTGTGGCCCTTGTCAGAGGACGGGCTGTCCCAGCAGCAGTGAGAGAGAGCAGCACAGCTGGGCTGCTGTCAGCGGTCCCCCCCTCTCCATTCTCCATCCTTTGCTTGACAGGCCTGCATTGGGAAAAGAGGAAGCAAGCTGGCAGCAGCAGTCCCCCGCCTCGGGAAGCCCACTTGGCAGCACAGCCTGATTCTCACCGTGTCCCTCCCTGCTCCCTGGCCCCTGGCACCAACCTGCCCCTCGGCATGCACCTCTCAGTGCCCGTTCGGGGAGGGGGCACAGGCTGCTGACCCCCTCCGCGTCCCCCCCACCTCTTTGCTGGGCGCTGGCGGTCTCCCAACCCCTCTCATCCCCACATAGCTGCCCCCCTCCGCCAGGCAGGACTGCGCCTCAACATCCCAAAGGAGCCGGTCTCAGGTCCCAGGGCCTTGACCTCCCTGTGTGGCAAAATCTGCCCGTGCAGCAGGGCTGGGCTGCGAGCCCGGCAGCACGAGGCTGCGGTCTCCCCTAAAGCCCCTGCTGCACGCTGGCTTTTGGCCAGGAGAGCGAGCCAGGCTTTCAGCCAAGACCCATCCCCACAGAAGGGGGGCTTCGCAAGCACGGGGTTCTTCTTCAGGAAACCTCTGTTGGCTTCCCCATGCTGCTCCGCACCCAACTGGCCGTGTCAGGCCACGTCCGTGCTACCACCCCAACCTGAAGCCCTGGTCAGCAGCAGCCCACTTTGTACCTTCTCGTCTGGCAGCGGCTCGGCCCCGCTGCCTCTGCTGCTGGCTCTTGGTCAGCCTCGTTGCCCAAGGAGCCTTTGGAGGCCCCTTGGTGTCTTCGGTGAGGGGCCTTTCTCCTCGCCATATCTGGGCAAAGGCGGGCTCCTTATGCAGCTCTTCCCCTCAGGCCCAGCAGTGTGGCCTGCCCAGGCAAAACCAGCTCCGGCAGCAGCCCCTCGCCGCCCTCCAGCAGGAGCGCGTCTGCCCGGGGCAACAGCCGCACGGCAACTGTGGGCTGCTTCCCCGCGCGCCACAGGGCTGTGCGGGTGGCCATCTCTGACCTCACAGTGGCGGCTCTGACATCACACTGGGGCTCCCCAGGGCTGAGCAGGGCAGGGAGACCCTGCGGGCTCCCCTGGGGCAACACGGCTGCCGCCCTCCTGGGCGGTGGGAGCCCATGCCTGTGGGCCCCCCGAACCCTGCCACGCTCCTGTGCCAGGCGACTGCCAGGCCTGTCCTGCCAGGCAGGGTTCCAGCTCTCCTGGGCATCCCCAGGAAACCAGAGAGGGTGCTGGAAAAGGGAATTTGCTCTTGCCCCGGGGGATAGCTGCTTCCGGCACCATTTCTGCTCTCGCAAGCGTTTTGTAGGCCAAGAAGAAAAAGCCAGTAGCCCATATGTGCTGTCAGGGGCCCAGCAGTACGTCTGGTTAACAAGGACCATTTTTTTCTGCCCTTGCTGGTTCTGCCTTGACTTCCCTAGTTTGAAATAGGAGCGTGCTCCTTCCTTGTCTTGCAGTGGCCTGCAGGGCCCAGGAGGGTTGCCCAGGCTGTGCTGAGGGCACTGGGCAGTACGGCCTGGACCAGGGTCCCTGCATGGCAGCACGGGGACACAGGGCGTATGGAGCACAGCCCGCCATGTCCCACCTCCATGGCTGGTGGGAAGCCCCCTGCCGGTGTTGGGCAAAGCTGGGCTGACGTGGTGCAGGGCTCCAGCTACCCAGCCATGCCACCCGCTTTTGCAGGGGTTCACAAGGTGCCCATTTCCCCACGGGCAGCAAAGACCCCAGTGCACTGGGCCATCCAGACAGCAGAGCTGCCAGTGCCGTTGATGGCAGCAGGGCCCTGGCAGCAAAGGGCGCCTGGGGGGGCTTGCAGCAGGCTGGGTGGCTCTCGCAGTCGTGGGGCAGGGCAGTATGGGGTGTGAGCCCCTGGGTAGGAACGGGCTTCCCTTGTCCAACTCTGGAAGGGGGTTCCTGTGGGAGTGGGCAGCAACGGCAGCATCCTGCCTGGGGCTGGGCCCCTCAGGCTCCACATCAACATGGGGGGGCTCCATCTCCCACAGTGGCCTGTGGGCAACTGCCAAGGGCCACCGTGCCCCCTCCTCCTCAACAAGGGGCACAAGATACCACAACAGCTCCTCTGCGCTGACCGAGAGACCCCAGTGGCTTCTTTGGGATGACCCAGGAACCTTGCTAAGTTCACATGAGAACCCCAGTAGCATCCTGGGATGCCCACTCACCAGCCCCATCTCTCAGGAGCCCCCTGGGATCCTCCAACAACCCCCAGGGAATGTGCCTACTACCCTGACCCCCTCCCTATACTAGATGCTGTTAGGCAGCTGCCAGGAACACGGGCTTCTAGCCCTCCCCGTCCCTGGAGTGTTGCGAGTGGACAGCGAGACTGGCTGCCTGGCATGGCCTTAATGGAGAAGGCGCTGTACCCCAGGACATGATGTCCACGAGAGCAAAAGCAGGAGGGAAAAACCAAAGTGTTGCAAAATGCAGTGCCTGGGAGACTGAAGAGCCTAGCCTTAGTGTTAGATGGTGGAGCCGCTGATGGGAACACCCCAAGGGCTGCAGGACTGGACAGCCTTTCTGGGAAGCCCAGAGACGGTGGGCCGTCCAAAGGGAAGACAGGTCAGGGTCGTCCAAATGCCAAGGGGAGGTCCAAATAACAAGGGGTGAAACGCTCGAAAATTCCCCGTCGACACTAATCAGTGTGACACAAAAAGAACCCCCGACAGAGAGGAGCGAGATGTAGAATGGGGATGTTCATGGGCTGAGGAATGGGGTTTCCGGCAGGCCACCGAGACAGGCTCCCACCACCCGTTTTACAGAAACTATGCGTTAACAAGAAACCGACAGCCTGGATGCTGGGAAAGTGCTAGGCCAAATTGTTCCATCTGCTCCTTCGGCCCCACTATCAGGAAAGTAAGGGAAGAGCTCCCAAGCCCCGGCCCTGGGAGCTCCAAAGAGCTGTCTGTGGAATTATTACAAAGACAGTGCTGCTGAGGACAAGCTGGAACGCAAGGGGGTTTATTTTCTGCCAAATTGCTCAGCCCTTTAAGGCGACGCTGTCCCAAAGCTTGTTGGTAGCCCTGCAACCCAGGCCTGCAGTTGGCCCAGTTGCCATGGCAGTGGGGCCGGAGGGGGGCGGGGCCAGAGAAGGACGCTGAAGTGGGTGGCGGGGGGCCCTGCCTGTCACCACCCGGCTGGCGCCATTGGCTGAGAAGCCAGGAAGAGGGTGGGCGGGCTCCTGGGAGAGCTCCTGCAGGGCCTGCTGTGGGGGTGGTGGCAGCCTGCCTGTTGTAAACTGAAGCCGGGCCTTCTGCGCGCCCTAGGCTGGTGCCAGTTGCGAGGCCACCATAGGTGGCGGAGGATGACCGGTGCCAGGCTGGGCCTCTCCTCTCTGGAGTAAATCTCAGGAATGCTTAATGTCATCCTAATTTTTAAGGCAAAATTCAGTAGATGTTCTAATGTTTTCCACACGCTCATGCACTCCCCCCGCAATGGACATTCTTGCGCACCCCAATTTGGAGACAAATCTTCTACACCGAGCTGAATTGCCAAATCTATTTTTTTTTTTCCGACTTTATCTTCTTTTTTATGCTTGTCCTTCTTTTTTTCTCAGTTTTCAGTTGAGGCTTTCTGGTTTCGCCATCTTCCCATGAACCTGCACTCGATAAATGCAGGTGTACGCTGGGTTTCCCCAGTTGCTCTTCACAACGAGTTTGATATATGAAAAGGCTCTGGGAAACGGCGCGTTCTGTGAAGAAAAGAGGGAGAAGGAAACGGGGGTGTTAAGGGGAGGTGCTCCTATGCGTGGGGCAGCTGGTGTGCAACTGCACCAAGCTCCCACTGTCTGCTCTGCCTGCTTGCCTCCTGGCAGGTGTGAGAGCACCGTCAGAAAAGGGGCATGCTATGCTGGGAGGACAGGACACTGTCCAGCCTGCCAGCAGACCACAGGATGGAGTGACGGTGCTGCCCGAGGCCTTTTGCCACCAGGCGTCCCTGTTTCTCCACGGCACAAAGACCTTGCTTGGGTGGAGTGGCCGCGTGTGCGGCTGGCTCTGCTGCTGAAGGCAGTGGGTGCAGCCAGGGATCTCTCGGGACTCGTGCTCTTGCGGGCCTGACCCTGCCCTCGCTATCCTTTTGCTACCACCACCGCATGCTACTCAGCCCTCCCAACCCCGCCAGGTCTCTCTCGGGGGCGGTGCGGGCCCCTCTGCCCAGGGAGAAAGCATCCACGCTCTTCCTGCCATGGACTTGCAGGCAAACCTCTTTTTCTCCCTGGCACCTCGCCCCCGTGCGCGAACCGTACCTTCAGAGGGAATGTCTGAATGGCCTCTTTTGCCACGTCGTACGTGAACGTCCCAAGGAGAGTTTCCTCTTCTCCGTCCGCATCCACTCCCTCAGGGGCAAAGCACAAGGAGAGCAGCTCAGACTCGTCCCGACAAAGAGGGAACGTACGCGCTGGATCAGCCCTGTTATCGACCCAGCCTCTCCTGGGGCTGTAGCAGTAGTCTAGCACTGGTTATGGTGGAGCTCAGTCTCCGCCTTGAGTTTTGGTCAAGAAGCCTGAGGTGCTTGGCCAGAACAAGTCTTAAGAGGGATGAAACCTCTAGAGCCCTGGAAGTATCCCGCTAGGGCACTGCAGTGCTCAGGAGAGAGCAGGGCACAAAGCTCAGAGGATGCACAAAAGCAAGCGAGACCCTGTCACGGCTTTCTGCCAGGGCCACATCCCTGCCAGAAGTGCCCAGCAGAGACTTACAAAGGCAGCGATGTCTCTGGGGGCGCTGATGACGGTCCCAGAGGGAGAGACTTCTTTGTAGATGTGCTGCACAGTGACGGCAGTCAGATGGACTCGTGCTGGCAACCTGATGACCACCTGGCCCTGATGCCCTTGGAAAGGCCAGCAGTTTCGTGGGGAAACATCCGGCTGCAACCAGAACGTGAGAGCAATGAAGTGTGAGAGAGTGTTGGGGCCAACACAACTGCCCACGTAGCTTGAAGGCTGGGCGCCGGTGTGTCTGGGGGGGCTATTTCTGGTTGAAAATGAGGCGCGTGTGAGGAAAAGGAGAGAAGCAGGAGGCCTTCTTCCCTGCCTGACAAAGGGGGCTCTCAGTATTACAGAGCAGAGGAGAATACCGGCTGTGAAACCATCCTAGTCAGGGCCTAGCAGAACCACAACTCTGCCCAGTGGCTCCTCAGGGCACCCCCCACCTCCCGCCTCCCACCCCCGAAAAGGCGCTCTTAGGGATGAGTGTGGAAACGGGGTCGCCAGGGAGAAAGTCTTTCAGCCCAGCCGTGTGTTAGAGCTTTGGTTTCAAGAACCTGATCAAGCCTGTGGGCTTGAGAAGTACCACTGGGCTGAGGGGAGAGCCCCTGAGCTCGGTCCCCAACTTCACAGGAAGGAAGGAAAGCTTCCCTGATGATTTCTGCTACGATACCTGCAGAATAGTATCAGGAGGGTTGGCAGTGAGAAAGAACCATAAAAACCTGCGGCCCCAATTCTCTTTGCAGTGGTAGGTCTCAGAAGTTCTCTGCATGTCGATGAAGGCACCTGTAAGGAAAGGAGAGCAGATGACTGCAAGAGGCCACAGACCAGGAGGACTTGGGGCTCAGACGCTATTTCTGACGCCGCCGGGCAGTTCCTTGTCTGCCAGTCCTGTCCTCCTCACTACGCTGGTGGGGGTGGCAAGCTGCACAGGGGAATGACGGCATCCACGTGCCTGGTGACTGCTGCTCTCACAGTGCCGCAAGGAGACAGCAGGTGCCCATGTGAATGACGGCAGACCAAAGCTGAGGGCTTGCTGCATGGGCAGCAAAGGACGGCCCAGGCATTGTCTTTTCAGTTGCGGTGGAGAGGAAGAGAGCCCCTCCATCAGCACAGGAACACGTGTGGAGGCCGAGGGCAGCATTGGGAGGGAGTCTGAGAGAGCCACTCTGCCACAGCCTTGCTCTTGGACCCCATGAAGGCTTTATGCTCCCTCACTTTGGAGAGCAGTGCCTGGAGCAGAGGCTCCTTTGGGGAGTGCTACAACAAGCGCAGGGCAAGTAGACGGGGCTGCTTGTGTCCATACCAGAGCTTTTCAGGGCCCAGTCAGACGTCTTGACGTAGGTTTCCGAAGCCATCTCGGATGCTGCCTGGATCACTTCCTGAACTTCCTGGGAACGCCATAAATGAACACAGAAAAGGGTCAGCGTCAGAAACACAAGGCAAGCCTTGTCCACAGAGCTGCAAGACTCTCTAATGCTAACGTGAGCCGCGAGGACTGAGGAAGAGTATCTGTGGCCACGGCCATGGCTGTGGCCCTGAGGTGCATTGATGAGGGTCCCCACATCCTCGTCCCCACCCTCCACTCTCTTCAGGTCAGCCGGGAGACAGGCTCAGGCCCTGCAAGCGATGGCTGGCTCCATGAGCATGCCTGGGTCTCACCACTGCCTCACCGCTGCCTCAGGAGCCTCATCAGAGCAGCCAGAGGTGCCAAGGGAAGGCTGTGGTCAGTCCTCTGCTGCCGGCAGCGGCTCGGTTAAATTGGGGCTAGAGAAGGGCCTTTGCAGCACAGAGGCTCACGCAGGAGTTCCCGGGGCAAAGGCTGGGCTGCTGCAGTCAGCAGTCCCACCCCACCAACAACCCTGAGGAGTTCTGCCCAGCCAAGCCCACTTCCCCAAAATGCAGGGTCACCTTCTTCACGCTGCTGATCTCTGCCCTCAGTTGAGCCACCTCCTCCCCCACAAGCTGCATCTTTTGGGTTTGCTCTGCCAACACAATGGGCAAGTTCCTGCAGGACCGGAAGGCATATCTTGTCAGAGAGTGGCCCATGCCCTCTGGGGAGTGTCTGAGCTCAGCAAGGAGGAGAGACACAGGTGCTTTCCCTGCTTTGCGAGTGCTTCCCTTCTGCACCAGGTTGAGCAAAAGGCAAGGCAGGAGGGAAGTACGGGAGCCCTGGCTGTTAGGAAGATGGGTGCAGGTAGCACGAGGCCGGCTGACACTTCTGCACAGAACCAGTCCCAGCTCAGGAAACATCTCTTACCACAGGGTCCTCAGGTCTGCTGCAGACAGATACGTCAGCTCCTGAAAAGGAAAAACGCTCCGTTAGAGCATCCACTACCAGAGCCACCGGGGCTTCCCAGGAGAGCCTTCCCTAGGGAGAGACGGCACAAGCTGCTGCTTCTTTGGGTCACCCTGCGTGGAAGCAGAAGAGCCCGTGATTTATCCAGCAGCGGTCCGTTGCAGGAGGTGCCTGTCCCACAAGAGTCACCGACCTCTATCAGTCCCTTCGCCCGCGTTGTCCACACTGGCAGTGAGGTCCCGCAGTAAACACCGGCTACAATTCACATCACCAAGAGACAGTTATTTGACTGGGGTTGCTAGCGATCCCTGCAGTTGCGTTGTCTCCTCTCTGTTGCCTCGGGCAGCAGGTTAGCTGAGGAGGTGGGGAACATGGGGTGCAGGGAGAGAACGCGCCTCTGACCGGGGGCCGTGAGCCCAGGCTTGAGGGGACTGTGCAGCCATGATCTTCAGGTGTGCTTGGTACCGAGAGCTATTCCCCATTTCCCCTCGCTGCTTCAGTGAGCACCGAGAGCAGGCTGCATGGACTAGGAGAGGTACCTCTCCATCGGTGCCCCTCCATGGCCTCTCCCCGCTGGGAATGCCCTGTTCAGGCTTGGAAATAGCTACACCCTTCTCTCACAGATTAAGCAAGCCATTTGGTCGGGTGGCCAGAGCAGCAGCATGGCTGGCAGACTACGAGTCTTACTGGGAGTCCAAAAGCCAATGCCAGTCAAGGACACACTCAGGAAGCACTTGGGCCACAGCAGTTTCTGCACATCCTGGCCAAAAGGAAAGCAACAGCCAGGCTGTTGCTCTGAGATGTTTGCTCATGAAAACTCACCGAGAGCCACTGGGAGCAACAAGAAGACGACTTTCAAGAACCGCTCCTTCTGCAGGGCCATCTTCTGCCTGAAAAAGAGGGAGTCCTGTGGCTGTCAGCGATCCAAGTCTTGGGCAAACCCCTTCACAGGTGGATTTCCCTTTTCAGGCCGGAAAGGCACCGCTTTGGAAGCCTGCTGCTGACAGAGAGCTGACAGAGCAGCGCCCAGGAGGAACACAATTTCTGTCCACACGGTTCAACACTGCTGGCAGATCTTCCCCAGAGAAAGGGCTCCAGGAGCACCTTCCAAAAGGGAATGAAAATAATCCAGGGAAGTCAAGAGGTCGAGCAAATGAAGACTGCTCTTCAGCAGTCTTTCTGGTGTGGACCTTGCTCTCCCTTTGGCAGAGAAAGCAGGCCTGTTCTCACATCCGGTCACACACATCTCTCTTAGGGGTGTTTTTCTGCACAGCTGGGAAGCGCAGGAGCCTTGTCTGGCTTCCCTGCCAGAGCGGTACCAGAGCTGCACGGTCTCTTGCCAGAGCTGGGGAAAAGCCTTCCCCTGCGGAGGCTTGGTTCTGCACGCGAGCGCCTGGCTATGCGGCAGTTTGTCCTACCGCAGCCAAAGTTTGGGGCTCCGGCAAATGCGGGGGAGTGAGGCTGCCGAAGGCCTTTGCTCTTGGCTCTCCCTGAGAATGGCCACAGCACGAGAAGAGCCCGAGCTTGGTCTCCCGAGTGGGAGCCCCGGGCTGCTGGCTGCCGAATACCCTCTGCTCTCCCCTTTGCTTGCACTGGCCCTAAGACATCCCCTTTCTCCCCCACCGTCCACAGCAGAAACATGTTGTCCGTACATGGCGAAGGTGCGCGTGTTCAGCAGCTGTCTCCGCAGGGAGACAAGGGCCCCTCCCGGATGGCAAGTAAGGCTGAAGACTGTCCCTGGGCAAAGAAACCAGAGAAAAGTTAGGTGTGTCTCTTGAGGTCTCTTCTCTAGGATGCCCAGCCGCATGTGTTTCAGCTCCCTGCGGGAAGGCGGGCACCACGTCCTATGCACTCCCTCCCTGGGGCAGAGCAGGGCAGCTTGCACTTCTCCTGCCACTTGAGACATTTGGCCAGAGCTCTGGCAAAGCACAGCTCTCACAAGTTCACCCCAGAGGACTTCACAGCAAGCAGCAGTGCTGATCTTACTTGCAATTACTGTGGCCCTTGTCAGAGGACGGGCTGTCCCAGCAGCAGTGAGAGAGGGTGGCACAGCTGGGCTGCTGTCAGCGGTCCCCCCCTCTCCATTCTCCATCCTTTGCTTGACAGGCCTGCATTGGGAGAAGAGGAAGCAAGCTGGCAGCAGCAGTCCCCCGCCTCGGGAAGCCCACTTGGCAGCACAGCCTGATTCTCACCCTGTCCCTCCCTGCTCCCTGGCCCCTGGCACCAACCTGCCTCTCGGCATGCACCTCTCAGTGCCCGTTCGGGGAGGGGGCACAGGCTGCTGACCCCCTCCGCGTCCCCCCCACCTCTTTGCTGGGCGCTGGCGGTCTCCCAACCCCTCTCATCCCCACATAGCTGCCCCCCTCCGCCAGGCAGGACTGCGCCTCAACATCCCAAAGGAGCTGGTCTCAGGTCCCAGGGCCTTGACCTCCCTGTGTGGCAAAATCTGCCCGTGCAGCAGGGCTGGGCTGCGAGCCCAGCAGCACGAGGCTGCGGTCTCCCCTAAAGCCCCTGCTGCACGCTGGCTTTTGGCCAGGAGAGCGAGCCAGGCTTTCAGCCAAGACCCATCCCCACAGAAGGGGGGCTTTGCAAGCACGGGGTTCTTCTTCAGGAAACCTCTGTTGGCTTCCCCATGCTGCTCCGCACCCAACTGGCCGTGTCAGGCCACGTCCGTGCTACCACCCCAACCTGAAGCCCTGGTCAGCAGCAGCCCACTTTGTACCTTCTCGTCTGGCAGCGGCTCGGCCCCGCTGCCTCTGCTGCTGGCTGTTGGTCAGCCTCGTTGCCCAAGGAGCCTTTGGAGGCCCCTTGGTGTCTTCGGTGAGGGGCCTTTCTCCTCGCCATCTCTGGGCAAAGGCAGGCTCCCTATGCAGCTCTTCCCCTCAGGCCCAGCAGTGTGGCCTGCCCAGGCAAAACCAGCTCCGGCAGCAGCCCCTCGCCGCCCTCCAGCAGGAACGCGTCTGCCCAGGGCAACAGCCGCACGGCAGCTGTGGGCTCCTTCCCCACGCACCACAGGGCTGTGCGGGTGGCCATCTCTGACCTCACAGTGGCGGCTCTGACGTCACACTGGGGCTCCCCAGGGCTGAGCAGGGCAGGGAGACCCTGTGGGCTCTGCTGGGGCAACACGGCTGCCGCCCTCCTGGGCGGTGGGAGCCCATGCCTGTGGGCCCCCCGAACCCTGCCACGCTCCTGTGCCAGGCGACTGCCAGGCCTGTCCTGCCAGGCAGGGTTCCAGCTCTCCTGGGCATCCCCAGGAAACCAGAGAGGGTGCTGGAAAAGGGAATTTGCTCTTGCCCCGGGGGATAGCTGCTTCCGGCACCATTTCTGCTCTCGCAAGCGTTTTGTAGGCCAAGAAGAAAAAGCCAGTAGCCCAGATGTGCTGTCAGGGGCCCAGCAGTACGTCTGGTTAACAAGGACCATTTTTTTCTGCCCTTGCTGGTTCTGCCTTGACTTCCCTAGTTTGAAATAGGAGCATGCTCCTTCCTTGTCTTGCAGTGGCCTGCAGGGCCCAGGAGGGTTGCCCAGGCTGCGCTGAGGGCACTGGGCAGCACGGCCTGGACCAGGGTCCCTGCATGGCAGCACGGGGACACAGGGCGTATGGAGCACAGCCCGCCATGTCCCACCTCACTGGCCGGTGGGAAGCCCCCTGCCGGTGTTGGGCAAAGCTGGGCTGACGTGGTGCAGGGCTCCAGCTACCCAGCCATGCCACCCGCTTTTGCAGGGCTTCGCGAGGTGCCCATTTCCCCACGGGCAGCAAAGACCCCAGTGCACTGGGCCATCCAGACAGCAGAGCTGCCAGTGCCGTTGATGGCAGCAGGGCCCTGGCAGCAAAGGGCGCCTGGGGGGGCTTGCAGCAGGCTGGGTGGCTCTCGCAGTCGTGGGGCAGGGCAGTATTGGGCGTGATCCCCTGGGTAGGAACGGGCTTCCCTTGTCCAACTCTGGAAGGGGGTTCCTGTGGGAGTGGGCAGCAACGGCAGCATCCTGCCTGGGGCTGGGCCCCTCAGGCTCCACATCAACATGGGGGGGCTCCATCTCCCACAGTGGCCTGTGGGCAACTGCCAAGGGCCACCGTGCCCCCTCCTCCTCAACAAGGGGCACAAGATACCACAACAGCTCCTCTGCGCTGACCGAGAGACCCCAGTGGCTTCTTTGGGATGACCCAGGAACCTTGCTAAGTTCGCATGAGAACCCCAGTAGCATCCTGGGATGCCCACTCACCAGCCCCATCTCTCAGGAGCCCCCTGGGATCCTCCAACAACCCCCAGGGAATGTGCCTGCTACCCTGACCCCCTCCCTATACTAGATGCTGTTAGGCAGCTGCCAGGAACACGGGCTTCTAGCCCTCCCCGTCCCTGGAGTGTTGCGAGTGGACAGCGAGACTGGCTGCATGGGATGGCCTTAATGGAGAATGCGCTGTACCCCAGGACATGATGTCCACGAGAGCAAAAGCAGGAGGGAAAAACCAAAGTGTTGCAAAATGCAGCGCCTGGGAGACTGAAGAGCCTAGCCTTAGTGTTAGATGGTGGAGCCGCTGATGGGAACACCCCAAGGGCTGCAGGACTGGACAGCCTTTCTGGGAAGCCCAGAGACGGTGGGCCGTCCAAAGGAAAGGCAGGTCAGGGTCGTCCAAATGCCAAGGGGAGGTCCAAATAACAAGGGGTGAAACGCTCGAAAATTCCCCGTCGACACTAATCAGTGTGACACAAAAAGAACCCCCGACAGAGAGGAGCGAGATCTAGAAGGAGGATGTTCATGGGCTGAGGAATGGGGTTTCCGGCAGGCCACCGAGACAGGCTCCCACCACCCGTTTTACAGAAACTATGCGTTAACAAGAAACCGACAGCCTGGATGCTGGGAAAGTGCTAGGCCAAATTGTTCCATCTGCTCCTCCGGCCCCACTATCAGGAAAGTAAGGGAAGAGCTCCCAAGCCCCGGCCCTGGGAGCTCCAAAGAGCTGTCTGTGGAATTATTATAAAGACAGTGCTGCTGAGGACAAGCTGGAACACAAGGGGGTTTATTTCCTGCCAAACTGCTCAGCCCTTTAAGGCGACCCTGTCCCAAAGCTTGTTGGTAGCCCTGCAACCCAGGCCTGCAGTTGGCCCAGTTGCCATGGCAGTGGGGCTGGAGGGGGGCGGGGCCAGAGAAGGACGCTGCAGTGGGTGGCGGGGGGCCCTGCCTGTCACCACCCGGCTGGCGCCATTGGCTGAGAAGCCAGGAAGAGGGTGGGCGGGCTCCTGGGAGAGCTCCTGCAGGGCCTGCTGTGGGGGTGGTGGCAGCCTGCCTGTTGTAAACTGAAGCCGGGCCTTCTGCGCGCCCTAGGCTGGTGCCACTTGTGAGGCCACCATAGGTGGCGGAGGATGACCGGTGCCAGGCTGGGCCTCTCCTCTCTGGAGTAAATCTCAGGAATGCTTAATGTCATCCTAATTTTTAAGGCAAAATTCAGTGGAAGTTTTAGTGTTTTCCACACGCTCATGCACTCCCCCCGCAATGGACATTCTTGTGCACCCCACTTTGGAGACAAATCTTCTACACCGAGCTGAATTGCCAAATCTATTTTTTTTTTTCCGACTTTATCTTCTTTTTTATGCTTGTCCTTCTTTTTTTCTCAGGTTTCAGTTGAGGCTTTCTGGTTTCGCCATCTTCCCATGAACCTGCACTCGATAAATGCAGGTGTACGCTGGGTTTCCCCAGTTGCTCTTCACAACGAGTTTGATATATGAAAAGGCTCTGGGAAACGGCGCGTTCTGTGAAGAAAAGAGGGAGAAGGAAACGGGGGTGTTAAGAGGGACAGTGCAATCAATGTATGTCCCCCTGCCAGCCCTGCTCCTGCTCAAGAACAAGCTCTGGAAAGTGGGTCGGAGCGGCTGTGGAAATCCGAGACTCGCTGCTGGGATGGGGGCTGCTGGGCAGGCTGGGGACAGGGGAAGGGGGAAGGCACCTGGCATCCTCTGCATGCCAGCCCGGCTGGGTCTCAGTCTCCCTTCCCTCTGCCCCTTCCCTCTGCTGCTTGCTCTGTGCTGACAGAGAGGCCGGGGAGGTGCTCCTATGCGTGGGGCAGCTGGTGTGCAACTCCACCAAGCTCCCACTGTCTGCTCTGCCTGCTTGCCTCCTGGCAGGCGTGAGAGCACCGTCAGAGAAGGGGCATGCTATGCTGGGAGGACAGGACACTGTCCAGCCTGCCAGCAGGCCACAGGATGGAGTGACGGTGCTGCCCGAGGCCTTTTGCCACCAGGCGTCCCTGTTTCTCCACGGCACAAAGACCTTGCTTGGGTGGAGTGGCCGCGTGTGCGGCTGGCTCTGCTGCTGAAGGCAGTGGGTACAGCCAGGAATCTCTCGGGACTCGTGCTCCCGCGGGCCTGACCCTGCCCTCGCTATCCTTTTGCTACCACCACCGCGTGCTACTCAGCCCTCCCAACCCCGCCAGGTCTCTCTCGGGGGCGGTGCGGGCCCCTCTGCCCAGGGAGAAAGCATCCACGCTCTTCCTGCCATGGACTTGCAGGCAAACCTCTTTTGCTCCCTGGCACCTCGCCCCCGTGCGCGAACCGTACCTTCAGAGGGAATGTCTGAATGGCCTCTTTTGCCACGTCGTACGTGAACGTCCCAAGGAGAGTTTCCTCTTCTCCGTCCGCATCCACTCCCTCAGGGGCAAAGCACAAGGAGAGCAGCTCAGACTCGTCCCGACAAAGAGGGAACGTACGCGCTGGATCAGCCCTGTTATCGACCCAGCCTCTCCTGGGGCTGTAGCAGTAGTCTAGCACTGGTTATGGTGGAGCTCAGTCTCCGCCTTGAGTTTTGGTCAAGAAGCCTGAGGTGCTTGGCCAGAACAAGTCTTAAGAGGGATGAAACCTCTAGAGCCCTGGAAGTATCCCGCTAGGGCACTGCAGTGCTCAGGAGAGAGCAGGGCACAAAGCTCAGAGGATGCACAAAAGCAAGCGAGACCCTGTCATGGCTTTCTGCCAGGGCCACATCCCTGCCAGAAGTGCCCAGCAGAGACTTACAAAGGCAGCGATGTCTCTGGGGGCGCTGATGACGGTCCCAGAGGGAGAGACTTCTTTGTAGATGTGCTGCACAGTGACGGCAGTCAGATGGACTCGTGCTGGCAACCTGATGACCACCTGGCCCTGATGCCCTTGGAAAGGCCAGCAGTTTCGTGGGGAAACATCCGGCTGCAACCAGAACGCGAGAGCAATGAAGTGTGAGAGAGTGTTGGGGCCAACACAACTGCCCACGTAGCTTGAAGGCTGGGCGCCGGTGTGTCTGGGGGGGCTATTTCTGGTTGAAAATGAGGCGCGTGTGAGGAAAAGGAGAGAAGCAGGAGGCCTTCTTCCCTGCCTGACAAAGGGGGCTCTCAGTATTACAGAGCAGAGGAGAATACCGGCTGTGAAACCATCCTAGTCAGGGCCTAGCAGAACCACAACTCTGCCCAGTGGCTCCTCAGGGCACCCCCCACCTCCCGCCTCCCACCCCCGAAAAGGCGCTCTTAGGGATGAGTGTGGAAACGGGGTCGCCAGGGAGAAAGTCTTTCAGCCCAGCCGTGTGTTAGAGCTTTGGTTTCAAGAACCTGATCAACCCTGTGGGCTTGAGAAGTACCACTGGGCTGAGGGGAGAGCCCCTGAGCTCGGTCCCCAACTTCACAGGAAGGAAGGAAAGCTTCCCTGATGATTTCTGCTACGATACCTGCAGAATAGTATCAGGAGGGTTGGCAGTGAGAAAGAACCATAAAAACCTGCGGCCCCAATTCTCTTTGCAGTGGTAGGTCTCAGAAGTTCTCTGCATGTCGATGAAGGCACCTGTAAGGAAAGGAGAGCAGATGACTGCAAGAGGCCACAGACCAGGAGGACTTGGGGCTCAGACGCTATTTCTGACGCCGCCGGGCAGTTCCTTGTCTGCCAGTCCTGTCCTCCTCACTACGCTGGTGGGGGTGGCAAGCTGCACAGGGGAATGACGGCATCCACGTGCCTGGTGACTGCTGCTCTCACAGTGCCGCAAGGAGACAGCAGGTGCCCATGTGAATGACGGCAGACCAAAGCTGAGGGCTTGCTGCATGGGCAGCAAAGGACGGCCCAGGCATTGTCTTTTCAGTTGCGGTGGAGAGGAAGAGAGCCCCTCCATCAGCACAGGAACACGTGTGGAGGCCGAGGGCAGCATTGGGAGGGAGTCTGAGAGAGCCACTCTGCCACAGCCTTGCTCTTGGACCCCATGAAGGCTTTATGCTCCCTCACTTTGGAGAGCAGTGCCTGGAGCAGAGGCTCCTTTGGGGAGTGCTACAACAAGCGCAGGGCAAGTAGACGGGGCTGCTTGTGTCCATACCAGAGCTTTTCAGGGCCCAGTCAGACGTCTTGACGTAGGTTTCCGAAGCCATCTCGGATGCTGCCTGGATCACTTCCTGAACTTCCTGGGAACGCCATAAATGAACACAGAAAAGGGTCAGCGTCAGAAACACAAGGCAAGCCTTGTCCACAGAGCTGCAAGACTCTCTAATGCTAACGTGAGCCGCGAGGACTGAGGAAGAGTATC
The DNA here is from genome assembly GCF_030936135.1 of Gavia stellata. Lineage (NCBI taxonomy): Eukaryota > Metazoa > Chordata > Aves > Gaviiformes > Gaviidae > Gavia > Gavia stellata. The sequence continues at coordinate 76,016 of NC_082623.1, read as the reverse complement.
TGTGGCCACGGCCATGGCTGTGGCCCTGAGGTGCATTGATGAGGGTCCCCACATCCTCGTCCCCACCCTCCACTCTCTTCAGGTCAGCCGGGAGACAGGCTCAGGCCCTGCAAGCGATGGCTGGCTCTGTGAGCATGCCTGGGTCTCACCGCTGCCTCACCGCTGCCTCAGGAGCCTCATCAGAGCAGCCAGAGGTGCCAAGGGAAGGCTGTCGTCAGTCCTCTGCTGCCGGCAGCGGCTCGGTTAAATTGGGGCTAGAGAAGGGCCTTTGCAGCACAGAGGCTCACGCAGGAGTTCCCGGGGCAAAGGCTGGGCTGCTGCAGTCAGCAGTCCCACCCCACTAACAACCCTGAGGAGTTCTGCCCAGCCAAGCCCACTTCCCCAAAATGCAGGGTCACCTTCTTCACGCTGCTGATCTCTGCCCTCAGTTGAGCCACCTCCTCCCCCACAAGCTGCATCTTTTGGGTTTGCTCTGCCAACACAACGGGCAAGTTCCTGCAGGACCGGAAGGCATATCTTGTCAGAGAGTGGCCCATGCCCTCTGGGGAGTGTCTGAGCTCAGCAAGGAGGAGAGACACAGGTGCTTTCCCTGCTTTGTGAGTGCTTCCCTTCTGCACCAGGTTGAGCAAAAGGCAAGGCAGGAGGGAAGTACGGGAGCCCTGGCTGTTGGGAAGATGAGTGCAGGTAGCACGAGGCCGGCTGACACTTCTGCACAGAACCAGTCCCAGCTCAGGAAACATCTCTTACCACAGGGTCCTCAGGTCTGCTGCAGACAGATACGTCAGCTCCTGAAAAGGAAAAACGCTCCGTTAGAGCATCCACTACCAGAGCCACCGGGGCTTCCCAGGAGAGCCTTCCCTAGGGAGAGACGGCACAAGCTGCTGCTTCTTTGGGTCACCCTGCGTGGAAGCAGAAGAGCCCGTGATTTATCCAGCAGCGGTCCGTTGCAGGAGGTGCCTGTCCCACAAGAGTCACCGACCTCTATCAGTCCCTTCGCCCGCGTTGTCCACACTGGCAGTGAGGTCCCGCAGTAAACACCGGCTACAATTCACATCACCAAGAGACAGTTATTTGACTGGGGTTGCTAGCGATCCCTGCAGTCGCGTTGTCTCCTCCCTGTTGCCTCGGGCAGCAGGTTAGCTGAGGAGGTGGGGAACATGGGGTGCAGGGAGAGAACGCGCCTCTGACCGGGGGCCGTGAGCCCAGGCTTGAGGGGACTGTGCAGCCGTGATCTTCAGGTGTGCTTGGTACCGAGAGCTATTCCCCATTTCCCCTCGCTGCTTCAGTGAGCACCGAGACCAGGCTGCATGGGCTAGGAGAGGTACCTCTCCATCGGTGCCCCTGCACGGCCTCTCCCCGCTGGGAATGCCCTGTTCAGGCTTGGAAATAGCTACGCCCTTCTCTCGCACATTAAGCAGGCCATTTGGTCAGGTGGCCAGAGCAGCAGCATGGCTGGCAGACTACGAGTCTTACTGGGAGTCGAAAAGCCAGTGCCAGTCAAGGACACACTCAGGAAGCACTTGGGCCACAGAAGTTTCCGCACATCCTGGCCAAAAGGAAAGCTGGCCAGCTGAAAGCTGGCCTCCAGCACAGCCAGGCTGTTGCTCTGAGATGTTTGCTCATGAAAACTCACCGAGAGCCACTGGGAGCAACAAGAAGACGACTTTCAAGAACCGCTCCTTCTGCAGGGCCATCTTCTGCCTGAAAAAGAGGGAGTCCTGTGGCTGTCAGTGATCCAAGTCTTGGGCAAACCCCTTCACAGGTGGATTTCCCTTTTCAGGCCGGAAAGGCACCGCTTTGGAAGCCTGCTGCTGACAGAGAGCTGACAGAGCAGCGCCCAGGAGGAACACGATTTCTGTCCACACGGTTCAACACTGCTGGCAGATCTTCCCCAGAGAAAGGGCTCCAGGAGCACCTTCCAAAAGGGAATGAAAATAATCCAGGGAAGTCAAGAGGTCGAGCAAATGAAGACTGCTCTTCAGCAGTCTTTCTGGTGTGGACCTTGCTCTCCCTTTGGCAGAGAAAGCAGGCCTGTTCTCACGTGCGGTCACACACATCTCTCTTAGGGGTGTTTTTCTGCACAGCTGGGAAGCACAGGAGCCTTGTCTGGCTTCCCTGCCAGAGCTGTCCCAGAGCTGCATGGTCTCTTGCCAGAGGTGGGGAAAAGCCTTCCCCTGCGGAGGCTTGGTTCTGCACGCGAGCGCCTGGCTATGCGGCAGTTTGTCCTACCGCAGCCAAAGTCTGGGGCTCCGGCAGATGCGGGGGAGTGAGACTGCCGAAGGCCTTTGCTCTTGGCTCTCCCTGAGAATGGCCACAGCACGAGAAGAGCCCGAGCTTGGTCTCCCGAGTGGGAGCCCCGGGCTGCTGGCTGCCGAATACCCTCTGCTCTCCCCTTTGCTTGCACTGGCCCTAAGACATCCCCTTTCTCCCCCACCGTCCACAGCAGAAACATGTTGTCCGTACATGGCGAAGGTGCGCGTGTTCAGCAGATGTCTCCGCAGGGAGACAAGCGCCCCTCCCGGATGGCAAGTAAGGCTGAAGACTGTCCCTGGGCAAAGAAACCAGAGAAAAGTTAGGTGTGTCTCTTGAGGTCTCTTCTCTAGGATGCCCAGCCGCATGTGTTTCAGCTCCCTGCGGGAAGGCGGGCACCACGTCCTATGCACTCCCTCCCTGGGGCAGAGCAGGGCAGCTTGCACTTCTCCTGCCACTTGAGACATTTGGCCAGAGCTCTGGCAAAGCACAGCTCTCACAAGTTCACCCCAGAGGACTTCACAGCAAGCAGCAGTGCTGATCTTACTTGCAATTACTGTGGCCCTTGTCAGAGGACGGGCTGTCCCAGCAGCAGTGAGAGAGGGTGGCACAGCTGGGCTGCTGTCAGCGGTCCCCCCCTCTCCATTCTCCATCCTTTGCTTGACAGGCCTGCATTGGGAGAAGAGGAAGCAAGCTGGCAGCAGCAGTCCCCCGCCTCGGGAAGCCCACTTGGCAGCACAGCCTGATTCTCACCGTGTCCCTCCCTGCTCCCTGGCCCCTGGCACCAACCTGCCCCTCGGCATGCACCTCTCAGTGCCCGTTCGGGGAGGGGGCACAGGCTGCTGACCCCCTCCGCGTCCCCCCCACCTCTTTGCTGGGCGCTGGCGGTCTCCCAACCCCTCTCATCCCCACATAGCTGCCCCCCTCCGCCAGGCAGGACTGCGCCTCAACATCCCAAAGGAGCCGGTCTCAGGTCCCAGGGCCTTGACCTCCCTGTGTGGCAAAATCTGCCCGTGCAGCAGGGCTGGGCTGCGAGCCCGGCAGCACGAGGCTGCGGTCTCCCCTAAAGCCCCTGCTGCACGCTGGCTTTTGGCCAGGAGAGCGAGCCAGGCTTTCAGCCAAGACCCATCCCCACAGAAGGGGAGCTTCGCAAGCATGGGGTTCTTCTTCAGGAAACCTCTGTTGGCTTCCCCATGCTACTCTGCACCCAACTGGCCGTGTCAGGCCACGTCCGTGCTACCACCTCAACCTGAAGCCCTGGTCAGCAGCAGCCCACTTTGTACCTTCTTGTCTGGCAGCGGCTCGGCCCCGCTGCCTCTGCTGCTGGCTGTTGGTCAGCCTCGTTGCCCAAGGAGCCTTTGGAGGCCCCTTGGTGTCTTCGGTGAGGGGCCTTTCTCCTCGCCATCTCTGGGCAAAGGCAGGCTCCCTATGCAGCTCTTCCCCTCAGGCCCAGCAGTGAGGCCTGCCCAGGCAAAACCAGCTCCGGCAGCAGCCCCTTGCCGCCCTCCAGCGGGAGCGCGTCTGCCCAGGGCAACAGCCACACGGCAGCTGTGAGCTGCTTCCCCGCGCGCCACAGGGCTGTGCGGGTGGCCATCTCTGACCTCACAGTGGCGGCTCTGACATCACACTGGGGGTCCCCAGGGCTGAGCAGGGCAGGGAGACCCTGTGGGCTCCGCTGGGGCAACACGGCTGCTGCCCTCCCGGGCGGTGGGAGCCCATGCCTGTGGGCCCCCCCAAACCCTGCCACGCTCCTGTGCCAGGCGACTGCCAGGCCTGTCCTGCCGGGCAGGGTTCCAGCTCTCCTGGGCATCCCCAGGAAACCAGAAAGGGTGCTGGAAAAGGGAATTTGCTCTTGCCCCGGGGGATAGCTGCTTCCGGCACCATTTCTGCTCTCGCAAGCGTTTTGTAGGCCAAGAAGAAAAAGCCAGTAGCCCAGATGTGCTGTCAGGGGCCCAGCAGTACGTCTGGTTAACAAGGACCATTTCTTTCTGCCCTTGCTGGTTCTGCCTTGACTTCCCTAGTTTGAAATAGGAGCGTGCTCCTTCCTTGTCTTGCAGTGGCCTGCAGGGCCCAGGAGGGTTGCCCAGGCTGTGCTGAGGGCACTGGGCAGTACGGCCTGGACCAGGGTCCCTGCATGGCAGCACGGGGACACAGGGTGTATGGAGCACAGCCCTGCCATGTCCACCTCACTGGCTGGTGGGAAGCCCCCCTGCCGGTGTTGGGCAAAGCTGGGCTGACGTGGTGCAGGGCTCCAGCTACCCAGCCATGCCACCCGCTTTTGCAGGGGTTCACAAGGTGCCCATTTCCCCACGGGCAGCAAAGACCCCAGTGCACTGGGCCATCCAGACAGCAGAGCTGCCAGTGCCGTTGATGGCAGCAGGGCCCTGGCAGCAAAGGGCGCCTGGGGGGGCTTGCAGCAGGCTGGGTGGCTCTTGCACTCGTGGGGCAGGGCAGTATTGGGCGTGATCCCCTGGGTAGGAACGGGCTTCACTTGTCCAACTCTGGAAGGGGATTCTGTGGGAGTGGGCAGCGACGGCAGCATCCTGCCTGGAGTTGGGCCCCTCAGGCTCCACATCAACATGGGGGGGCTCCATCTCCCACAGTGGCCTGTGGGCAACTGCCAAGGGCCACCGTGCCCCCTCCTCCTCAACAAGGGGCACAAGATACCACAACAGCTCCTCTGCGCTGACCGAGAGACCCCAGTGGCTTCTTTGGGATGACCCAGGAACCTTGCTAAGTTCGCATGAGAACCCCAGTAGCATCCTGGGATGCCCACTCACCAGCTCCATCTCTCAGGAACCCCCTGGGATCCTCCAACAACCCCCAGGGAATGTGCCTGCTACCCTGACCCCCTCCCTATACTAGATGCTGTTAGGCAGCTGCCAGGAACACGGGCTTCTAGCCCTCCCCGTCCCTGGAGTGTTGCGAGTGGACAGCGAGACTGGCTGCGTGGGATGGCCTTAATGGAGAAGGCGCTACACCCCAGGACATGATGTCCACGAGAGCAAAAGCAGGAGGGAAAAACCAAAGTGTTGCAAAATGCAGCGCCTGGGAGACTGAAGAGCCTAGCCTTAGTGTTAGATGGTGGAGCCCCTGATGGGAACACCCCAAGGGCTGCAGGACTGGACAGCCTTTCTGGGAAGCCCAGAGACGGTGGGCCGTCCAAAGGAAAGAAAGGTCAGGGTCGTCCAAATGCCAAGGGGAGGTCCAAATAACAAGGGGTGAAACGCTCGAAAATTCCCCGTCGACACTAATCAGTGTGATACAAAAAGAACCCCTGACAGAGAGGAGCGAGATCTAGAATGGGGATGTTCATGGGCTGAGGAATGGGGTTTCCGGCAGGCCACCGAGACAGGCTCCCACCACCCGTTTTACAGAAACTATGCGTTAACAAGAAACCAACAGCCTGGATGCTGGGAAAGTGCTAGGCCAAATTGTTCCATCTGCTCCTTCGGCCCCACTATCAGGAAAGTAAGGGAAGAGTCCCAGGACCCCTGGGAGCTCTGAAGAGCTGTCTGTGGAGGTGTCTCTGAAATTAAATTTATATTCGCATTTTAAGGAAAGGTACAGCATTGAAGAAACTTTCAGGGTGGAGTATGTCGGTTATGTAAGGGTGCATGCACGGTCTCTTGCCAGAGGTGGGGAAAAGCCTTCCCCTGCGGAGGCTTGGTTCTGCACGCGAGCGCCTGGCTATGCGACAGTTTGTCCTACCACAGCCAAAGTTTGGGGCTCCGGCAAACGCGGGGGAGTGAGACTGCCAAGGGCCTTTGCTCTTGGCTCTCTTTGTGGTTTTATCCTCCACTCTGTGGACTGGAGAGTCCACCTCGCTCAACAGAGCCTGTAAACCCAATGCCAAGAAGACTCCTGAACTTCCTTCAGCTTTGCTGATTTTCCCCAGTGCATGATCCAACCTGCAGCTTGGGACCAAGCTCTCAGTTTCCAAGTGAGTGAGGCTCGACCTGATTCACCTGAAAGCATCTGATCCCCAAAAGCAGTGAGTGCTCTGGGAAGCTGTCTCATGTGAGATGCCCCAGTCTCTGCCAGACACTGCATGGGTGCAAACCCATTTGCGCCTCGTGTGGCTAGACCTGTGGCTACCACTGCTCCATGCCGGCAGCATTTCAGGGTGCTGCACACAGCGGTGGTCCAGTTTGCCGCCTCATGGGATGTCCCTATCCCCAGTAAGCCACCACAGCCTTGAACCAATGTAATCTCGCACACCCTGTCAGGTGGATCTCTTCACCCAGAAGTAAACTGAGACATGGAGCAGTAAAAACTTGTCCCAGCTGTGCCCTGAATGGAAAACACAACCAGCCTCTCCTCCCAGAGTGTATTGCCCTCCCAGAGGCAGGGATGAAATCACAGCTACCTGCCCAGGCATGACATCTGGCAAGCAGGTCTCTGCTTACTGGGGAGCTGGGGTTCTCCATGAGGCCTCCCCCACCCATCCCAACCCTCCACAGCTACACGGGCACCTGGTTACGGAAAGACTTGGCATGGATGGGATCCTCAGCTGCCAGTGAGATGCTGCTGAGCAGAATGAAGAGCAGGATGAAGTGGGTGAACCAGGTGGCGTTGACAATTCTGTGGCACAGCATCCAAAACCTGCCAGGGGCAGAAATCACAGAATCACACAGAATCACTAAGGTTGGAAAAGACCTGTAAGATCATCAAGTCCAACCAAAAAAAAAAAAAAAAAAAAACAACAAACCAAAAAAACACACCACACAACAACAACAAACCACAACACACCAAAAACCAACCCACCCAACACCACACAGCACCATGCCCATCAAGCTACATCCCACAATGCCACATCCACACGCTCCTTGAATACCTCCAGGGAGGGTGACTCTGCCACCTCCCTGGGCAGCCTATTCCAATGTTTCACTACTCTCTCAGTAAAGAACTTTTTCCTAATATCTAGCCTGAACCTCCCCTGGCGCAACTTGAGGCCATTTCCTCTAGTCCTGTCACTAGTCACTTGGGAGAAGAGACCAGCACCCACCTCTCTGCAACCCCCTTTCAGGTAGTTGTAGAGAGCGATAAGGTCTCCCCTCAGCCTCCTCTTCTCCAGGCTAAACAACCCCAGCTCCCTCAGCCGCTCCTCATAAGACTTATAAGACTCATGAGATGCCGCGAGGGGCTGAAGGGACATCACATAGGGCCATGGTAGCCTCGAAGAGGGTTATGGCTACACCTTGAGGACAGGAAGGCCCTAGGCATGAAGGGATGTCTGTGCCAGCCCTTCCACAGAGAAGACTTTTCCCAGTGAGCTGGCTCCCTTCAGAGCTGGCTGTTCTGCATAAGTGGGACTCTACTGGGAAGGGTTGGTGCCGGAGGTACCTGGGCCAGGCCTGGCTCCGCAAGGCAGGGAGAAGGGTCAGTGCCTACTTGTTGGTTGGGCTGAAGATGAAGAAGGAGCTGGCTTCAGGCATGGGCACGGCCTTCTCTTTCAGCTGTAGCTCTGCAAGGGGACGTGGCCGAGGACTCAGGGGGATTTCAGGCTCATCTTCCTCATCGTCACCTGCAGGGTGGCCACGAGGCGGGAAAAGGAAAGAATCACCCAGAGAGAGGGAGGGAATGTGACCTTACGGACAATCCTCTGATCCTGTGATCCTGATTTGGCATCTGTGCCAGGAGGACCTCAGTACCGTGAGGCTGGCAGAGGGTCACCACATCCTTCGCTCCTCACACAGCCAGGGTTCTGGCACCATCCCTCTGCAGTGCCTCCCCAGCTTTCCTGCTGCCCTGGCAGGCACAAGTCTTACCTGGAAAGTCTGCAGACGGGTAGGGGTCTTTGATCTCATTGACATTGGATTCAAATTCGTCCACTTTTAACTGAAACAAGGGAGAGACAGAGAGGAGGACATGTAGCTGCATGTGCCAGTATTGCTGCCAAATGTGGCATGTTGGCCAGACCCTATCATCTTGGAAGCCATGTGGGGCAAGCAGTGTCTCTGCATTTGGCCCGTACAGCACCAAGCACATGGAGTCCTGGCCCAGGATGGAGCAGGGTGAGGGGAAACACCTCAGGGATGCTTCAGTCTGAGCAAAGAGCAATACCAAGAGCATGGGACAGAGGAATGTGTGCTGGGCAAGAGCCTGGGGCCATGCACCTATATCATGGGTGGAATAAGACACGGGGTGACTACTGGGTGAGTTCGCATGGGGCGTCTCTGGAAAGTGGATAGGGAAGTAGCAGCTTGCCAGATGCTTATAAGAGACAGCTTGGCACACTGTCAGCACAGCTCAATAGAGGGTTTTGCATACAGGGGGTGCTGGCGTGGACATAAAGGAGGTCCGGGATGCTGCTGACCTGCTCTGCTCCCCTCCACACTGCTGTGCACCGGCCCATCTCAACCACTGACAACTGGCTGTGGCCAAGGAAATGAATCAGAGGAAAAGGATCCCCAGCAATGGACCTGTTTCACCAGGCTACATGTCCTGCCTGGGCCCAGAGAGCCCCCATCACCAGAGGCTGCTAAGGTGAGGAGCGATTCTGGCCCAGAAGAGTCCAGACCCAGGCTGGCTCCAAGCCTTTGTCAGTCCTGGCTGGTGGGAGGAGGAGCCTGGTCCCTCTCCAGGAGCTCCCCAAGGCCCAGCCCCACCAGCACTGACCTTGGCTGTTGTGGGAATCCGTTCTCCCTTCGCTTTCTGCTCAAGCTTCTTTGCCAGCATCTGCTTCTCATCTTCAGACTTCTCTGGGTAACCTCTGAGCGGAGAGGAAGGGAGAGCAGGAACTGAACTCTGGTCAGGGGCATGGGCGATGCTGTTCTGTCCCTTCACACCAAAGCACCTGGGAGCTCCCACTGCCAGGGACTGAAGCACTCACCTGGACATCTTCCGCCGCTTGCGTTCCTCTGCTTTGGCCTTCTGTGCTAAGGTCAGGCTCTCGGCCTCAGCCAGGTTATCAACCGCGATGGCCAGGAAGACATTGAGAAGGATATCTGGAGGGACAGCGCTAAGGATATGAACTTGGTTTCCATTTGGAGGATGTGGCCTCCAGAGCTGCCCATGGTCTCCAGGGTGCCCTGAGAAACCTTCCTGGAGTTGAGCCCTTGAGATAAACCTGGCTGGTGATCCCTAATCCTGCACCCCTCCTTGTGAGTAACGAGCTCTGGGCTCGCTGCCCTCTCTCTGCCTTAGCTCAGGCTGTCCAGCTCAGTCTTGTTACTGCATTGGCTGATAGCTGAATCTATGCCTGTTGCTCATCCAAAACTGCCCCGTGGTGTGCGTTCCTCCAGACTCCAGACCCCAGCCACCACCAGTGCAAACCCTGAAGCCTGTGGTTTGTTCCCCTGCTGTTCAGAACTGAAAAGCTTAAGCCAAGCACTGAAAAGCTTAAGGAAGCTTCCCCTCCTTGCCCTTCACAGTCCTGTGTAGCTGATGCTATGGGGCTGGGTACAGGGAGCCTGGGCCTGGCTTCGCAGGCAGAGGATACAGTTCCCACAAACAAAGAGGATGATGAAATAGATGCAGACCAGCATGCCGGGAAAGGATGGGCCCCCACAGGCCATGATCCCATCGTCCATGATTGAATTCCAGTCCTCTCCAGTCAGGATCTGGGAGCGGAGCGGACATAGACACTCAAGAGCCCCTGCAGCAGAGCATGGCAGAACCCCACAGATTTTTCCTGCCCTCCTGGATCCAGCCCTGAACCCTCACAGCCCCACGGCCAAACCCCACCTGAACCTGCACTACTGCTCGTGACCCTAGTCGCATTTCCCTGCTCCTGCCTCAAAGCCATATCACCTCCCACAAACCCACCTCTCTCTGAGCCCCTGCTCTTGCCAGGAGACCCATGGCCCCGGTGAGACTCCCAGCACCCTGTCCTCCAGACTCCTGCTGCAATCCCCACAGCCCCATACCTGGAAGACACTGATAAGGGCCTGGGGGAAGTTGTCGAATGTACTGCGCCGCACTGCCATGTCCTCGAAGTCAAACTTGCCCCCAAAAAGCTGCATGCCCAGCAGTGCAAAGACAATAATGAAGAGGAAGAGGAGGAGGAGCAGAGAGGCAATGGAGCAGACCAAGTTGAGCAGGGAGGCCACCAGGTTGCTCAGGGATGTCCAGTACCTGGGGAGAGAAGAGACAAGGAGTGTGCGGGAGGTGAAGGAGTGGGGAAGGCTGTGGGCAGGATAAGGTAGGTGGGCTAAGGGAACAGACTGCCTGGCCCAGGGGGATGTGCCAGCAACTCAGCAAAGGGGGCTCTGAACCAGCACCACTCACAGGTTGGGTACTGGGACTGTTCCACCCAGGCCCCAGGAGGTGGAAATGAAGCTCCAGGTGTGGTGTGACAGGCAAGACACCCTGCTGCCTGCACAGGGCACCAGCAGGCAGGATGGGAAGGGGATGAACACACAACGGGTTGGTGCCAAAAAGAGAAGCCAGGAGTCGCACGGCACACCCATTACAACACCTCAGAACCCAGAGCAAGAGAGAAATCCCAGGAGACTTCCAGCAAGCCCTGGTCTGATCTCCTCGCTCTGTTGAGCTCTGGCCAGGTTGAGCAGGAGAGCGAGTGTATGTTGGAACTTTTAGTAGTCTGAACATGTTCAGAGAGCAAGTGCTTGTGGTTCGTTTGAGAGGTTACCAGTGGGAGATGAGGACCAGCAACAGCTCTCAGGGCTGGCACCTTGAGAGTAGGAGCAATCACTGGACGTTTGCAATTTCGGTGTTGAGCTCTGACATGAATTAGCGAGAGGAAGTGATGATACGTCTGGACCTTTTAGTGTCTAAAGAAGTTCAGAGCCCAAGTGTTTGGGGCTCATTTTAGAGGTTACCGGTGGGAGATGAGGTCCTGCATCAGCTTTCAGGGCTGGCACCTTTAGAGTGGGAGCAGTTGCAGGAGAGCGAGAGTATGTTGGAATTTTACCAGTCTAAACAAGGGCAGAGACCAAGGGTTTGTGGTTCGTTTTAGAGGTTACTGGAGGGAGATGAGGACCAGCAACAGCTCTCAGGGCTGGCACCTTGAGAGTAGGAGCAATCCATGGACGTTTGCAATTTCAGTGTTGAGCTCTGATGAAGTTATCGAGAAAAAGCGATGATACTTCTGGACCTTTGAGAGTCTAAAAAAGTTCAGAGCCCAAGTGTTTGTGGTTCATTTTAGAGGTTACGAGTGGGAGATGAGGACCAGCAACAGCTTTCAGGGCTGGCCCCTTTAGATTCGGAGCACGCACTGGACTTTCGCAATATCGGTGTTGAGCTCTCGCCTGATGAGCAGGAGAGCGAGTGTATGTTGGAACTTTTAGTAGTCTAACGAAGTTCAGAGCACAAGACTTTGTGGTTTGTTTTAAAGGTTACCAGTGGTAGATGAGGACCAGCAACAGCTTTCAGGGCTGGCACCTTTAGAGTAGGAGCAATCGCTGGACGTTTCCAATTTCGGTGTTGAGCTCTGGCCAGATTGAGAAGAAGAGTGAGTGTATGTTGGAACTTTTAGCAGTCTAAACAAGCGCAGAGCCCAAGTGTTTGTGATTAGTTTTAGAGGTTACCAGTGGGAGATGAGGACCAGCAACAGCTTTCAGGGCATACACCTTTAGAGTAGGAGAAATCGCTGGACGTTTGCAATATCGGTTTTGAGCTCGGACGTGAATTAGCAAGAAAAAGCCATGAAAAGTCTGGACCTTTGAGTGTCCAAACAAGTTCAGAGCACAAATGTTTGTGGTTCGTTTGAGAGGTTATCAGTGGGAGATGAGGACCAGCAACAGCTTTCAGGGCTGGAACCTTTAGAGTAGGAGAAATTGCTGGACGTTCGGAATACCGGTGATTAGCTCTGGCCAGATTGAGCAGGAGAGCGAGTGTGTGTTGGAACTTTTAGTAGTGTAAACAAGTTCAGAGCCCAAGTGTTTGTGGTTCGTTTCAGAGGTCACCAGTGGGAGATGAGGACCAGCAACAGCTTTCAGCGCTGGTACCTGTAGAGTAGGAGCAATCTTTGGACGTTTGCAATTTCGGTGTTGAGCTCTGGCCACATTGAGCAGGAGAGCGAGTGTATGTTTGAAATTTTAGTAGTCTAAACAAGCGCAGAGCCGATCTGTTTGCGGTTCCTTTTAGAGGTTACCAGTGGGAGATGTGGACCAGCAACAGCTCTCAGGGCTGGCACCTTTAGAGTAGGACCAACCCCTGGATGTTTGCAATTTCGGTGTTGAGCTCTGACGTGAATTAGCAAGAAAAAGCTATGATACATCTGGACCTTTGAGTGTCTAAACACATTCAGAGCCCAAGTGTTTGTTGTTCGTTTCAGAGGTCACCAGTGGTAGATTATGACCAGCAACAGCTTTCAGAGCTGGCATCTTCAGACTCGGAGCAAGTGCTGGACGTTCGCACTATCGCTGTTGAGCTCTGGCCAGATTGAGCAGGAGACGAGTGTATGTTGGAAATTCTAGTAGTCTAAACAAGTTCAGAGCCCAAGTGTTTGTGGTTCGTTTTAGAGGTTACCAGTGGGAGATGAGGACCAGCAACAGCTTTCAGGGCTGGCACCTGTATAGTAGGAGCAATCGCTGTTCGTTTGCAATTTCAGTGTTGAGCTCCGACGTGAATTAGCGAGAAAAATGAAGATACCTCTAGAACCCTGTGTGTCTAAACAAGTTGAGAACGCAAGTGTTTGTGGTTTGTTTTAGAGTTTACCAGTGGGAGATGAGGACCAGCAACAGCTTTCAGGGATGGCACGTTTAGACTAGGAGCAATCGCTGGACATTTGCCATTTAAGAGCTGAGCTCGGACGAGAAGTAGCTTAGTCGGGACTAAGCAGGAGAGCGAGTGTATGATGGAACTTTTTCGTAGTCTGAAGAACACCAGAGCCCAACTGTTTGTTATTCGTTTGAGAGGTTTCCATTGGGAGATGAGTACCAGCAACAGCTTTCAGGGCTGGCAACTTGAGAGTAGGAGCAATCGCTGGACCTTCTCAATATCGGTGTTGAGCTCTGTCGGGATTAAGCACGAGAGCAAGTGTATGATGGAACTTTTAGTAGTCTAAAGAAGTTCAGAAACCAAGTGTTTGTGGTTCGTTTGAGAGGTTACCAGTGGGAGATAAGGACCAGCAACAGCTTCCAGGCCTGCCACCTTTAGAGTAGGAGCAATCGCTGGACGTTTGCAATATTGATGTTGAGCTCTGACGAGAATTAGCGAGAAAAAGCTATGATACGTCTGGACCTTTGAGTGTCTAAACAAGTTCAGAACCCAAGTGTTTGTGGTTCGTTTGAGTGGTTACCAGTGGGAGATGAGGACCAGCAGCAGCTTTCAGGGCTGGAATCTTTAGAGTAGGAGAAAACGCTGGACGTTCTCAAATTCAGTGTTGAGCTCTGATGAGTATTATCGAGGGGAAGAGATGATACGTCTGGACCTTGGAGTGTCTAAAGAAGTTCAGAGCCCAAAATTTTGTGGTTCGTTTTAGAGGTTACTGGTGGGAGATGAGGACAGCAACAGCTTTCAGGGCTGGCACCTTTAGAGTAGGAGCAATCACTGGATGTTCGCAATATCGGTGTTGAGCGCTGTCCAGATTGAGCAGGAGAGCAAGTGTATGTTGTAACTCTTAGTAGTCTACAGAAATTCAGAGCCCAAGTGTTTGTGGTTCGTTTTAAAGGTTACCAGTGGGTGATGAGGACCAGCAAAAGCTTTCAGGGCTGGCACCTTTAGAGTAGAAGTAATTGCTGTACGTTTGCAATATCGGTGTTGAGGTCTGGCCAGATTAAGAAGGAGAGCAATTGTATGTTGGAACTTTTAGCAGTCTAAACAAGTTCAGAGCCCAAGTGTTTGTGGTTCGTTTTAGAGGTTACTGGTGGGAGATGAGGACCAGCAACAGCTTTCAGGGCTGTCAGCTTTAGAGTAGGAGAAATAGTTGGACGTTTGCAATTTCAGTGTTGAGCTCTAATGTGAATTAGCGAGAAAAAGCGATGATACATCTGGACATTTGAGTGTCTAAAAAATTTCAGAGCCCAAGTGTTTGTGGTTCGTTTTAGAGGTTACCGGTGGGCGATGAGGACCAGCAACAGCTTTCAGGGCTGGCACCTTTAGAGTAGGAGCCATAGCTTGACGTTCGTAATGTCTGCGTTGAGCTCTGTCCAGATTGAGCAGGAAAGCGAGTGTATGTTGGAACTTTTAGTAGTCTCAACAAGTTCAGAGCCCCAGTGTTTGTGGGTCATTTTAGAGGTTACCAGTGGGAGATGAGGACCAGCAACAGCTTTCAGGGCTGGCACCTTTAGTGTAGGAGCAATCGCTGGACGTTTGTAAATTCAGTGTTGAGCTCTGATGTGAATTAGCGAGAAAAAGCGATGATACATCTGGACCTTTGAGTGTCTAAAGAAGTTCAGAGCCCAAGTGTTTGTGGTTCATTTGAGAGGTTACCAGTGGGAGATGAGGACCAGCAGCAGCTTCCAGGGCTGGCACATTTAGAGTAGGAGCAATCGCTGGACTTTCGCAATTTCAGTGTTGAGCTCTGACGTGATTTAGCAAGAAAATGTGATGATACATCTGGACCTTTGAGTGTGTAAAGAACTTCAGAGCCCAAGTGTTTGTGGTTCGTTTGAGAGGATACCACTGGGAGATGCGTACCAGCAACAGCTCTGAGGGTTGGCAACTTTAGAGCAGGAGCAATCGCTGGACGTTCGCAATTTCAGTGTTGAGCTCTGTCGTGAATTAGTGATAAAGAGCGATGATACGTCTGGACTTTGGAGTCTCTAAAGAAGTTCAGAGCCCAAGTATTTGTGGTTCGTTTGAGAGGGTACCAGTGGGAGATGAGGACCAGCAACAGCTTTCAGGGCTGGCACCTTGAGGCTAGGAGAAATCGCTGGACGTTCGCAATACCGATGTTGAGCTCTGTCAGGACGAAGTAGGAGAGCGAGTGTATGATGGAACTTTTAGCAGTCTAAAGAAGGTCAGAGCCCAAGTGTTTGTGGTTCGTTTGAGAGGTTACCAGTGGGAGATGAGGACCAGCAACATTTTTCAGGGCTGGCATCTTGAGAGTAGGAGCAATCGCTGGACGCTCCCAATTTCAGTGTTGAGCTCTGGCGTGAACTATCGAGAAAAAGGTATGATACGTATGAACCTTTGAGTGTCTAAACAACTTCAGAGCCGAAGTGTTTGTGGTTCGTTTGAGAGGTTACCAGTGGGAGATGAGGACCAGCAAGAGCTTTCAGGGCTGGCACCTTTAGTATAGGAGCAATCGCTGGACGTTTGCAATTTCAGCGTTGAGCTCTGACCTGAAACACCTAGAGAAAGCGATGAAACGTCTACACCTTTGAGTGTCTAAACAAGTTCAGAGGGCAAGTGTTTGTGGTTCGTTTGAGAGGTTACAGTGGGAGTTGAGGACCAGCAACAGCTTTCAGGGCCGGCACTTTTAGAGTAGGAGAAATTCCTGGACGTTTGCAATATCAGTATTGAGCTCTGACATGACATAGCGATAGGAAGCGATGATACGTCTGGACCTTTTCTTGTCTGAGGAAGTTCAGAGCCCAAGTGCTTGTGGTTCGTTTGAGAGGTTACCAGTGGGAGATGAGGACCTGCAGCAGTTTTCAGGGCTGGCACCTTTAGAGTAGGAGCAATCGCTGGACTTTTGAATATCGGTGTTGTGCTCTGAACAGATTAAGCAGGAGAGCGAATGTATGTTGGAACTTTTAGTAGTGTAAAAAAGTTCAGAGCCCACGTGTTTGTAGTCCGTTTTAGAGGTTACCAGTGGGAGATGAGGACCAGCAAGAGCTTTCAGGGCTGGCACCTTTAGTGTAGGAGCAATCGCTGGACGTTCGCAATTTCGGTGTTGAGGTCTGACGTTAAGTAGCGAGAGGAAGCGATGATATGTCTGGACCTTTGACTGTCTAAACAAGTTCAGAGGCCAAATGTTTTTGGTTTGTTTTAGAGGTAACCAGTGTCCGATGAGGTCCAGGAACAGCTTTCAGGGCTGGCACCTTGAGAGTAGGAGCAATCGTTGGTCTTTTGCAATTTCAGTGTTGAGCTCTGATGTGAATTAGGGAGAAGAAGTGATCATACAGCTGGAACTTTGAGTATCTAAAGAAGTTCAGGGCGCAAGTGTTTGTGGTTCATTTTAGAGGTTACCCTTGGGAGATGAGGACCAGCAACAGGTTTCAGGGCTTACATCTTTAGAGTATGAGCAGTCGCTGAAGGTTTGCAATTTCAGTCTTTATCTCTAGCCATATTTAGCAGGAGAGCGCGTGTATGTTGAAACTTTTCGAAGTCTAAAGACATTCAGAGCCCAAGGGTTTGTGGTTTGTTTTAGATTTTACCAGTGGGAGATGAGGACCAGCAACAGAGTTCAGTGTTGGCACCTTTAGACTAGGAGTAGTCACTGGAAGTTTGAACTTTCAGAGTTGAGCTCTGGTCACATTGAGCAGGAGCGCGAGGGTATATTGGAAATTTTAGCAGTCTAAACAAGTTCAGAGCCCAAGTGTTTGTGGTTCGTTTGAGAGGTTACCAGTGGGAGATGAGGACCAGCAAGAGCTTTCAGAGCTGGCACCTTTAGTGTAGGAGCAATCGCTGGACGTTCGCAATTTCGGTGTTGAGCTCTGGCCAGATTGAGCAGGAGAGCGAGTGTATCTTGGAACTTCTAACCGTCTAAACAAGTTCAGACACTAAGTGTTTGTGGTTCGTTTTAGAGGTTACCAGTGGGAGATGAGGACCAGCAACAGCTTTCAGGTCTGGCACCTTTAGACTAAGATGAATCGGTGGACCTTTGAATATCGGTTTTGAGCTCTGTCCAGATTGAGCAGGAGAGCGAGTGTATGTTGGAACTTTTAGTAGTCTAAACAAGTTCAGAGCCCAAGTGTTTGTGGTTCGTTTTAGATGTTACCAGTGTGAGATGAGGAGCAGCAACAGATTTCAGGGCTGGCACCTTGAGAGTAGGAGCAATCGCTGGTCGTTCACAATTTCGGTGTTGAGCTCAGGCCAGAGTTAGCAGGAGAGCGAGTGTATGTTGGAACTTTTAGTAGTCTAAACAAGTGCACAGCCCAAGTGTTTGTGGTTCATTTTAAATGTTACCAGTGGGAGATGAGGACCAGCAAGAGTTTTCAGGGCTGGCACCTTGAGAGTAGGAGCAATCGCTGTTCGTTTGCAATTTTAGTGTTGAGCTCTGACGTGAATTAGCGAGAGGAAGCGATGATACGTCTGGACCTTTGAGTGTCTAAAGAAGTTCAGAGCCCAAGTGTTTCTGGTTCGTTTTAGAGGTTACCAGTGGGAGATGAGGACCAGCAACAGCTTTCAGGGCTGGCAGCTTTAGACTAGGAGCAATCGCTGGATGTGGGAGATTTTCTGGTAAGAAATGGACATCCTGTGAACACTCCAAGCACTGAAAATCTGTTCTTAACTTGTACGTAGGCCTTATACTCAAAGGTTATGAGCGGGCAATGATATGGACTGAAAGGTTACTTTCGGGCAGCATGAATGCTGTGTGAGAAAAGGGAGGAAAGCATGATAAGGACAGAACTTCAGCCACGATTTAGGCGGGGGCCACTTTCGCAGGGACAGCTAGCTTTAACCAATGATAGAATGCTTAGAGTCGCGTGCTTGCTTGCTGAAAACCAATCATAAGGCTGACGGCGCGTGTAATGCGATAACAGAATGTATATTAACTGAGCTATCTGCGCAATAAAGTTGGCATCAACCTCATCACATTGGTCGTCATGTTGCTGTCCGTGACTTCCGCGTCAACAAGTGGTGCCCGAACAGGGACCCTCAGACTGACAAGGGATCAAGGACGGTCCGATGAGCAGTCGGCGAAAAGAGGGGGCAGAAGCCGGCTGGAACAGGTGAGTGCTACCGGAGCACTCGGGAAAATTTAGTGCGCTAAGAAAATAAAGGGAATCTCGCTCTGATCAAGCGAGTGGCTGGGAGGAGAATGGGAGCTACTCCCTCAAAGGAAGAGGTGGCAGTGCTCAAGTTTCTCCGACATATACTCTCTATGAGAGGACTGAGTTATGACCTGTCTACCTTGAAGGCGCTGGAAATTTGGGCACGTGATAAAAGACTTGTCCCCACGATTGAGGCAGCCTATGCTCCGGACACTTGGTCCAAAATTGGGGCTGTACTGTGGGATGACGTTAGTAAGGGATCCAAGGAGGCGGTCAGATTCTCCACTGCGTGGAGGTTAACCTCAGAGACTTTGACGGAAATGCAAGCAGAGCGACGTGCTGCTGCTGCGGCATTCATGGCTCTGTCTCCTGAGAAGGAAACCAACCCTACAGGACTGTTTTTTGGTGCGCCGCCCACGGCACCCGCCAGCAAAACCCAGCTGGACAGATGTGGCCTCTGGCAGCGCGGCAGTGCTGGTGCGGGGCCGCCGTGCCGGGCGCGCAGCGCAGTGGAGGCGGGAGGCCAGCATGGGCCCGGCCCTCCCCACTGATGCGCGGCCCCGCCGCCCAGGGATGCACAATCAAACCCGCAGCACATCGATCTGCCGGCTCGCTGAACTGAGCGCGGCAGCTCACCGGTGAACTTGGACTAAGTGGGGAGAAAAAAAAAAAAAAGAAAAAAAGAAAAAAAAGAAAAAAAAAAACCAAAAACCATTGCGCCGCAGCCCCGAGAAAGACCGGTGCCTGTAGCAATTCCTAAGGTGCCGCCTGAAGATGAACCTGTTCCTGTAGGGGAAGCAGAGGGTTATCCTCCTCCTCCTGCAACTGAAGGGGGAGAAGAAACCGCAGAAGAGTTGCAGCAGAATCCTCCCACTGAGTTAACTCTTAATCCTCCTTTACCGCCATCCCCATCGCCATCGAGTACTGAGGGTGGGGGTGGGGGTTTGAAAGATCATCCGTTTTGGGAACTAATTCAAAAGTTAGAAGCGTTGGAAGCTCGCTTAGATGCTCGATCTATTAACCCTTCACCTGCTTATCCTCCTCCCATGCACGGGACCTCGGGAATAGATGGGCGTGGGGGAGATGAGAGGGGAGGAAACGGTTTTCAAAATAGATGGAAGGGAGTGATTAAGGAAGCGGTGGGAGAAGGGGTGTTTTTGGAGGCTGCCGCCTATCCAGTTTTTACCACACCAGCAGGACAAGCAGCGTGGGAACCCTTAGATTGGAAGATATTAAAGGAGACTAAGCAAGCCGTTACCCAGTACGGGTTAACTTCTCCTTATACAAGAGCATTAATAGAACACTTGTTCAGAGCAAATTTGTTAACTCCGTATGATAGCAAACAAATTATTCAAATGTTGCTCGGTCCCTCACAAAGGCTTCAATTTTTTAGTACCTGACAGCAATTATGTGATCAGGCAGCTGCTGAGCCTCGCCCGCAAGGAGATCCCTTGCAAGGGGTACAAATGCAAATGTTGATGGGCTCTGGTCCTTTTGTGTGTGCGGATTTCCAGGCTACTTTCACAGTACGTGTTTTACAGTTGAGCCAACAGCTAGCACAAAAGGCTTTATTAGGCATTCGGGAAGAAAAAATCCGCACCAGCAAGTGGCGGGAAGTGGGGAGCGGGAAGGGGTGAACATCTGTCTGCCGCAGCCTGGGCCCGGCTGTGCCGCCGCTGTGCGTCCGCCCGTGCTGCTTGCGCCCGGCGCCCCCGCCCCCCTGCCCTCCCTCCCCCCGGCCCCCGCCCCTCCCCTGAAAAAAACCTCAATTCAGAAGTTGCAGCACTCTCAAACCCCCCCAGTCTCTTCAGCACTCGAGAGCAGCATCACCTTAGTGCTTCTGAACACAAACAGGCAAAAGCAATAGATAAAGTTAGTTATAAAGGGTTTACCGCTCAAAATTTTATTTGATAAAATAGACTTATAGAAAGCAATTTGTATTAAGAGGTTTGAAAAGCAACTGAAGTGTTTTCTCCAGAACAAATCTATCAGGAGCTTATGTGAAACAAAGAATGAACTGGTCTGTCAAGTATTTATCCCAAACTTCAAGTTTTCCTACATATTTCATATATCACAAATCTTGGTTTCTTCCAGCAACAGGTAAGAAGGACAGGCTTGGACTGTTTCAAGGAACCACACATCCTCTGAGCTTAAGTTTAGACAGTTCCTGCTCGTGTATCATTACATGGATGATGTTTTAGTTGCAGGGAAAGATTTAGATGTCAAAAAAACATTGCAAGATTTGGCAGTTACGGTAGAGAGAAAAGGTTTAAAAATTGCACCTGAAAAGGTTCAAAAGGGTCCTCCATGGCATTATTTGGGTTGGATCATCACACAAAGTACTGTGAGGCCACAGAAAATACAGCTGACCACGCAGATAACAACATTAACAGATGTGCAGAAATTATTGGGGGACATTCGGAGTAATGGCGTTTGTCTTCCCAAGTAATAGTTATGCGTGATGGAGCCCTGCTTTCCTGGAGATGGCTGAACACTTGCCTGCCAACGGGAAGTGGTGAATGAATTCCTTGTTTTGTTTTGCTTGCCTGCGCGGCTTTTGCTTTACCTATTAAACTGTCTTTCTTTCTCACTTTTACTCTTCCGATTCTCTCCCCCACCCCACCTGGGGGAGAGTGAGTGAGCGGCTGTGTGGTGCTTAGTTGCTAGCTGGGCTTAAACCACAACAGTCCATTCAATGGGTACGTTCCATTGTTGGCATTACCAATGACGACCTGGAACCTTTAATGCCTCTGTTAGGGAGTTCTGCATCTGCTGATGCATAGAGAACTTTATCGATGCAGCAACAGCAAGCTTTGCAAAAGATAACTGAGAAATTAGTCGGCGGGGTGTCACAACGATTTATTACAGAACTACCTATACACTTACTTATTGTTAATTCCAGTAAAAGTAGGAACCATGTTTTAGGTCTCTTAATCCAGCAATCACCAAAAAGTGTTGTGATATTAGAATGGCTTTTCTTGTCATATCAGCTTAAGACAACAGTGTGTACTAGAATAGAACTGCTTGCAAATAGCATCATAAAGGGAAGGTGTCGCAGTATTGATTTAACAGGGCAGGATCCAGAACGAATTTATATTCCTGTTAAGCAATCCTATTTAGATTGGCTTTTGTCCTCTTCTGATATATTACAATACGCTTTTGCAGAATATACTGGTCAGATTACTAATGCTTACCCACCTATAAGACTTTTACCGTTGTTACAGGACCAAGCGTTTGAAGAATCTCCGCAATTATCAGAAACGCCTGTCCCAGGGCTTACTGTTTTTACCGATGCAGGAAAAAAGTCAAAATGAGCCGCTATTGCTTGGTGTGTTCAGGGACAATGGCACTCCCAATTGCTTACAGGTTGTCCACAAGATTCGTTGCAAACGTTAGAGCTAAAGGCCATGGTTTGGACTTTTCAGAATTGAGCAACTCAACCTCTTAACATTGTTTCTGATTCTTTGTATGTAGTGGGTACTGTTAAACGGATTGAGCGATCTATGGTACGTGAGGTGAAAAACCTGATATTATACCAGTTGTTGTTACAGATGTTGCATTTGTTAAATCAGCGAACCAATCCTTATTTTATTACGCATATTCGCAGCCATCAGTTTGACTCTGGTCTGGCCATTGGCAATAACAGAGCAGATGACTTAGTTGCCGCCTCTTGGGAAAATCGCCAAACTAATCTGGTTGAGCAAGCCCGGAGTTCCCATGAATTTTTTCACCGATCGGCTGAAGTTTTAGCGAGACAATTTAATCTTTCTATTTCTGATGCCCGTGGCATTGTGCAATCATGTCCGGACTGCCAAATTACAGGTCTGGGATTGGGTTTAGGAGTCAATCCTCGTGGATTGCATGCTTTACAATTGTGGCAGATGGACGTCACTCATATTCCTGAATTTGGGCGTCAAAAATATGTTCATGTAAGCATTGACACATATTCTCTGGCTATGTGGGCAACGGCTCAGACAGATGAAATGGCGAGACACGTGGTTAGACATATGTGCGCATCCATCGCTGTGTTAGGTGTACCTAATGAAATTAAAACCGATAACGGTCCTGCTTATGTTTCGCAACGCTTCGCACATTTTTGTACCCAGTGGGGTATCCATAGGTCTACGGATATTCCACATTCCCTGATGGGACAGGCCATAGTAGAACGTGCTCATGCTACGCTGAAATCGCTTTTGCAAAAACAAAAAGGGGGAGACTCATCCCTGTGTCCAGCTGAACGGCTTGCAAAAGCGCTGTATATGTTAAATTTTTTACGCTTAATGGGCGATCGCGAGTCCCCCCCAATAGTGATACATCATTTATCGTTGAAATCTGGCCTGCAGCCCTCGACACCTGTGCGGGTACAGTTCAAGGACCCAATTTCCGGGGAATGGAAAGGTCCTGCTGAAGTTAAAATGACGGGGAGAGGTTATGCTTGTATCTTAACAGATCAGGGTCCACGGTGGGTCCCAGCGCGGTGGATTAGACTATGGAAAGAACCTCCTCCTTCAATTGACCCCGTCCAGTTGAATGACAACTGAATACGTGCACTGTGCCACCTGCGGACGACAAGAATTTTGTTGTCGAGGATTAGCGGGACATTGGTGTCATGACTGTTTAGAAGGACAATACCAAATCGGTTCGCAATGCTTCTCGCATCATGGTAGCAACAGGTCACGAGCCTGAGGCCAACTCTGACAGACTGCTCCAACAGACTCAGTTATGGTATACGCGGATCTGGTAGCAAATGAATTCCGGGAACTCATCCACATAAGACTGCCCTTTTTAGAATTCTGATAAATATGTATGATTTTTCTGTATATGAACTGAGGTGCTTTGCTAACCCATTGGAGCACTCGTGGTGGACAAATCCCCAGTGCTGCCCAGCGCTGTATTAAAGAATGCCTGCTTAATAACAAACTAGTTGTTATTAAGTTATTCATCTCGGAAAACCGTCCTGATCACAGGCTCGGTACCAACTTTGTTGTTTCAGTTAGATGGGGCAATCTCTGTCCGGCTGCAGGAGCCTCTGAATCAGCGACTCCCTAGGCCGGCCCCAAAGAATTCTCTGGAGGAACTCACTGATTCGGCGGATCCTCGCAGGGGCAGACAAGGACCTCTGGAAAGAATAAGGCATTCTTTTTTGTTAGGGACCGGTCATTTGAAGCTGCTCATAAATCGCGGTTCGTGAGAACCCTGCTGGGTGGCATACAATTGCATGTATGATTTGTATTAATCACTTGGTTATTACGTTGCATGATTTGAATTGATCATTTGGTTAGTACGGTCATTTGGTTGTGAATGAATGGGAACAATCTAAATCAAAGTGTGCTGATTTGTTTAAATATAATAGGAATAGATGGAGGAACAGATAAATATGGAGCGGTGGTTGTTATTTATGGGCTTGTTAGCGTTACCCGGTGGAAGCCTTACTGCTTTTTCCAGTAATTCGTTTATCACCTTACTTCAAAAGGCTGTAAATATCACCGGGTTGAAGGAATGTTGGGTTTGTGGTATGGCTGATCAATATCAGAACCCCCTAATTGGTATTCCGATAACGAATTGGAGTGCATACAATCCCTATGAACTACTCAACACTAGTGGTCAATGTAGAAATTTATCTAGCCCCTTACAGGATCATCCCTACTCATTACAGCTACTCAATAAGTCTGTTGTTTTTATCAATTATGATAACAAGGTGGTAACCTGGAATGAAACGTCCTCACCCTATTATGGGAATTTTAACACCTCGAAGGGGAATTGGATGAGAGTGCAGTTGAAATATGGTCCATTTAACGCACTTAGACAAGGTCCACAAAACAATGTGTCAAGTATAGATCTCCAACAGTGACTTTCTCTATGCTCTCACTGGGCAAAATAAAAGCCTCGCGATCACAGTCACCTGTGACTTACAACCAGGCCTATGGTGGCTGTGTGGTGATTTGATAGCCAGAAAGCAGTTGCCTGGCAACTGGACTGGGCACTGTACGCTTGGAATGTTAATACCAAACCTCCAAGTGTTTAATCATTCTGACATGCATGGTATCATGCGTGGTGTTTGGACGCGATCACGATATCGAAGAAGCTGAGAGAATCCCTTGACCATTTACAGTACC
Source organism: Gavia stellata (assembly GCF_030936135.1). NCBI lineage: Eukaryota > Metazoa > Chordata > Aves > Gaviiformes > Gaviidae > Gavia > Gavia stellata. Next base: position 51,856 of record NC_082623.1, on the reverse strand, counting down.
GGTTTTCATAGCTTTGTTAGGGCAATCTTTCCTACATTGTGTATTCAACAGTTAGAGCAAGCCCTGGTAAATATTTCCACAGAAATGGAGCTCATTCATTGCCAATGCTACGGCCGCAGCCATCACTGCGTTACAGATGGAAGTTCAATCCTTGAAAGAGGTTGTATAGCAGAATCGCCAAGCTCTTGACCTCCTCGCCGCACAGGCGGGAGGAGTCTGTACCCTTATAAATGAGTCTTGTTGCGCTTATGTGGCTCAATCAGGGGTAATTTTATCCAATGTACAACAAATATGGGATCATGCAAAAATCTTACATGCTGTCACCCAGGACAACGCTTCATGGTTGGAATCATAGTTTAAATCGTGGGGTATTGCAGGATGGTTAGCATCACTGGTTAAAACTGGGCTGTTTATAGTGCTTGTTATTTTTGTAGCATTGCTTGTGTTGCCTTGTTTATTTCAATGTTTTCAAAAGATATTAGAAGGAATGGTGCGAAGAGTATGGTTCAACCAAGTGCCAATTCCGTCTGATGAGACCTGGAGTGTTCAAAAATAAGAAGGGGGAATTGTGGGAGATTTTCTGGTAAGAAATGGACATCCTGTGAACACTCCAAGCACTGAAAATCTGTACTTAACTTGTATGTAGGCCTCTGTACTCAAAGGTTATGAGCGGACAATGATATGGGCTGAAAGGTTACTTTCGGGCAGCATGAATGCTGTGTGAGAAAAGGGAGGAAAGCATGATAAAGACAGAACTTCAGCCACGATTTAGGCGGGAGCCACGTTCGCATGGACAGCTAGCTTTAACCAATGATAGAATGCTTAGAGTCACACAGAATCACAGAATCACTAAGGTTGGAAAAGACCTGTAAGATCATCAAGTCCAACCTAAAAAAAAAAACACAAACAAAAAAACAAAAAAAAAAACAAAAAAAAACCCACCACACAACAACAACAAACCACAACACACCAAAAACCAACCCACCCAACACCACACAGCACCATGCCCATCAAGCTACATCCCACAATGCCACATCCACACGCTCCTTGAATACCTCCAGGGAGGGTGACTCTACCACCTCCCTGGGCAGCCTATTCCAATGTTTCACTACTCTCTCAGTAAAGAACTTTTTCCTAATATCCAGTCTAAACCTCCCCTGGCGCAACTTGAGGCCATTTCCTCTAGTCCTGTCACTAGTCACTTGGGAGAAGAGACCAGCACCCACCTCTCTGCAACCCCCTTTCAGGTAGTTGTGGAGAGCGATAAGGTCTCCCCTCAGCCTCCTCTTCTCCAGGCTAAACAACCCCAGCTCCCTCAGCCGCTCCTCATAAGACTTGTGTTCCAGACCCCTCACCAGCTTCGTCGCCCTTCTCTGGACACGCTCCAGCACCTCAATGTCTTTCTTGTAGTGAGGGGCCCAAAACTGAACACAGTATTCGAGGTGCGGCCTCACCAGAGCCGAGTACAGAGGCATGATCACCTCCCTGCTCCTGCTAGCCACACCATTTCTGATACAAGCCAGGATGCCGTTGGCCTTCTTGGCCACCTGGGCACACTGCTGGCTCATATTCAGCCGGGTGTCAATCAACACCCCCAGGTCCTTTTCTGCGGGAGAGCTTTCCAGCCACTCATCCCCAAGCCTGTAGCGTTGCCTGGGGTTGTTGTGGCCAAAGTGTAGAACCCGGCACTTGGCCTTATTGAACTTCATCCGGTTGGCCTCAGCCCATCAATCCAGCCTGTCCAGATCCCTCTGCAGAGCCTTCCTACCCTCAAGCAGATCAACACTCCCTCCCAACTTGGTGTCGTCTGCAAACTTGCTGAGGGTGCACTCTATCCCCTCATCCAGATCATCAATAAAGACATTAAACAAGACAGGTCCCAAAACTGAGCCCTGGGGGACTCCGCTTGTGACCGGCCGCCAGCCGGATTTCACCCCATTCACCACAACTCTCTGGGCTCGGCCATCCAGCCAGTTTTTTACCCAGCGAAGAGTGTACCAGTCTAAACCACGGGCCGCCAGCTTCTCTAGGAGAATACTGTGGGGAACAGTGTCAAAGGCTTTGCTGAAGTCCAGGTAGACAACATCAACAGCCTTCCCCTCATCCACTAGGCGGGTCACCTGGTCATAAAAGGAGATCAGTCGTGTGCTTGCTTGCTGAAAACCAATCATAAGGCTGACAGCGCATGTAATGCGATAACATAATGTATAATAACTGAGCTATCTGCGCAATAAAGTTGGCATCAACCTGATCATATTGCTCGTTGTGTTGTTGTCCGTGACTTCCGTGTCAACACTTGGACATTCGCAATTTCAGTGTTTATCTCTCACATGAATTAGCGAGAGGAAGGGATCCTACGACTGGATTTTGAGAGTCTAAACCAATTCATACCCCAAGTGCTTGTGGTTCATTTTAGAGGTTACCAGTGGGAGATGAGGACCAGCAACAGCTTTCAGACCTGTCAACTTTAGAGTAGGAACAGTCACTGGACTTTTGCAATGTCAGTGTTGCGCTTTGACGTGAATTTGCGAGAGGAAGCGATTCTAATTCTGGTCCACTGAGTGTCTAAACAAGTTTAACCGTCTAAACAAGTACAGAGCCCAAGTTTTTGTGGTTTGTTTATAGAGGTTACCAGCGGCAGATGAGGACCAGCAATAGCTTTCAGGGCTGGCGCCTGTAGAGTTAGAGCAATTGCTGGATGTTTGCAATTTCAGTGTTGAGCTCTAGCCAGATTGAGCAGGAGAGCGAGTGTATGTTGGAACTTTTAGAAGTCTAAAAACTTTCAGAGCCCAAGTGTTTGTGGTTCGTTTTAGAGGTTACCAGTGGGACATGAGGACCAGCAACAGCTTTCAGTGCTGGCCCCTTTAGAGTAGGAGCAATCGCCGGACGTTTGCAATTTCAGTGTTGATCTCTGAAGTGAATTAGCGAGAGGAAGCGATGATACGTCTGGACCTTTGAGTGTCTAAACAAGTTCAGAGCCCAAGTGTTTGTGGTTCGTTTTAGATTTTACCAGTGGGAGATGAGGACCAGCAACAGATTTCAGGGCTGACAACTGTAGAGTTTGAGCAATCTCTGGACATATGCAATTTCGGTGTTGATCGCTGGCCAGATGGAGCAGAAGAGCGAGTGTATGTTGGAACTTTTAGTAGTCTAAAGAAGGTCAGAGCCCAAGTGTTTGTGGTTCGTTTGAGAGGTTACCAGTGGGAGATGCGGACCAGCAACAGCTTTCAGGGCTGGCACCTTTAGAGTAGGAGCAGTCGCTGAACGTTTGCAATTTCAGTGTTTAGCTCTGGTGAGATTGAGCAGGAGAGCGAGTATATGTTGGAACATTTCATGGTCTAAACAAGTTCAGAGCCCAAGTGTTTGTGGTTCGTTTTAGAGGTAACCAGTGGGAGATGAGGACCAGCAACAGCTTTCAGGGCTGGCACCTTTACACTAGGAGCAATTGTTGGACATTTGCAATTTCGGTGTTGAGCTCTGACGTACACTAGCGAGAAGAAGCGATCATACTTTTGGACCTTTGAGTGTCTAAACCAGTTCAGAGCCCAAGTGTTTGTGGTTCGCTTTAGAGGTTACGAGTGGGAGATGAGGACCAGCAACAACTTTCAGGGCTGGCAGCTGTAGAGTTCGAGCAATTGCTGGCCATTCGCAATTTTGGTGTTTATCTCTGACATGTATTAGCAAGAGGAAGTGATCCTACGACTGGATTTTGAGAGCCTAAACCAGTTCAGAGCCCAAGTGTTTGTGGTTCGTTTTAGAGGTTTCCAGTGGGAGATGAGGACCAGGAACAGCTTTCGGGGCTGGCACCTTTACACTAGGAACAATTGCTGGACGTTTGCAGTTTCAGTGTTGAGCTCTAGCCAGATTGAGCAGGAGAGTGAGTGTATGTTAAAACTTTTAGAAGTCTAAAAACTTTCAGAGCCCAAGGGTTTTTAGTTCGTTATAGAGGTTACCAGTGAGAGAATAGGACCAGCAATAGCTTTCAATGCTGGCCCATCTAGACTAGGAGCAATCTCCGGACATTCGCTATTTCAGTGTTGATCTCTGACGTGCATTAGCAAGAGGAAGCGATCATACGTCTGGACCTTTGAGTGTCTAAAGCAGTTCAGAGCCCAAGTGTTTATGGTTCGTTTTAGATTTTACCAGTGGGACATTAGGACCAGCACCAGCTTTCAGGGCTGGCACCTTTAGAGTAGGAGCAGTCGCCGGACATTTTAAATTTCGGTGTTCAGCTCTGACATGAATTAGCAAGACGAAGCGATATTACGTATGGACCTTTGAGTGTCTAAATCAGTTCAGAGTCCAAGTGTTTGTGGTTAGTTTGAGAGGATACCAGTGGGAGATGAGGACCAGGAACAGCTTTCAGGGCAGGCACCTTTAGAGTAGGAGCAGTTGCTGGACTTTTGCAATTTCGGTGTTGAGCTCTGGCCAGATTGAGCAGGAGAGCGAGTGTATGTTGGAACGTCTTGTAGTCTAAAGAATTCAGAGCCCAAGTGTTTGTGGTTCAATTTAGAGGTTACCAGTGGGAGATGAGGACCAGAAACAGCTTTCAGGGCTGGCACCTTTAGTGTAGGAGCAGTCGCTGAACGTTTGCTATTTCGGTGTTGAGCTCTGGTGAGATTGAGCAGGAGAGCGAGTATATGTTGGAACATTTCATGGTCTAAACAAGTTCAGAGCCCACGTGTTTGTGGTTCATCTTAGAGGTAACCAGTGGGAGATGAGGACCAGCAACAGCTTTCAGGGCTGGCACCTTTAGAATAGGAGCAGGTGCTGGACATTCGCAATTTCGGTGTTGAACTCTGATGAGCATTCCTGAGAAGAAGTGATCATATATCTGGACTTTTGAGTGGCTAGGCAAGTTCAGAGCCCAAATGTTTTTGATTCTTTTTAGAGGTTACCATTGGGAAGTTATCCTCTGCCTCTACTCTGCACGTGTGAGGCCGCATATGGTGTACTGTGTCCAATTGTGTATTCTACAGTTCAAGAAGTACTGGGAACTGCTGGAAAGGGTATAGCAAATGTCTACAATATGATTAGGTCACTACAACACATTTCTTATGAGAAAATGCTGAGGGCTTTGCATCTCTTTAGTCTGGAAAAGTAGAGACTGAGTGGGATTCTTATTAATGCTTATCAGTAAATAAAAGGTGGGTGCCAGGATGATGGGGCCAGTCTTTTTTCAGTCATGCCCAGCGAAAGGGCAAGAGGTTATGGGCATAAACTAGATCATAGGAAGATCCATCTAAACATGATAAAAACTTCTGTAGTTCGAGCGTGGGAGAGCACTGGAACAAGCTGCCCAGAGAGCATATGAAGTGTCCTTCTCTGGAGATACACAAAACTCACCTGGACGCATTCCTGCGTAATCTGCTCTAGGTGAACCTGCGCTGGTGGCAGGATAGGACTAGTTGATCTCCAGAGGACCCTTGCAACTCAGTCTGTCATTCTGTGATTCTGCGAATGTCCCCCTTCTGTAGGGATAGGCCACAGCTGAAAGCGTGTCTCACTCTCCTGGCCAAAAGCCAGCGTGCAGCAGGTGCTTTTGGGGAGGCAGTAGCCTTGTGCTGCAGGGATCACAGCACAGCCTTGTTGCATGGGCAGATTTTGCTGCCTGGCAACGCCAAAGCCCTGGGACTTGAGGCTGGTCCCCTTGGGACATTGAGGCACGGTCCTGCATGGATGAAGGGGGCAGCTGTGCAGGAAGGAGAGGGGTCAGGAAATCGCCAGCACCCAGTAAAAAGGTGGGGGGGATGCGGTCAGGAAGAGCAGCTTGTGGCCTATCGCCAAAGGGCCACTCAGAGATGCCTGCGAGGGACAGGTTGGTGCCAGGTCCTAGGGGCGAGGGAGGAGGGAGAGATTCGATGAGGATCGGGCGGTGTTGGTGGGTTGGTTTCCCAAGGCAAGGGACTGCTACTAATATCTTGCTTCCTCTTCTCCCACTGCAGGCCTGTCAAGCAAAGGATAGAGAATGGAGAGGGGGGGGACCCCTGACAGCAGCCCAGCGGTGCCACCCTCTCTCACTGCCGCTGGGACAGCTCGTCCTCTGACAAGGGCCACAGTAATTGCAAGTAAGATCAGCACTGCTGCTTGCTGTGAAGTCCTCTGGAGTGAACCTGTGAGAGCTGCGCTGTGCCAGAGCTCTGGCCACATGTCTCAAGTGGCAGGAGAAGTGCAGGCTGCCCTGCTCTGCCCCAGGGAGGGAGTGCATAGGACGTGGTGCCCGCCTTCCCGCAGGGCGCTGAAACACACGTGGCTGGGCATCCTAGAGAAGAGACCTCAAGAGACACGCCTAACTTTTCTCTGGTTTCTTTGCCCAGGGACAGTCTTCAGCCTTACTTGCCATCTGGGAGGGGCCCTTGTCTCCCTGCGGAGACATCTGCTGAACACGCGCACCTTCGCCATGTACGGACAACATGTTTCTGCTGTGGACGGTGGGGGAGAAAGGGGATGTCTTAGGGCCAGTGCAAGCAAAGGGGAGAGCAGAGGGTATTCGGCAGCCAGCAGCCCGGGGCTCCCACTCGGGAGACCAAGCTCGGGCTCTTCTCGTGCTGTGGCCATTCTCAGGAAGAGCCAAGAGCAAAGGCCTTCGGCAGTCTCACTCCCCCGCAATTGCCGGAGCCCCAAACTTTGGCTGTGGTAGGACAAACTGCCGCATAGCCAGGCGCTCGTGTGCTGAACCAAGCCTCCGCAGGGGAAGGGTTTTCCCCAGCTCTGGCAAGAGACCGTGCAGCTCTGGGACAGCTCTGGCAGGGAAGCCAGGCAAGGCTCCTGCGCTTCCCAGCTGTGCAGAAAACACCCCTAAGAGAGATGTGTGTGACCGCAAGTGAGAACAGGCCTGCTTTCTCTGCCAAAGAGAGAGCAAGATCCACAGCAGAAAGATCCACAGCTGAAAAGCAGTCTTCAGTTGCTCGACCTCTTGACTTCCCTGGATTATTTTCATTCCCTTTTGGAAGGTGCTCCTGGAGCCCTTTCTTTGGGGAAGATCTGCCAGCAGTGTTGACCAGTGTGGACAGAAATCATGTTCCTCCTGGGCGCTGCTCTGTCAGCTCTCTGTCAGCAGCAGGCTTCCAAAGTGGTGCCTTTCCGGCCTGAAAAGGGAAATGCACCTGTGAAGGGGTTTGCCCAAGACTTGGATCGCTGACAGCCACAGGACTCCCTCTTTTTCAGGCAGAAGATGGCCCTGCAGAAGGAGCGGTTCTTGAAAGTCGTCTTCTTGTTGCTCCCAGTGGCTCTCGGTGAGTTTTCATGAGCAAACATCTCAGAGCAACAGCCTGGCTGTGCTGGAGGCCAGCTTTCAGCTGGCCAGCTTTCCTCTTGGCCAGGATGTGCGGAAACTTCTGTGGCCCAAGTGCTTCCTGAGTGTGTCCTTGACTGGCACTGGCTTTTCGACTCCCAGTAAGACTCGTAGTCTGCCAGCCATGCTGCTGCTCTGGCCACCTGACCAAATGGCCTGCTTAATGTGCGAGAGAAGGGCGTAGCTATTTCCAAGCCTGAACAGGGCATTCCCAGCGGGGAGAGGCCGTGCAGGGGCACCGATGGAGAGGTACCTCTCCTAGCCCATGCAGCCTGGTCTCGGTGCTCACTGAAGCAGCGAGGGGAAATGGGGAATAGCTCTCGGTACCAAGCACACCTGAAGATCACAGCTGCACAGTCCCCTCAAGCCTGGGCTCACGGCCCCCGGTCAGAGGCGCGTTCTCTCCCTGCACCCCACGTTCCCCACCTCCTCAGCTAACCTGCTGCCCGAGGCAACAGGGAGGAGACAACGCGACTGCAGGGATCGCTAGCAACCCCAGTCAAATAACTGTCTCTTGGTGATGTGAATTGTAGCTGGTGTTTACTGCGGGACCTCACTGCCAGTGTGGACAACGCGGGCGAAGGGACTGATAGAGGTCGGTGACTCTTGTGGGACAGGCACTTCCTGCAACGGACCGCTGCTGGATAAATCACGGGCTCTTCTGCTTCCGCGCAGGGTGACCCAAAGAAGCAGCAGCTTGTGCCGTCTCTCCCTAGGGAAGGCTCTCCTGGGAAGCCCCGGCGGCTCTGGTAGTGGATGCTCTAACGGAGCGTTTTTCCTTTTCAGGAGCTGACGTATCTGTCTGCAGCAGACCTGAAGACCCTGCGGTAAGAGATGTTTCCTGAGCTGGGACTGGTTCTGTGCAGAAGCGGCAGCCAACCCCGTGCTACCTGCACTCATCTTCCTAACAGCCAGGGCTCCCGTACTTCCCTCCTGCCTTGCCTTTTGCTCAGCCTGGTGCAGAAGGGAAGCAGTCGCAAAGCAGGGAAAGCACCTGTGTCTCTCCTCCTTGCTGAGCTCAGACACTCCCCAGAGGGCATGGGCCACTCTCTGACAAGATCTGCCTTCCTGTCCTGCAGGAACTTGCCCGTTGTGTTGGCAGAGCAAACCCAAAAGATGCAGCTTGTGGGGGAGGAGGTGGCTCAACTGAGGGCAGAGATCAGCAGCGTGAAGAAGGTGACCCTGCAGTTTGGGGAAGGGGGCTTGGCTGGGCAGAACTCCTCAGGGTTGTTGGTGGGGTGGGACTGCTGACTGCAGCAGCCCAGCCCTTGCCCCAGGGGGCTCCTGCGTGAGCCTCTGCGCTGCACAGGCCCTTCTCTAGACCCAGTTTAACCGAGCTGCTGCCGGCAGCAGAGGACTGACCACAGCCTTCCCTTGGCACCTCTGGCTGCTCTGATGAGGCTCCTGAGGCAGCGGTGAGGCAGCGGTGAGACCCAGGCATGCTCACGGGGCCAGCCATCGCTTGCAGGGCCTGAGCCTGTCTCCCGGCTGACCTGAAGAGAGTGGAGGGTGGGGACGAGGATGTGGGGACCCTCATCAATGCACCTCAGGGCCACGGCCATGGCCGTGGCCACAGGTGCTCTTCCTCAGTCCTCGCGGCTCACGTTAGCATTAGAGAGTCTTGCAGATCTGTGGCCAAGGCTTGCCTTGTGTTTCTGACGCTGACCCTTTGCCTCTGCGGGCGCTAGTAGCCACGCTGAGCTGCCTGCTGATGTGGGCCTTTTCTGTGTTCATTTATGGCGTTCCCAGGAAGTTCAGGAAGTGATCCAGGCAGCATCCGAGATGGCTTCGGAAACCTACGTCAAGATGTCTGACTGGGCCCTGAAAAGCTCTGGTATGGACACAAGCAGCCCCGTCTACTTGCCCTGCGCTTGTCTGTAGCACTCCCCAAAGGAGCCTCTGCTCCAGGCACTGCTCTCCAAAGTGAGGGAGCTTAAAGGCTTCCTGGGGTCCAAGAGCAAGGCTGTGGCAGAGTGGCTCTCTCAGACTCCCTCCCAGTGCTGCCCTCGGCCTCCGCACGGGTGCCTCTGCCGCTGCCCCCGCACATGTTCCTGCGCTGATGGAGGGGCTCTCTTCCTCTCCACCGCAACTGAAAAGACAATGCCTGGGCCGTCCTTTGCTGCCCATGCAGCAAGCCCTCAGCTTTGGTCTGCTGTCATTCACATGGGCACCTGCTGTCTCCTTGTGGCACTGTGAGAGCAGCAGTCACCAGGCACGTGGATGCCGTCATTCGCCTGCGCAGCCTGCGACCCCCACCAGCGTAGTGAGGAGGACAGGACTGGCAGGCAAGGAACTGCCCGGCGGTGTCAGAAATAGTGTCTGAGCACCAAGTCCTCCCGGTCTGTGGCCTCTTGCAGTCATCTGCTCTCCCTTCCTTACAGGTGCCTTCATCGACACGCAGAGAACTTCTGAGACCTACCACTGCAAAGAGAATTGGGGCTGCAGGGTTTTACGGTTCTTTCACACTGCCAACCCTCCTGATACTATTCTGCAGGTAGCGTAGCAGAAATCATCAGGGAAGCTTTCCTTCCTTCCTGTGAAGTTGGGGACCGAGCTCAGGGGCTCTCCCCTCAGCCCAGTGGTACTTCTCAAGCCCACAGGCTTGATCAGGTTCTTGAAACCAAAGCTCTAACACACGGCTGGGCTGAAAGACTTTCTCCCTGGCGACCCCGTTTCCACACTCATCCCTAAGAGCGCCTTTTCGGGGGTGGGAGGCAGGAGGTGGGGGGTGCCCTGAGGAGCCACTGGGCAGAGTTGTGGTTCTGCTAGGCCCTGACTAGGATGGTTTCACAGCCGGTATTCTCCTCTGCTCTGTAATACTGAGAGCCCCCTTTGTCAGGCAGGGAAGAAGGCCTCCTGCTTCCCTCCATTTCCTCACACGCGCCTCATTTTCAACCAGAAATAGCCCCCACAGACACACCGGCGCCCAGCCTTCAAGCTACGTGGGCAGTTGTGTTGGCCCCAACACTCTCTCACACTTCATTGCTCTCGCGTTCTGGTTGCAGCCGGATGTTTCCCCACGAAACTGCTGGCCTTTCCAAGGGCATCGGGGCCAGGTGGTCATCAGGTTGCCAGCACGAGTCCATCTGACTGCCGTCACTGTGCAGCAAATCTACAAAGAAGTCTCTCCCCCTGGGACCGTCATCAGCGCCCCCAGAGACATCGCTGTCTTTGTAAGTCTCTGCTGGGCACTTCTGGCAGGGATGCGGCCCTGGCAGAAAGCCATGACAGGGTCTTGCTTGCTTTTGTGCATCCTCTGAGCTTTGTGCCCTGCTCTCTCCTGAGCACTGCAGTGCCCTAGCAGGAAACTTCCAGGGCTCTAGAGGTTTCATCCCTCTTAAGACTTGTTCTGGCCAAGCACCTCAGGCTTCTTGACCAAAACTCAAGGCAGAGACTGAGCTCCACCATACCATAACTAGTGCTAGACTACTGCTACAGCCCCAGGAGAGGCTGGGTCGATAACAGGGCTGATCCAGCGCGTACGTTCCCTCTTTGTCGGGACGAGTCTGAGCTGCTCTCCTTGTGCTTTGCCCCTGAGGGAGTGGATGCGGACGGAGAAGAGGAAACTCTCCTTGGGACGTTCATGTATGACGTGGCAAAAGAGGCCGTTCAGACATTCCCTCTGAAGGTACGGTTCGCGCACGGGGGCGAGGTGCCAGGGAGAAAAAGAGGTTTGCCTGCAAGTCCGCGGCAGGAAGAGCGTGGATGCTTTCTACCTGGGCAGAGGGGCCCACACCACCCCCGAGAGAGACCTTGCGGGTTTCGGAGGGCTGAGTAGGACGCGGTGGTGGTAGCAAAAGGATAGCGAGGGCAGGGTCAGGCCCGCGGGAGCACGAGTCCCGAGAGATCCCTGGCTGCACCCACTGCCTTCAGCAGCAGAGCCAGCCGCACACGCAGCCACTCCACCCAAGCAACCTTGGTCTGTGTGCCGTGGAGAAACAGGGACACCTGGTGGCAAAAGGCCTCGGGAAGCACCGTCACTCCATCCTGTGGCCTGCTGGCAGGCTGGACAGTGTCCTGTCCTCCCAGCATAGCATGCCCCTTTTCTGACGGTGCTCTCACACCTGCCAGGAGGCAAGCAGGCAGAGCAGACAGTGGGAGCTTGGTGGGGTTGCACACCAGCTGCCCCACGCATAGGAGCACCTCCCCGGCCTCTCTGTCAGCACAGAGCAAGCAGCAGAGGGAAGGGGCAGAGGGAAGGGAGACTGAGACCCAGCCGGGCTGGCATGCAGAGGATGCCAGGTGCCTTCCCCCTTCCCCTGACCCCAGCCTGCCCAGCAGCCCCCGTCCCAGCAGCGAGTCTCGGATTTCCACAGCCGCTCCGACCCACTTTCCGGAGCTTGTTCTTGAGCAGGAGCAGAGCTGGCAGGGGGAGATACGTTGATTGCACTGTCCCTCTTAACACCCCCGTTTCCTTCTCCCTCTTTTCTTCACAGAACGCGCCGTTTCCCAGAGCCTTTTCATATATCAAACTCGTCGTGAAGAGCAACTGGGGAAACCCAGCGTACACCTGCATTTATCGAGTGCAGGTTCATGGGAAGATGGCGAAACCAGAAAGCCTCAACTGAAACCTGAGAAAAAAAGAAGGATAAACATAAAAAAGAAGATAAAGTCGGAAAAAAAAAAAAAAGATTTGGCAATTCAGCTCGGTGTCGAAGATTTGTCTCCAAAGTGGGGTGCACAAGAATGTCCATTGCGGGGGGAGTGCATGAGCGTGTGGAAAACACTAAAACTTCCACTGAATTTTTCCTTAAAAATTAGGATGACATTAAGCATTCCTGAGATTTACTCCAGAGAGGAGAGGCCCAGCCTGGCACCGGTCATTCTCCGCCGCCTATGGTGGCCTCACAAGTGGCACCAGCCTAGGGCGCGCAGAAGGCCCGGCTTCAGTTTACAACAGGCAGACTGCCACCACCCCCACAGCAGGCCCTGCAGGAGCTCTCCCAGGAGCCCGCCCACCCTCTTCCTGGCTTCTCAGCCAATGGCGCCAGCCGGGTGGTGACAGGCAGGGCCCCCCGCCACCCACTGCAGCGTCCTTCTCTGGCCCCGCCCCACTCCGGCCCCACTGCCATGGCAACTGGGCCGACTGCAGGCCTGGGTTGCAGGGCTACCAACAAGCTTTGGGACAGCGTCGCCTTAAAGGGCTGAGCAATTTGGCAGAAAATAAACCCCCTTGCGTTCCAGCTTGTCCTCAGCAGCACTGTCTTTATAATAATTCCACAGACAGCTCTTTGGAGCTCCCAGGGCCGGGGCTTGGGAGCTCTTCCCTTACTTTCCCGATAGTGGGGCCGAAGGAGCAGATGGAACAATTTGGCCTAGCACTTTCCCAGCATCCAGGCTGTCGGGTTTCTTGTTAACGCATAGTTTCTGTAAAACGGGTGGTGGGAGCCTGTCTCGGTGGCCTGCCGGAAACCCCATTCCTCAGCCCATGAACATCCTCCTTCTAGATCTCGCTCCTCTCTGTCGGGGGTTCTTTTTGTGTCACACTGATTAGTGTCGACGGGGAATTTTCGAGCGTTTCACCCCTTGTTATTTGGACCTCCCCTTGGCATTTGGACGACCCTGACCTGCCTTTCCTTTGGACGGCCCACCGTCTCTGGGCTTCCCAGAAAGGCTGTCCAGTCCTGCAGCCCTTGGGTTGTTCCCATCAGCGGCTCCACCATCTAACACTAAGGCTAGGCTCTTCAGTCTCCCAGGCGCTGCATTTTGCAACACTTTGGTTTTTCCCTCCTGCTTTTGCTCTCGTGGACATCATGTCCTGGGGTATAGCGCCTTCTCCATTAAGGCCATGCCAGGCAGCCAGTCTCGCTGTCCACTCGGAACACTCCAGGGACAGGGAGGGTTAGAAGCCCATTTTCCTGGCAGCTGTCTAACAGCATCTAGTATAGGGAGGGCGTCAGGGTAGCAGGCACATTCCCTGGGGGTTGTTGGAGGATCCCAGGGGGTTCCTGAGAGATGGGGCTGGTGAGCGGGCATCCCAGGATGCTACTGGGGTTCTCATGTGAACTTAGCAAGGTTCCTGGGTCATCCCAAAGAAGCCACTGGGGTCTCTCGGTCAGCGCAGAGGAGCTGTTGTGGTATCTTGTGCCCCTTGTTGAGGAGGAGGGGACACGGTGGCCCTTGGCAGTTGCCCACAAGCCACTGTGGGAGACGGAGCCCCCCCATGTTGATGTGGAGCCTGAGGGGCCCAGCCCCAGGCAGGATGCTGCCGTCGCTGCCCACTCCCACAGAATCCCCTTCCAGAGTTGGACAAGTGAAGCCCGTTCCTACCCAGGGGATCACGCCCAATACTGCCCTGGCCCACGAGTGCAAGAGCCACCCAGCCTGCTGCAAGCCCCCCCAGGCACCCTTTGCTGCCAAGGCCCTCCTGCCATCAATGGCACTGGCAGCTCTGCTGTCTGGACGGCCCACTGCACTGGGGTCTGGGGGCAGGCCTGGGCTGCCCGTGGGGAAATAGGCACCTCGCGAAGCCCTGCAAAAGCGGGTGGCATGGCTGGGTAGCTGGAGCCCCGCACCACGTCAGCACAGCTTTGCCCAACACCGGCAGGGGGGTTCCCACCGGCCAGTGAGGTGGGACATGGCGGGGCTGTGCTCCATACGCCCTGTGTCCCCGTGCTGCCATGCGGGGACCCCGGTACAGGCCGTGCTGCCCAGTGCCCTCAGCGCAGCCTAGGCAACCCTCCTGGGCCCTGCAGGCCACTGCAAGACAAGGAAGGAGCATGCTCCTATTTCAAACTAGGGAAGTTAAGGCAGAATCAGCAAGGGCCAGAAAAGAATGGTCCTTGTTAACCAGACGTACTCCTGGGCCCCTGACAGCACATCTGGGCTACTGGCTTTTTCTTCTTGGCCTACAAAACGGTTGCGAGAGCAGAAATGGTGCCAGAAGCAGCTATCCCCCGGGGCAAGAGCAAATTCCCTTTTCCAGCACCCTCTCTGGTTTCCTGGGGATGCCCAGGAGAGCTGGAACCCTGCCCGGCAGGACAGGCCTGGCAGTCGCCTGGCACAGGAGCGTGGCAGGGTTCGGGGGGCCCACAGGCATGGGCTCCCACCGCCCGGGAGGGCGGCAGCCGTGTTACCCCAGCGGAGCCCACAGGGTCTCCCTGCCCTGCTCAGCCCTGGGGAGCCCCAGTGTGACGTCAGAGCCGCCACTGTGAGGTCAGAGATGGCCACCCGCACAGCCCTGTGGCGCGTGGGGAAGGAGCCCACAGCTGCCGTGCGGCTGTTGCCCTGGGCAGACGCGCTCCGGCTGGAGGGCGGCGAGGGGCTGCTGCCGGAGCCGGTTTTGCCTGGGCAGGCCACACTGCTGGGCCTGAGGGGAAGAGCTGCATAGGGAGCCTGCCTTTGCCCAGAGATGGCGAGGAGAAAGGCCCCCCACAGAAGACGCCAAGGGGCCTCCAAAGGCTCCTTGGGCAACGAGGCTGACCAACAGCCAGCAGCAGAGGCAGCGGGGCCGAGTCGCTGCCAGACGAGAAGGTACAAAGTGGGCTGCTGCTCTCCAGGGCTTCAGGTTGGGGTGGTAGCACGGACGTGGCCTGACACGGCCAGTTGGGTGCGGAGCAGCATGGGGAAGCCAACAGAGGTTTCCTGAAGAAGAACCCCGTGCTTGCAAAGCCCCCCTTCTGTGGGGATGGGTCTTGGCTGAAAGCCTGGCTCGCTCTCCTGGCCAAAAGCCAGCGTGCAGCAGGGGCTTTAGGGGAGACCGCAGCCTCGTGCTGCTGGGCTCGCAGCCCAGCCCTGCTGCACGGGCAGATTTTGCCACACGGGGAGGTCAAGGCCCTGGGACCTGAGACCGGCTCCTTTGGGATGTTGAGGCGCAGTCCTGCCTGGCGGAGGGGGGCAGCTATGTGGGGATGAGAGGGGTCGGGAGACTGCCAGTGCCCAGCAAAGTGGGGGGGGGGACGCGGAGGGGGTCAGCAGCCTGTGCCCCCTCCCCGAACGGGCACTGAGAGGTGCATGCCGAAGGGGACAGGGTGAGAATCAGGCTGTGCTGCTGAGTGGGCTTCCCGAGGTGGGGGACTGCTGCTACCAGCTTGCTTCCTCTTCTCCCAATCCAGGTCTGTCAAGCAAAGGATGGAGAATGGAGAGGGAGGGACCCCTGACAGCAGCCCAGCTGTGCCGCCCTCTCTCACTGCTGCTGGGACGGCCCGTCCTCTGAAAGGGGCCACAGTAATTGCAAGTAAGATCAGCACTGCTGCTTGCTGTGAAGTCCTCTGGAGTGAACCTGTGAGAGCTGCGCTGTGCCAGAGCTCTGGGCAAATGTCTCAAGTGACAGAAGTACAGGCTGCCCTGCTCTGCCCCAGGGAGGGAGTGCATAGGACGTGGTGCCCGCCTTCCCGCAGGGCGCTGAAACACACGTGGCTGGGCATCCTAGAGAAGAGACACGCCTAACTTTTCTCTGGTTTCTTTGCCCAGGGACAGTCTTCAGCCTTACTTGCCATCTGGGAGGGGCCCTTGTCTCCCTGCGGAGACATCTGCTGAACGCGCGCACCTTCGCCATGTATGGACAACATGTTTCTGCTGCAGACGGTGGGGGAGAAAGGGGATGTCTTAGGGCCAGTGCAAGCAAAGGGGAGAGCAGAGGGTATTCGGCAGCCGGCAGCCAGCAGCCCGGGGCTTCCACTCGGGAGACCAAGCTCGGGCTCTTCTCGTGCTGTGGCCATTCTCAGGGAAAGCCAAGAGCAAAGGCCCTCGGCAGTCTCACTCCCCCGCAATTGCTGGAGCCCCAAACTTTGCCTGCGATAGGACAAACTGCCGCATAGCCAGGCACTCGCATGCTGAACCAAGCCTCCGCAGGGGAAGGGTTTTCCCCAGCTCTGGCAAAAGACCGTGCAGCTCTGGGACAGCTCTGGCAGGGAAGGCAGGCAAGGCTCCTGCGCTTCCCAGCTGTGCAGAAAAACACCCCTAAGAGAGATCTGTGTGACCACGAATGAGAACAGGCCTGCTTTCTCTGCCAAAGAGAGAGCAAGATCCACAGCAGAAAGATCCACAGCTGAAAAGCAGTCTTCAGTTGCTCGACCTCTTGACTTCCCTGGATTATTTTCATTCCCTTTTGGAAGGTGCTCCTGGAGCCCTTTCTTTGGGGAAGATCTGCCAGCAGTGTTGACCAGTGTGGACAGAAATCATGTTCCTCCTGGGCGCTGCTCTGTCAGCTCTCTGTCAGCAGCAGGCTTCCAAAGTGGTGCCTTTCCGGCCTGAAAAGGGAAATCCACCTGTGAAGGGGTTTGCCCAAGACTTGGATCGCTGACAGCCACAGGACTCCCTCTTTTTCAGGCAGAAGATGGCCCTGCAGAAGGAGCGGTTCTTGAAAGTCGTCTTCTTGTTGCTCCCAGTGGCTCTCGGTGAGTTTTCATGAGCAAACATCTCAGAGCAACAGCCTGGCTGTGCTGGAGGCCAGCTTTCAGCTGGCCAGCTTTCCTTTTGGCCAGGATGTGCGGAAACTTCTGTGGCCCAAGTGCTTCCTGAGTGTGTCCTTGACTGGCACTGGCTTTTCGACTCCCAGTAAGACTCGTAGTCTGCCAGCCATGCTGCTGCTCTGGCCACCTGACCAAATGGCCTGCTTAATCTGCGAGAGAAGGGCGTAGCTATTTCCAAGCCTGAACAGGGCATTCCCAGCGGGGAGAGGCCGTGCAGGGGCACCGATGGAGAGGTACCTCTCCTAGCCCATGCAGCCTGGTCTCGGTGCTCACTGAAGCAGCGAGGGGAAATGGGGAATAGCTCTCGGTACCAAGCACACCTGAAGATCACAGCTGCACAGTCCCCTCAAGCCTGGGCTCACGGCCCCCGGTCAGAGGCGCGTTCTCTCCCTGCACCCCACGTTCCCCACCTCCTCAGCTAACCTGCTGCCCGAGGCAACAGGGAGGAGACAACGCGACTGCAGGGATCGCTAGCAACCCCAGTCAAATAACTGTCTCTTGGTGATGTGAATTGTAGCTGGTGTTTACTGCGGGACCTCACTGCCAGTGTGGACAACGCGGGCGAAGGGACTGATAGAGGTTAGGTCGGTGACTCTTGTGGGACAGGCACTTCCTGCAACGGACCGCTGCTGGATAAATCACGGGCTCTTCTGCTTCCGCGCAGGGTGACCCAAAGAAGCAGCAGCTTGTGCCGTCTCTCCCTAGGGAAGGCTCTCCTGGGAAGCCCCGGCGGCTCTGGTAGTGGATGCTCTAACGGAGCGTTTTTCCTTTTCAGGAGCTGACGTATCTGTCTGCAGCAGACCTGAAGACCCTGCGGTAAGAGATGTTTCCTGAGCTGGGACTGGTTCTGTGCAGAAGCGGCAGCCAACCCCGTGCTACCTGCACTCATCTTCCTAACAGCCCAGGGCTCCCGTACTTCCCTCCTGCCTTGCCTTTTGCTCAGCCCTGGTGCAGAAGGGAAGCAGTCGCAAAGCAGGGAAAGCACCTGTGTCTCTCCTCCTTGCTGAGCTCAGACACTCCCCAGAGGGCGTGGGCCACTCTCTGACAAGATCTGCCTTCCTGTCCTGCAGGAACTTGCCCGTTGTGTTGCAGAGCAAACCAAAGATGCAGCTTGTGGGGGAGGAGGTGGTTCAACTGAGGGCAGAGATCAGCAGCGTGAAGAAGGTGACCCTGCAGTTTGGGGAGGGGGCTTGGCTGGGCAGAACTCCTCAGGTTTGTTGGTGGGGTGGACTGCTGACTGCAGCAGCCCAGCCCTTGCCCCAGGGGGCTCCTGCGTGAGCCTCTGCGCTGCACAGGCCCTTCTCTAGACCCAGTTTAACTGAGCTGCTGCCGGCAGCAGAGGACTGACCACAGCCTTCCCTTGGCACCTCTGGCTGCTCTGATGAGGCTCCTGAGGCAGCGGTGAGGCAGCGGTGAGACCCAGGCATGCTCACGGGGCCAGCCATCGCTTGCAGGGCCTGAGCCTGTCTCCCGGCTGACCTGAAGAGAGTGGAGGGTGGGGACGAGGATGTGGGGACCCTCATCAATGCACCTCAGGGCCACGGCCATGGCCGTGGCCACAGGTGCTCTTCCTCAGTCCTCGCGGCTCACGTTAGCATTAGAGAGTCTTGCAGCTCTGTGGCCAAGGCTTGCCTTGTGTTTCTGACGCTGGACCCTTTGCCTCTGCGGGCGCTAGTAGCCACGCTGAGCTGCCTGCTGATGTGGGCCTTTTCTGTGTCATTTATGGCGTCCCAGGAAGTTCAGGAAGTGATCCAGGCAGCATCCGAGATGCTTCGGAAACCTACGTCGAGACGTCTGACTGGCCCTGAAAAGCTCTGGTATGGACACAAGCAGCCCCGTCTACTTGCCCTGCGCTTGTCTGTAGCACTCCCCAAAGGAGCCTCTGCTCCAGGCACTGCTCTCCAAAGTGAGGGAGCTTAAAGGCTTCCTGGGGTCCAAGAGCAAGGCTGTGGCAGAGTGGCTCTCTCAGACTCCCTCCCAGTGCTGCCCTCGGCCCTCCGCACGGGTGCCTCTGCCGCTGCCCCCGCACGTGTTCCTGTGCTGATGGAGGGCTCTCTTCCTCTCCACCGCAACTGAAAAGACAATGCCTGGGCCGTCCTTTGCTGCCCATGCAGCAAGCCCTCAGCTTTGGTCTGCTGTCATTCACATGGGCACCTGCTGTCTCCTTGTGGCACTGTGAGAGCAGCAGTCACCAGGCACGTGGATGCCGTCATTCGCCTGCGCAGCCTGCGACCCCCACCAGCGTAGTGAGGAGGACAGGACTGGCAGGCAAGGAACTGCCCGGACGGTGTCAGAAATAGTGTCTGAGCACCAAGTCCTCCCGGTCTGTGGCCTCTTGCAGTCATCTGCTCTCCCTTCCTTACAGGTGCCTTCATCGACACGCAGAGAACTTCTGAGACCTACCACTGCAAAGAGAATTGGGGCTGCAGGGTTTTACGGTTCTTTCACACTGCCAACCCCTCCTGATACTATTCTGCAGGTAGCGTAGCAGAATCATCAGGGAAGCTTTCCTTCCTTCCTGTGAAGTTGGGGACCGAGCTCAGGGGCTCTCCCCTCAGCCCAGTGGTACTTCTCAAGCCCACAGGCTTGATCAGGTTCTTGAAACCAAAGCTCTAACACACGGCTGGCTGAAAGACTTTCTCCCTGGCGACCCCCGTTATCCACACTCATCTAGAGCGCCCTTTTCGGGGGTGGGAGGCAGGAGGGTGGGGGGTGCCCTGAGGAGCCACTGGGCAGAGTTGTGGTTCTGCTAGGCCCTGACTAGGATGGTTTCACAGCCGGTATTCTCCTCTGCTCTGTAATACTGAGAGCCCCCTTTGTCAGGCAGGGAAGAAGGCCTCCTGCTTCCCTCCATTTCCTCACACGCGCCTCATTTTCAACCAGAAATAGCCCCCACAGACACACCGGCGCCCAGCCTTCAAGCTACGTGGGCAGTTGTGTTGGCCCCAACACTCTCTCACACTTCATTGCTCTCGCGTTCTGGTTGCAGCCGGATGTTTCCCCACGAAACTGCTGGCCTTTCCAAGGGCATCAGGGCCAGGTGGTCATCAGGTTGCCAGCACGAGTCCATCTGACTGCCGTCACTGTGCAGCAAATCTACAAAGAAGTCTCTCCCCCTGGGACCGTCATCAGCGCCCCCAGAGACATCGCTGTCTTTGTAAGTCTCTGCTGGGCACTTCTGGCAGGGATGCGGCCCTGGCAGAAAGCCATGACAGGGTCTTGCTTGCTTTTGTGCATCCTCTGAGCTTTGTGCCCTGCTCTCTCCTGAGCACTGCAGTGCCCTAGCAGGAAACTTCCAGGGCTCTAGAGGTTTCATCCCTCTTAAGACTTGTTCTGGCCAAGCACCTCAGGCTTCTTGACCAAAACTCAAGGCGGAGACTGAGCTCCACCATACCATAACTAGTGCTAGACTACTGCTACAGCCCCAGGAGAGGCTGGGTCGATAACAGGGCTGATCCAGCGCGTACGTTCCCTCTTTGTCGGGACGAGTCTGAGCTGCTCTCCTTGTGCTTTGCCCCTGAGGGAGTGGATGCGGACGGAGAAGAGGAAACTCTCCTTGGGACGTTCATGTATGACGTGGCAAAAGAGGCCGTTCAGACATTCCCTCTGAAGGTACGGTTCGCGCACGGGGGCGAAGTGCCAGGGAGAAAAAGAGGTTTGCCTGCAAGTCCGCGGCAGGAAGAGCGTGGATGCTTTCTACCTGGGCAGAGGGGCCCGCACCACCCCCGAGAGAGACCTGGCGGGTTTCGGAGGGCTGAGTAGGACGCGGTGGTGGTAGCAATAGGATAGCGAGGGCAGGGTCAGTCCCGCGGGAGCACGAGTCCCGAGAGATCCCTGGCTGCACCCACTGCCTTCAGCAGCAGAGCCAGCCGCACACGCAGCCACTCCACCCAAGCAAGGTCTGTGTGCCGTGGAGAAACAGGGACACCTGGTGGCAAAAGGCCTCGGGAAGCACCGTCACTCCATCCTGTGGTCTGCTGGCAGGCTGGACAGTGTCCTGTCCTCCCAGCATAGCATGCCCCTTTTCTGACGGTGCTCTCACACCTGCCAGGAGGCAAGCAGGCAGAGCAGACAGTGGGAGCTTGGTGGGGTTGCACACCAGCTGCCCCACGCATAGGAGCACCTCCCCGGCCTCTCTGTCAGCACAGAGCAAGCAGCAGAGGGAAGGGGCAGAGGGAAGGGAGACTGAGACCCAGCCGGGCTGGCATGCAGAGGATGCCAGGTGCCTTCCCCCTTCCCCTGACCCCAGCCTGCCCAGCAGCCCCCGTCCCAGCAGCGAGTCTCGGATTTCCACAGCCGCTCCGACCCACTTTCCGGAGCTTGTTCTTGAGCAGGAGCAGAGCTGGCAGGGGGAGATACGTTGATTGCACTGTCCCTCTTAACACCCCCGTTTCCTTCTCCCTCTTTTCTTCACAGAACGCGCCGTTTCCCAGAGCCTTTTCATATATCAAACTCGTCGTGAAGAGCAACTGGGGAAACCCAGCGTACACCTGCATTTATCGAGTGCAGGTTCATGGGAAGATGGCGAAACCAGAAAGCCTCAACTGAAACCTGAGAAAAAAAGAAGGATAAACATAAAAAAGAAGATAAAGTCGGAAAAAAAAAAAAAAGATTTGGCAATTCAGCTCGGTGTCGAAGATTTGTCTCCAAAGTGGGGTGCACAAGAATGTCCATTGCGGGGGGAGTGCATGAGCGTGTGGAAAACACTAAAACTTCCACTGAATTTTTCCTTAAAAATTAGGATGACATTAAGCATTCCTGAGATTTACTCCAGAGAGGAGAGGCCCAGCCTGGCACCGGTCATCCTCCGCCGCCTAGGGAGGCCTCGCAACTGGCACCAGCCTAGGGCGCGCAGAAGGCCCGGCTTCAGTTTTGGCAGGCTGCCACCACCCCCACAGCAGGCCCTGCAGGAGCTCTGCCAGGAGCCCGCCCACCCTCTTCCTGGCTTCTCAGCCAATGGCGCCAGCCGGGTGGTGACAGGCAGGGCCCCCCGCCACCCACTGCCATGGCAACTGGGCCGACTGCAGGCCTGGGTTGCAGGGCTACCAACAAGCTTTGGGACAGCGTCGCCTTAAAGGGCTGAGCAATTTGGCAGAAAATAAACCCCCTTGCGTTCCAGCTTGTCCTCAGCAGCACTGTCTTTATAATAATTCCACAGACAGCTCTTTGGAGCTCCCAGGGCCGGGGCTTGGGAGCTCTTCCCCCCTCCCCCCCTTACTTTCCGATAGTGGGGCCGAAGGAGCAGATGGAACAATTTGGCCTAGCACTTTCCAGCATCCAGGCTGTCGGGTTTCTTGTTAACGCATAGTTTCTGTAAAACAGGTGGTGGGAGCCTGTCTCGGTGGCCTGCCGGAAACCCCATTCCTCAGCCCATGAACATCCTCCTTCTAGATCTCGCTCCTCTCTGTTGGGGGTTCTTTTTGTGTCACACTGATTAGTGTCGACGGGAATTTTCGAGCGTTTCACCCTTGTTATTTGGACCTCCCCTTGGCATTTGGACGACCCTGACCTGCCTTTCCTTTGGACGGCCCACCGTCTCTGGGCTTCCCAGAAAGCTGTCCAGTCCTGCAGCCCTTGGGGTGTTCCCATCAGCGGCTCCACCATCTAACACTAAGGCTAGGCTCTTCAGTCTCCCAGGCGCTGCATTTTGCAACACTTTGGTTTTTCCCTCCTGCTTTTGCTCTCGTGGACATCATGTCCTGGGGTATAGCGCCTTCTCCATTAAGGCCATGCCAGGCAGCAGTCTCGCTGTCCACTCGGAACACTCCAGGGACAGGGAGGGTTAGAAGCCCATTTTCCTGGCAGCTGTCTAACAGCATCTAGTATAGGGAGGGCGTCAGGGTAGCAGGCACATTCCCTGGGGGTTGTTGGAGGATCCCAGGGGGTTCCTGAGAGATGGGGCTGGTGAGCGGGCATCCCAGGATGCTACTGGGGTTCTCATGTGAACTTAGCAAGGTTCCTGGGTCATCCCAAAGAAGCCACTGGGGTCTCTCGGTCAGCGCAGAGGAGCTGTTGTGGTATCTTGTGCCCCTTGTTGAGGAGGAGGGGACACGGTGGCCCTTGGCAGTTGCCCACAAGCCACTGTGGGAGACGGAGCCCCCCCATGTTGATGTGGAGCCTGAGGGGCCCAGCCCCAGGCAGGATGCTGCTGTCGCTGCCCACTCCCACAGAATCCCCTTCCAGAGTTGGACAAGTGAAGCCCGTTCCTACCCAGGGGATCACGCCCAATACTGCCCTGGCCCACGAGTGCAAGAGCCACCCAGCCTGCTGCAAGCCCCCCCAGGCACCCTTTGCTGCCAAGGCCCTCCTGCCATCAATGGCACTGGCAGCTCTGCTGTCTGGACGGCCCACTGCACTGGGGTCTGGGGGCAGGCCTGGGCTGCCCGTGGGGAAATAGGCACCTCGCGAAGCCCTGCAAAAGCGGGTGGCATGGCTGGGTAGCTGGAGCCCCGCACCACGTCAGCACAGCTTTGCCCAACACCGGCAGGGGGGTTCCCACCGGCCAGTGAGGTGGGACATGGCGGGGCTGTGCTCCATACGCCCTGTGTCCCCGTGCTGCCATGCGGGGACCCCGGTACAGGCCGTGCTGCCCAGTGCCCTCAGCGCAGCCTAGGCAACCCTCCTGGGCCCTGCAGGCCACTGCAAGACAAGGAAGGAGCATGCTCCTATTTCAAACTAGGGAAGTTAAGGCAGAATCAGCAAGGGCCAGAAAAGAATGGTCCTTGTTAACCAGACGTACTCCTGGGCCCCTGACAGCACATCTGGGCTACTGGCTTTTTCTTCTTGGCCTACAAAACGGTTGCGAGAGCAGAAATGGTGCCAGAAGCAGCTATCCCCCGGGGCAAGAGCAAATTCCCTTTTCCAGCACCCTCTCTGGTTTCCTGGGGATGCCCAGGAGAGCTGGAACCCTGCCCGCAGGACAGGCCTGGCAGTCGCCTGGCACAGGAGCGTGGCAGGGTTCGGGGGGCCCACAGGCATGGGCTCCCACCGCCCGGGAGGGCGGCAGCCGTGTTGCCCCAGCGGAGCCCGCAGGGTCTCCCTGCCCTGCTCAGCCCTGGGGACCCCCAGTGTTATGTCAGAGCCGCCACTGTGAGGTCAGAGATGGCCACCCGCACAGCCCTGTGGTGCGTGGGGAAGGAGCCCACAGCTGCCGTGCGGCTGTTGCCCTGGGCAGACGCGCTCCCGCTGGAGGGCGGCGAGGGGCTGCTGCCGGAGCTGGTTTTGCCTGGGCAGGCCACACTGCTGGGCCTGAGGGGAAGAGCTGCATAGGGAGCCTGCCTTTGCCCAGAGATGGCGAGGAGAAAGGCCCCCCACAGAAGACGCCAAGGGGCCTCCAAAGCTCCTTGGGCAACGAGGCTGACCAACAGCCAGCAGCAGAGGCAGCGGGGCCGAGCCGCTGCCAGACGAGAAGGTACAAAGTGGGCTGCTGCTCTCCAGGGCTTCAGGTTGGGGTGGTAGCACGGACGTGGCCTGACACGGCCAGTTGGGTGCGGAGCAGCATGGGGAAGCCAACAGAGGTTTCCTGAAGAAGAACCCCGTGCTTGCAAAGCCCCCCTTCTGTGGGGATGGGTCTTGGCTGAAAGCCTGGCTCGCTCCCCTGGCCAAAAGCCAGCGTGCAGCAGGGGCTTTAGGGGAGACCGCAGCCTCGTGCTGCTGGGCTCGCAGCCCAGCCCTGCTGCACGGGCAGATTTTGCCACACGGGGAGGTCAAGGCCCTGCGACCTGAGACTGGCTCCCTTGGGATGTTGAGGCGCAGTCCTGCCTGGCGGAGGGGGGTAGCTATGTGGGGATGAGAGGGGTCGGGAGACTGCCAGTGCCCAGCAAAGTGGGGGGGGGGGGACGCGGAGGGGGTCAGCAGCCTGTCCCCCTCCCGCGAACGGGCACTGAGAGGTGCATGCCGAAGGGGACAGGGTGAGAATCAGGCTGTGCTGCTGAGTGGGCTTCCCGAGGTGGGGGACTGCTGCTACCAGCTTGCTTCCTCTTCTCCCAATCCAGGTCTGTCAAGCAAAGGATGGAGAATGGAGAGGGAGGGACCCCTGACAGCAGCCCAGCTGTGCCGCCCTCTCTCACTGCTGCTGGGACGGCCCGTCCTCTGAAAGGGGCCACAGTAATTGCAAGTAAGATCAGCACTGCTGCTTGCTGTGAAGTCCTCTGGAGTGAACCTGTGAGAGCTGCGCTGTGCCAGAGCTCTGGGCAAATGTCTCAAGTGACAGAAGTACAGGCTGCCCTGCTCTGCCCCAGGGAGGGAGTGCATAGGACGTGGTGCCCGCCTTCCCGCAGGGCGCTGAAACACACGTGGCTGGGCATCCTAGAGAAGAGACACGCCTAACTTTTCTCTGGTTTCTTTGCCCAGGGACAGTCTTCAGCCTTACTTGCCATCTGGGAGGGGCCCTTGTCTCCCTGCGGAGACATCTGCTGAACACGCGCACCTTCGCCATGTATGGACAACATGTTTCTGCTGCAGACGGTGGGGGAGAAAGGGGATGTCTTAGGGCCAGTGCAAGCAAAGGGGATAGCAGAGTGTATTCGGCAGCCAGCAGCCCGGGGCTCCGACTCGGGAGACGAAGCTCGGGCTCTTCTCGTGCTGTGGCCATTCTCAGGGAGAGCCAAAAGCAAAGGCCCTCGGCAGTCTCACTCCCCCGCAATTGCCGGAGCCCCAAACTTTGCCTGCGATAGGACAAACTGCCGCATAGCCAGGCACTCGCATGCTGAACCAAGCCTCCGCAGGGGAAGGGTTTTCCCCAGCTCTGGCAAAAGACCGTGCAGCTCTGGGACAGCTCTGGCAGGGAAGGCAGGCAAGGCTCCTGCGCTTCCCAGCTGTGCAGAAAAACACCCCTAAGAGAGATCTGTGTGACCACGAATGAGAACAGGCCTGCTTTCTCTGCCAAAGAGAGAGCAAGATCCACAGCAGAAAGATCCACAGCTGAAAAGCAGTCTTCAGTTGCTCGACCTCTTGACTTCCCTGGATTATTTTCATTCCCTTTTGGAAGGTGCTCCTGGAGCCCTTTCTTTGGGGAAGATCTGCCAGCAGTGTTGACCAGTGTGGACAGAAATCATGTTCCTCCTGGGCGCTGCTCTGTCAGCTCTCTGTCAGCAGCAGGCTTCCAAAGTGGTGCCTTTCCGGCCTGAAAAGGGAAATCCACCTGTGAAGGGGTTTGCCCAAGACTTGGATCGCTGACAGCCACAGGACTCCCTCTTTTTCAGGCAGAAGATGGCCCTGCAGAAGGAGCGGTTCTTGAAAGTCGTCTTCTTGTTGCTCCCAGTGGCTCTCGGTGAGTTTTCATGAGCAAACATCTCAGAGCAACAGCCTGGCTGTGCTGGAGGCCAGCTTTCAGCTGGCCAGCTTTCCTCTTGGCCAGGATGTGCGGAAACTTCTGTGGCCCAAGTGCTTCCTGAGTGTGTCCTTGACTGGCACTGGCTTTTCGACTCCCAGTAAGACTCGTAGTCTGCCAGCCATGCTGCTGCTCTGGCCACCTGACCAAATGGCCTGCTTAATCTGCGAGAGAAGGGCGTAGCTATTTCCAAGCCTGAACAGGGCATTCCCAGCGGGGAGAGGCCGTGCAGGGGCACCGATGGAGAGGTACCTCTCCTAGCCCATGCAGCCTGGTCTCGGTGCTCACTGAAGCAGCGAGGGGAAATGGGGAATAGCTCTCGGTACCAAGCACACCTGAAGATCACAGCTGCACAGTCCCCTCAAGCCTGGGCTCACGGCCCCCGGTCAGAGGCGCGTTCTCTCCCTGCACCCCACGTTCCCCACCTCCTCAGCTAACCTGCTGCCCGAGGCAACAGGGAGGAGACAACGCGACTGCAGGGATCGCTAGCAACCCCAGTCAAATAACTGTCTCTTGGTGATGTGAATTGTAGCTGGTGTTTACTGCGGGACCTCACTGCCAGTGTGGACAACGCGGGCGAAGGGACTGATAGAGGTCGGTGACTCTTGTGGGACAGGCACTTCCTGCAACGGACCGCTGCTGGATAAATCACGGGCTCTTCTGCTTCCGCGCAGGGTGACCCAAAGAAGCAGCAGCTTGTGCCGTCTCTCCCTAGGGAAGGCTCTCCTGGGAAGCCCCGGCGGCTCTGGTAGTGGATGCTCTAACGGAGCGTTTTTCCTTTTCAGGAGCTGACGTATCTGTCTGCAGCAGACCTGAAGACCCTGCGGTAAGAGATGTTTCCTGAGCTGGGACTGGTTCTGTGCAGAAGCGGCAGCCAACCCCGTGCTACCTGCACTCATCTTCCTAACAGCCAGGGCTCCCGTACTTCCCTCCTGCCTTGCCTTTTGCTCAGCCTGGTGCAGAAGGGAAGCAGTCGCAAAGCAGGGAAAGCACCTGTGTCTCTCCTCCTTGCTGAGCTCAGACACTCCCCAGAGGGCGTGGGCCACTCTCTGACAAGATCTGCCTTCCTGTCCTGCAGGAACTTGCCCGTTGTGTTGGCAGAGCAAACCCAAAAGATGCAGCTTGTGGGGGAGGAGGTGGCTCAACTGAGGGCAGAGATCAGCAGCGTGAAGAAGGTGACCCTGCAGTTTGGGGAAGTGGGCTTGGCTGGGCAGAACTCCTCAGGGTTGTTGGTGGGGTGGGACTGCTGACTGCAGCAGCCCAGCCCTTGCCCCAGGGGGCTCCTGCGTGAGCCTCTGCGCTGCACAGGCCCTTCTCTAGACCCAGTTTAACCGAGCTGCTGCCGGCAGCAGAGGACTGACCACAGCCTTCCCTTGGCACCTCTGGCTGCTCTGATGAGGCTCCTGAGGCAGCGGTGAGGCAGCGGTGAGACCCAGGCATGCTCACGGGGCCAGCCATCGCTTGCAGGGCCTGAGCCTGTCTCCCGGCTGACCTGAAGAGAGTGGAGGGTGGGGACGAGGATGTGGGGACCCTCATCAATGCACCTCAGGGCCACGGCCATGGCCGTGGCCACAGGTGCTCTTCCTCAGTCCTCGCGGCTCACGTTAGCATTAGAGAGTCTTGCAGCTCTGTGGCCAAGGCTTGCCTTGTGTTTCTGACGCTGACCCTTTGCCTCTGCGGGCGCTAGTAGCCACGCTGAGCTGCCTGCTGATGTGGGCCTTTTCTGTGTTCATTTATGGCGTTCCCAGGAAGTTCAGGAAGTGATCCAGGCAGCATCCGAGATGGCTTCGGAAACCTACGTCAAGATGTCTGACTGGGCCCTGAAAAGCTCTGGTATGGACACAAGCAGCCCCGTCTACTTGCCCTGCGCTTGTCTGTAGCACTCCCCAAAGGAGCCTCTGCTCCAGGCACTGCTCTCCAAAGTGAGGGAGCTTAAAGGCTTCCTGGGGTCCAAGAGCAAGGCTGTGGCAGAGTGGCTCTCTCAGACTCCCTCCCAATGCTGCCCTCGGCCTCCGCACGGGTGCCTCTGCCGCTGCCCCCGCACATGTTCCTGCGCTGATGGAGGGGCTCTCTTCCTCTCCACCGCAACTGAAAAGACAATGCCTGGGCCGTCCTTTGCTGCCCATGCAGCAAGCCCTCAGCTTTGGTCTGCTGTCATTCACATGGGCACCTGCTGTCTCCTTGTGGCACTGTGAGAGCAGCAGTCACCAGGCACGTGGATGCCGTCATTCGCCTGCGCAGCCTGCGACCCCCACCAGCGTAGTGAGGAGGACAGGACTGGCAGGCAAGGAACTGCCCGGCGGTGTCAGAAATAGTGTCTGAGCACCAAGTCCTCCCGGTCTGTGGCCTCTTGCAGTCATCTGCTCTCCCTTCCTTACAGGTGCCTTCATCGACACGCAGAGAACTTCTGAGACCTACCACTGCAAAGAGAATTGGGGCTGCAGGGTTTTACGGTTCTTTCACACTGCCAACCCTCCTGATACTATTCTGCAGGTAGCGTAGCAGAAATCATCAGGGAAGCTTTCCTTCCTTCCTGTGAAGTTGGGGACCGAGCTCAGGGGCTCTCCCCTCAGCCCAGTGGTACTTCTCAAGCCCACAGGCTTGATCAGGTTCTTGAAACCAAAGCTCTAACACACGGCTGGGCTGAAAGACTTTCTCCCTGGCGACCCCGTTTCCACACTCATCCCTAAGAGCGCCTTTTCGGGGGTGGGAGGCAGGAGGTGGGGGGTGCCCTGAGGAGCCACTGGGCAGAGTTGTGGTTCTGCTAGGCCCTGACTAGGATGGTTTCACAGCCGGTATTCTCCTCTGCTCTGTAATACTGAGAGCCCCCTTTGTCAGGCAGGGAAGAAGGCCTCCTGCTTCCCTCCATTTCCTCACACGCGCCTCATTTTCAACCAGAAATAGCCCCCACAGACACACCGGCGCCCAGCCTTCAAGCTACGTGGGCAGTTGTGTTGGCCCCAACACTCTCTCACACTTCATTGCTCTCGCGTTCTGGTTGCAGCCGGATGTTTCCCCACGAAACTGCTGGCCTTTCCAAGGGCATCGGGGCCAGGTGGTCATCAGGTTGCCAGCACGAGTCCATCTGACTGCCGTCACTGTGCAGCAAATCTACAAAGAAGTCTCTCCCCCTGGGACCGTCATCAGCGCCCCCAGAGACATCGCTGTCTTTGTAAGTCTCTGCTGGGCACTTCTGGCAGGGATGCGGCCCTGGCAGAAAGCCATGACAGGGTCTTGCTTGCTTTTGTGCATCCTCTGAGCTTTGTGCCCTGCTCTCTCCTGAGCACTGCAGTGCCCTAGCAGGAAACTTCCAGGGCTCTAGAGGTTTCATCCCTCTTAAGACTTGTTCTGGCCAAGCACCTCAGGCTTCTTGACCAAAACTCAAGGCGGAGACTGAGCTCCACCATACCATAACTAGTGCTAGACTACTGCTACAGCCCCAGGAGAGGCTGGGTCGATAACAGGGCTGATCCAGCGCGTACGTTCCCTCTTTGTCGGGACGAGTCTGAGCTGCTCTCCTTGTGCTTTGCCCCTGAGGGAGTGG
Source organism: Gavia stellata (assembly GCF_030936135.1). Lineage (NCBI taxonomy): Eukaryota > Metazoa > Chordata > Aves > Gaviiformes > Gaviidae > Gavia > Gavia stellata. The sequence goes on along the minus strand of NC_082623.1, from coordinate 22,274 downwards.
ATGCGGACGTGAGGAAACTCTCCTTGGGACGTTCATGTATGACGTGGCAAAAGAGGCCGTTCAGACATTCCCTCTGAAGGTACGGTTCGCGCACGGGGGCGAAGTGCCAGGGAGAAAAAAGAAGAGGTTTGCCTGCAAGTCCGCGGCAGGAAGAGCGTGGATGCTTTCTACCTGGGCAGAGGGGCCCGCACCACCCCCGAGAGAGACCTGGCGGGTTTCGGAGGGCTGAGTAGGACGCGGTGGTGGTAGCAAAAGGATAGCGAGGGCAGGGTCAGTCCCGCGGGAGCACGAGTCCCGAGAGATCCCTGGCTGCACCCACTGCCTTCAGCAGCAGAGCCAGCCGCACACGCAGCCACTCCACCCAAGCAAGGTCTGTGTGCCGTGGAGAAACAGGGACACCTGGTGGCAAAAGGCCTCGGGCAGCACCGTCACTCCATCCTGTGGCCTGCTGGCAGGCTGGACAGTGTCCTGTCCTCCCAGCATAGCATGCCCCTTTTCTGACGGTGCTCTCACACCTGCCAGGAGGCAAGCAGGCAGAGCAGACAGTGGGAGCTTGGTGGGGTTGCACACCAGCTGCCCCACGCATAGGAGCACCTCCCCGCCTCTCTGTCAGCACAGAGCAAGCAGCAGAGGGAAGGGGCAGAGGGAAGGGAGACTGAGACCCAGCCGGGCTGGCATGCAGAGGATGCCAGGTGCCTTCCCCCTTCCCCTGACCCCAGCCTGCCAGCAGCCCCCGTCCCAGCAGCGAGTCTCGGATTTCCACAGCCGCTCCGACCCACTTTCCGGAGCTTGTTCTTGAGCAGGAGCAGAGCTGGCAGGGGGAGATACGTTGATTGCACTGTCCCTCTTAACACCCCCGTTTCCTTCTCCCTCTTTTCTTCACAGAACGCGCCGTTTCCCAGAGCCTTTTCATATATCAAACTCGTCGTGAAGAGCAACTGGGTAAACCCAGCGTACACCTGCATTTATCGAGTGCAGGTTCATGGGAAGATGGCGAAACCAGAAAGCCTCAACTGAAACCTGAGAAAAAAAGAAGGATAAACATAAAAAAGAAGATAAAGTCGGAAAAAAAAAAAAAAGATTTGGCAATTCAGCTCGGTGTCGAAGATTTGTCTCCAAAGTGGGGTGCACAAGAATGTCCATTGCGGGGGGAGTGCATGAGCGTGTGGAAAACACTAAAACTTCCACTGAATTTTTCCTTAAAAATTAGGATGACATTAAGCATTCCTGAGATTTACTCCAGAGAGGAGAGGCCCAGCCTGGCACCGGTCATCCGCCGCCGCCTAGGGATGCCTCGCAACTGGCACCAGCCTAGGGCGCGCAGAAGGCCCGGCTTCAGTTTACAACAGGCAGACTGCCACCACCCCCACAGCAGGCCCTGCAGGAGCTCTCCCAGGAGCCCGCCCACCCTCTTCCTGGCTTCTCAGCCAATGGCGCCAGCCGGGTGGTGACAGGCAGGGCCCCCCGCCACCCACTTCAGCGTCCTTCTCTGGCCCCGCCCCCCTCCGGCCCCACTGCCATGGCAACTGGGCCGACTGCAGGCCTGGGTTGCAGGGCTACCAACAAGCTTTGGGACAGCGTCGCCTTAAAGGGCTGAGCAATTTGGCAGAAAATAAACCCCCTTGCGTTCCAGCTTGTCCTCAGCAGCACTGTCTTTATAATAATTCCACAGACAGCTCTTTGGAGCTCCCAGGGCCGGGGCTTGGGAGCTCTTCCCTTACTTTCCCGATAGTGGGGGCCGAAGGAGCAGATGGAACAATTTGGCCTAGCACTTTCCCAGCATCCAGGCTGTCGGGTTTCTTGTTAACGCATAGTTTCTGTAAAACGGGTGGTGGGAGCCTGTCTCGGTGGCCTGCCGGAAACCCCATTCCTCAGCCCATGAACATCCTCCTTCTAGATCTCGCTCCTCTCTGTCGGGGGTTCTTTTTGTGTCACACTGATTAGTGTCGACGGGGAATTTTCGAGCGTTTCACCCCTTGTTATTTGGACCTCCCCTTGGCATTTGGACGACCCTGACCTGCCTTTCCTTTGGACGGCCCACCGTCTCTGGGCTTCCCAGAAAGGCTGTCCAGTCCTGCAGCCCTTGGGGTGTTCCCATCAGCGGCTCCACCATCTAACACTAAGGCTAGGCTCTTCAGTCTCCCAGGCACTGCATTTTGCAACACTTTGGTTTTTCCCTCCTGCTTTTGCTCTCGTGGACATCATGTCCTGGGGTATAGCGCCTTCTCCATTAAGGCCATGCCAGGCAGCCAGTCTCGCTGTCCACTCGGAACACTCCAGGGACAGGGAGGGTTAGAAGCCCATTTTCCTGGCAGCTGTCTAACAGCATCTAGTATAGGGAGGGCGTCAGGGTAGCAGGCACATTCCCTGGGGGTTGTTGGAGGATCCCAGGGGGTTCCTGAGAGATGGGGCTGGTGAGCGGGCATCCCAGGATGCTACTGGGGTTCTCATGTGAACTTAGCAAGGTTCCTGGGTCATCCCAAAGAAGCCACTGGGGTCTCTCGGTCAGCGCAGAGGAGCTGTTGTGGTATCTTGTGCCCCTTGTTGAGGAGGAGGGGACACGGTGGCCCTTGGCAGTTGCCCACAAGCCACTGTGGGAGACGGAGCCCCCCCATGTTGATGTGGAGCCTGAGGGGCCCAGCCCCAGGCAGGATGTTGCCGTCGCTGCCCACTCCCACAGAATCCCCTTCCAGAGTTGGACAAGTGAAGCCCGTTCCTACCCAGGGGATCACGCCCAATACTGCCCTGGCCCACGAGTGCAAGAGCCACCCAGCCTGCTGCAAGCCCCCCCAGGCACCCTTTGCTGCCAAGGCCCTCCTGCCATCAATGGCACTGGCAGCTCTGCTGTCTGGACGGCCCACTGCACTGGGGTCTGGGGGCAGGCCTGGGCTGCCCGTGGGGAAATAGGCACCTCGCGAAGCCCTGCAAAAGCGGGTGGCATGGCTGGGTAGCTGGAGCCCCGCACCACGTCAGCACAGCTTTGCCCAACACCGGCAGGGGGGTTCCCACCGGCCAGTGAGGTGGGACATGGCGGGGCTGTGCTCCATACGCCCTGTGTCCCCGTGCTGCCATGCGGGGACCCCGGTACAGGCCGTGCTGCCCAGTGCCCTCAGCGCAGCCTAGGCAACCCTCCTGGGCCCTGCAGGCCACTGCAAGACAAGGAAGGAGCATGCTCCTATTTCAAACTAGGGAAGTTAAGGCAGAATCAGCAAGGGCCAGAAAAGAATGGTCCTTGTTAACCAGACGTACTCCTGGGCCCCTGACAGCACATCTGGGCTACTGGCTTTTTCTTCTTGGCCTACAAAACGGTTGCGAGAGCAGAAATGGTGCCAGAAGCAGCTATCCCCCGGGGCAAGAGCAAATTCCCTTTTCCAGCACCCTCTCTGGTTTCCTGGGGATGCCCAGGAGAGCTGGAACCCTGCCCGGCAGGACAGGCCTGGCAGTCGCCTGGCACAGGAGCGTGGCAGGGTTCGGGGGGCCCACAGGCATGGGCTCCCACCGCCCGGGAGGGCGGCAGCCGTGTTGCCCCAGCAGAGCCCACAGGGTCTCCCTGCCCTGCTCAGCCCTGGGGACCCCCAGTGTGACGTCAGAGCCGCCACTGTGAGGTCAGAGATGGCCACCCGCACAGCCCTGTGGTGCGTGGGGAAGGAGCCCACAGCTGCCGTGCGGCTGTTGCCCTGGGCAGACGCGCTCCGGCTGGAGGGCGGCGAGGGGCTGCTGCCGGAGCCGGTTTTGCCTGGGCAGGCCACACTGCTGGGCCTGAGGGGAAGAGCTGCATAGGGAGCCTGCCTTTGCCCAGAGATGGCGAGGAGAAAGGCCCCCCACAGAAGACGCCAAGGGGCCTCCAAAGGCTCCTTGGGCAACGAGGCTGACCAACAGCCAGCAGCAGAGGCAGCGGGGCCGAGCCGCTGCCAGACGAGAAGGTACAAAGTGGGCTGCTGCTCTCCAGGGCTTCAGGTTGGGGTGGTAGCACGGACGTGGCCTGACACGGCCAGTTGGGTGCGGAGCAGCATGGGGAAGCCAACAGAGGTTTCCTGAAGAAGAACCCCGTGCTTGCAAAGCCCCCCTTCTGTGGGGATGGGTCTTGGCTGAAAGCCTGGCTCGCTCTCCTGGCCAAAAGCCAGCGTGCAGCAGGGGCTTTAGGGGAGACCGCAGCCTCGTGCTGCTGGGCTCGCAGCCCAGCCCTGCTGCACAGGCAGATTTTGCCACACGGGGAGGTCAAGGCCCTGCGACCTGAGACTGGCTCCCTTGGGATGTTGAGGCGCAGTCCTGCCTGGCGGAGGGGGGCAGCTATGTGGGGATGAGAGGGGTCGGGAGACTGCCAGTGCCCAGCAAAGTGGGGGGGGGGACGCGGAGGGGGTCAGCAGCCTGTGCCCCCTCCCCGAACGGGCACTGAGAGGTGCATGCCGAAGGGGACAGGGTGAGAATCAGGCTGTGCTGCTGAGTGGGCTTCCCGAGGTGGGGGACTGCTGCTACCAGCTTGCTTCCTCTTCTCCCAATCCAGGTCTGTCAAGCAAAGGATGGAGAATGGAGAGGGAGGGACCCCTGACAGCAGCCCAGCTGTGCCGCCCTCTCTCACTGCTGCTGGGACGGCCCGTCCTCTGAAAGGGGCCACAGTAATTGCAAGTAAGATCAGCACTGCTGCTTGCTGTGAAGTCCTCTGGAGTGAACCTGTGAGAGCTGCGCTGTGCCAGAGCTCTGGGCAAATGTCTCAAGTGACAGAAGTACAGGCTGCCCTGCTCTGCCCCAGGGAGGGAGTGCATAGGACGTGGTGCCCGCCTTCCCGCAGGGCGCTGAAACACACGTGGCTGGGCATCCTAGAGAAGAGACACGCCTAACTTTTCTCTGGTTTCTTTGCCCAGGGACAGTCTTCAGCCTTACTTGCCATCTGGGAGGGGCCCTTGTCTCCCTGCGGAGACATCTGCTGAACACGCGCACCTTCGCCATGTATGGACAACATGTTTCTGCTGCAGACGGTGGGGGAGAAAGGGGATGTCTTAGGGCCAGTGCAAGCAAAGGGGATAGCAGAGTGTATTCGGCAGCCAGCAGCCCGGGGCTCCGACTCGGGAGACGAAGCTCGGGCTCTTCTCGTGCTGTGGCCATTCTCAGGGAGAGCCAAAAGCAAAGGCCCTCGGCAGTCTCACTCCCCCGCAATTGCCGGAGCCCCAAACTTTGCCTGCGATAGGACAAACTGCCGCATAGCCAGGCACTCGCATGCTGAACCAAGCCTCCGCAGGGGAAGGGTTTTCCCCAGCTCTGGCAAAAGACCGTGCAGCTCTGGGACAGCTCTGGCAGGGAAGGCAGGCAAGGCTCCTGCGCTTCCCAGCTGTGCAGAAAAACACCCCTAAGAGAGATCTGTGTGACCACGAATGAGAACAGGCCTGCTTTCTCTGCCAAAGAGAGAGCAAGATCCACAGCAGAAAGATCCACAGCTGAAAAGCAGTCTTCAGTTGCTCGACCTCTTGACTTCCCTGGATTATTTTCATTCCCTTTTGGAAGGTGCTCCTGGAGCCCTTTCTTTGGGGAAGATCTGCCAGCAGTGTTGACCAGTGTGGACAGAAATCATGTTCCTCCTGGGCGCTGCTCTGTCAGCTCTCTGTCAGCAGCAGGCTTCCAAAGTGGTGCCTTTCCGGCCTGAAAAGGGAAATGCACCTGTGAAGGGGTTTGCCCAAGACTTGGATCGCTGACAGCCACAGGACTCCCTCTTTTTCAGGCAGAAGATGGCCCTGCAGAAGGAGCGGTTCTTGAAAGTCGTCTTCTTGTTGCTCCCAGTGGCTCTCGGTGAGTTTTCATGAGCAAACATCTCAGAGCAACAGCCTGGCTGTGCTGGAGGCCAGCTTTCAGCTGGCCAGCTTTCCTTTTGGCCAGGATGTGCGGAAACTTCTGTGGCCCAAGTGCTTCCTGAGTGTGTCCTTGACTGGCACTGGCTTTTCGACTCCCAGTAAGACTCGTAGTCTGCCAGCCATGCTGCTGCTCTGGCCACCTGACCAAATGGCCTGCTTAATGTGCGAGAGAAGGGCGTAGCTATTTCCAAGCCTGAACAGGGCATTCCCAGCGGGGAGAGGCCGTGCAGGGGCACCGATGGAGAGGTACCTCTCCTAGCCCATGCAGCCTGGTCTCGGTGCTCACTGAAGCAGCGAGGGGAAATGGGGAATAGCTCTCGGTACCAAGCACACCTGAAGATCACAGCTGCACAGTCCCCTCAAGCCTGGGCTCACGGCCCCCGGTCAGAGGCGCGTTCTCTCCCTGCACCCCACGTTCCCCACCTCCTCAGCTAACCTGCTGCCCGAGGCAACAGGGAGGAGACAACGCGACTGCAGGGATCGCTAGCAACCCCAGTCAAATAACTGTCTCTTGGTGATGTGAATTGTAGCTGGTGTTTACTGCGGGACCTCACTGCCAGTGTGGACAACGCGGGCGAAGGGACTGATAGAGGTCGGTGACTCTTGTGGGACAGGCACTTCCTGCAACGGACCGCTGCTGGATAAATCACGGGCTCTTCTGCTTCCGCGCAGGGTGACCCAAAGAAGCAGCAGCTTGTGCCGTCTCTCCCTAGGGAAGGCTCTCCTGGGAAGCCCCGGCGGCTCTGGTAGTGGATGCTCTAACGGAGCGTTTTTCCTTTTCAGGAGCTGACGTATCTGTCTGCAGCAGACCTGAAGACCCTGCGGTAAGAGATGTTTCCTGAGCTGGGACTGGTTCTGTGCAGAAGCGGCAGCCAACCCCGTGCTACCTGCACTCATCTTCCTAACAGCCAGGGCTCCCGTACTTCCCTCCTGCCTTGCCTTTTGCTCAGCCTGGTGCAGAAGGGAAGCAGTCGCAAAGCAGGGAAAGCACCTGTGTCTCTCCTCCTTGCTGAGCTCAGACACTCCCCAGAGGGCGTGGGCCACTCTCTGACAAGATCTGCCTTCCTGTCCTGCAGGAACTTGCCCGTTGTGTTGGCAGAGCAAACCCAAAAGATGCAGCTTGTGGGGGAGGAGGTGGCTCAACTGAGGGCAGAGATCAGCAGCGTGAAGAAGGTGACCCTGCAGTTTGGGGAAGTGGGCTTGGCTGGGCAGAACTCCTCAGGGTTGTTGGTGGGGTGGGACTGCTGACTGCAGCAGCCCAGCCCTTGCCCCAGGGGGCTCCTGCGTGAGCCTCTGCGCTGCACAGGCCCTTCTCTAGACCCAGTTTAACCGAGCTGCTGCCGGCAGCAGAGGACTGACCACAGCCTTCCCTTGGCACCTCTGGCTGCTCTGATGAGGCTCCTGAGGCAGCGGTGAGGCAGCGGTGAGACCCAGGCATGCTCACGGGGCCAGCCATCGCTTGCAGGGCCTGAGCCTGTCTCCCGGCTGACCTGAAGAGAGTGGAGGGTGGGGACGAGGATGTGGGGACCCTCATCAATGCACCTCAGGGCCACGGCCATGGCCGTGGCCACAGGTGCTCTTCCTCAGTCCTCGCGGCTCACGTTAGCATTAGAGAGTCTTGCAGCTCTGTGGCCAAGGCTTGCCTTGTGTTTCTGACGCTGACCCTTTGCCTCTGCGGGCGCTAGTAGCCACGCTGAGCTGCCTGCTGATGTGGGCCTTTTCTGTGTTCATTTATGGCGTTCCCAGGAAGTTCAGGAAGTGATCCAGGCAGCATCCGAGATGGCTTCGGAAACCTACGTCAAGATGTCTGACTGGGCCCTGAAAAGCTCTGGTATGGACACAAGCAGCCCCGTCTACTTGCCCTGCGCTTGTCTGTAGCACTCCCCAAAGGAGCCTCTGCTCCAGGCACTGCTCTCCAAAGTGAGGGAGCTTAAAGGCTTCCTGGGGTCCAAGAGCAAGGCTGTGGCAGAGTGGCTCTCTCAGACTCCCTCCCAATGCTGCCCTCGGCCTCCGCACGGGTGCCTCTGCCGCTGCCCCCGCACATGTTCCTGCGCTGATGGAGGGGCTCTCTTCCTCTCCACCGCAACTGAAAAGACAATGCCTGGGCCGTCCTTTGCTGCCCATGCAGCAAGCCCTCAGCTTTGGTCTGCTGTCATTCACATGGGCACCTGCTGTCTCCTTGTGGCACTGTGAGAGCAGCAGTCACCAGGCACGTGGATGCCGTCATTCGCCTGCGCAGCCTGCGACCCCCACCAGCGTAGTGAGGAGGACAGGACTGGCAGGCAAGGAACTGCCCGGCGGTGTCAGAAATAGTGTCTGAGCACCAAGTCCTCCCGGTCTGTGGCCTCTTGCAGTCATCTGCTCTCCCTTCCTTACAGGTGCCTTCATCGACACGCAGAGAACTTCTGAGACCTACCACTGCAAAGAGAATTGGGGCTGCAGGGTTTTACGGTTCTTTCACACTGCCAACCCTCCTGATACTATTCTGCAGGTAGCGTAGCAGAAATCATCAGGGAAGCTTTCCTTCCTTCCTGTGAAGTTGGGGACCGAGCTCAGGGGCTCTCCCCTCAGCCCAGTGGTACTTCTCAAGCCCACAGGCTTGATCAGGTTCTTGAAACCAAAGCTCTAACACACGGCTGGGCTGAAAGACTTTCTCCCTGGCGACCCCGTTTCCACACTCATCCCTAAGAGCGCCTTTTCGGGGGTGGGAGGCAGGAGGTGGGGGGTGCCCTGAGGAGCCACTGGGCAGAGTTGTGGTTCTGCTAGGCCCTGACTAGGATGGTTTCACAGCCGGTATTCTCCTCTGCTCTGTAATACTGAGAGCCCCCTTTGTCAGGCAGGGAAGAAGGCCTCCTGCTTCCCTCCATTTCCTCACACGCGCCTCATTTTCAACCAGAAATAGCCCCCACAGACACACCGGCGCCCAGCCTTCAAGCTACGTGGGCAGTTGTGTTGGCCCCAACACTCTCTCACACTTCATTGCTCTCGCGTTCTGGTTGCAGCCGGATGTTTCCCCACGAAACTGCTGGCCTTTCCAAGGGCATCGGGGCCAGGTGGTCATCAGGTTGCCAGCACGAGTCCATCTGACTGCCGTCACTGTGCAGCAAATCTACAAAGAAGTCTCTCCCCCTGGGACCGTCATCAGCGCCCCCAGAGACATCGCTGTCTTTGTAAGTCTCTGCTGGGCACTTCTGGCAGGGATGCGGCCCTGGCAGAAAGCCATGACAGGGTCTTGCTTGCTTTTGTGCATCCTCTGAGCTTTGTGCCCTGCTCTCTCCTGAGCACTGCAGTGCCCTAGCGGGAAACTTCCAGGGCTCTAGAGGTTTCATCCCTCTTAAGACTTGTTCTGGCCAAGCACCTCAGGCTTCTTGACCAAAACTCAAGGCAGAGACTGAGCTCCACCATACCATAACTAGTGCTAGACTACTGCTACAGCCCCAGGAGAGGCTGGGTCGATAACAGGGCTGATCCAGCGCGTACGTTCCCTCTTTGTCGGGACGAGTCTGAGCTGCTCTCCTTGTGCTTTGCCCCTGAGGGAGTGGATGCGGACGGAGAAGAGGAAACTCTCCTTGGGACGTTCATGTACGACGTGGCAAAAGAAGCCGTTCAGACATTCCCTCTGAAGGTACGGTTCGCGCACGGGGGCGAAGTGCCAGGGAGAAAAAGAGGTTTGCCTGCAAGTCCGCGGCAGGAAGAGCGTGGATGCTTTCTACCTGGGCAGAGGGGCCCGCACCACCCCCGAGAGAGACCTGGCGGGTTTCGGAGGGCTGAGTAGGACGCGGTGGTGGTAGCAAAAGGATAGCGAGGGCAGGGTCAGTCCCGCGGGAGCACGAGTCCCGAGAGATCCCTGGCTGCACCCACTGCCTTCAGCAGCAGAGCCAGCCGCACACGCAGCCACTCCACCCAAGCAAGGTCTGTGTGCCGTGGAGAAACAGGGACACCTGGTGGCAAAAGGCCTCGGGCAGCACCGTCACTCCATCCTGTGGCCTGCTGGCAGGCTGGACAGTGTCCTGTCCTCCCAGCATAGCATGCCCCTTTTCTGACGGTGCTCTCACACCTGCCAGGAGGCAAGCAGGCAGAGCAGACAGTGGGAGCTTGGTGGGGTTGCACACCAGCTGCCCCACGCATAGGAGCACCTCCCCGGCCTCTCTGTCAGCACAGAGCAAGCAGCAGAGGGAAGGGGCAGAGGGAAGGGAGACTGAGACCCAGCCGGGCTGGCATGCAGAGGATGCCAGGTGCCTTCCCCCTTCCCCTGACCCCAGCCTGCCCAGCAGCCCCCGTCCCAGCAGCGAGTCTCGGATTTCCACAGCCGCTCCGACCCACTTTCCGGAGCTTGTTCTTGAGCAGGAGCAGAGCTGGCAGGGGGAGATACGTTGATTGCACTGTCCCTCTTAACACCCCCGTTTCCTTCTCCCTCTTTTCTTCACAGAACGCGCCGTTTCCCAGAGCCTTTTCATATATCAAACTCGTCGTGAAGAGCAACTGGGGAAACCCAGCGTACACCTGCATTTATCGAGTGCAGGTTCATGGGAAGATGGCGAAACCAGAAAGCCTCAACTGAAACCTGAGAAAAAAAGAAGGATAAACATAAAAAAGAAGATAAAGTCGGAAAAAAAAAAAAAAGATTTGGCAATTCAGCTCGGTGTCGAAGATTTGTCTCCAAAGTGGGGTGCACAAGAATGTCCATTGCGGGGGGAGTGCATGAGCGTGTGGAAAACACTAAAACTTCCACTGAATTTTTCCTTAAAAATTAGGATGACATTAAGCATTCCTGAGATTTACTCCAGAGAGGAGAGGCCCAGCCTGGCACCGGTCATCCGCCGCCGCCTAGGGATGCCTCGCAACTGGCACCAGCCTAGGGCGCGCAGAAGGCCCGGCTTCAGTTTACAACAGGCAGACTGCCACCACCCCCACAGCAGGCCCTGCAGGAGCTCTCCCAGGAGCCCGCCCACCCTCTTCCTGGCTTCTCAGCCAATGGCGCCAGCCGGGTGGTGACAGGCAGGGCCCCCCGCCACCCACTGCAGCGTCCTTCTCTGGCCCCGCCCCACTCCGGCCCCACTGCCATGGCAACTGGGCCGACTGCAGGCCTGGGTTGCAGGGCTACCAACAAGCTTTGGGACAGCGTCGCCTTAAAGGGCTGAGCAATTTGGCAGAAAATAAACCCCCTTGCGTTCCAGCTTGTCCTCAGCAGCACTGTCTTTATAATAATTCCACAGACAGCTCTTTGGAGCTCCCAGGGCCGGGGCTTGGGAGCTCTTCCCTTACTTTCCCGATAGTGGGGCCGAAGGAGCAGATGGAACAATTTGGCCTAGCACTTTCCCAGCATCCAGGCTGTCGGGTTTCTTGTTAACGCATAGTTTCTGTAAAACGGGTGGTGGGAGCCTGTCTCGGTGGCCTGCCGGAAACCCCATTCCTCAGCCCATGAACATCCTCCTTCTAGATCTCGCTCCTCTCTGTCGGGGGTTCTTTTTGTGTCACACTGATTAGTGTCGACGGGGAATTTTCGAGCGTTTCACCCCTTGTTATTTGGACCTCCCCTTGGCATTTGGACGACCCTGACCTGCCTTTCCTTTGGACGGCCCACCGTCTCTGGGCTTCCCAGAAAGGCTGTCCAGTCCTGCAGCCCTTGGGGTGTTCCCATCAGCGGCTCCACCATCTAACACTAAGGCTAGGCTCTTCAGTCTCCCAGGCGCTGCATTTTGCAACACTTTGGTTTTTCCCTCCTGCTTTTGCTCTCGTGGACATCATGTCCTGGGGTATAGCGCCTTCTCCATTAAGGCCATGCCAGGCAGCCAGTCTCGCTGTCCACTCGGAACACTCCAGGGACAGGGAGGGTTAGAAGCCCATTTTCCTGGCAGCTGTCTAACAGCATCTAGTATAGGGAGGGCGTCAGGGTAGCAGGCACATTCCCTGGGGGTTGTTGGAGGATCCCAGGGGGTTCCTGAGAGATGGGGCTGGTGAGCGGGCATCCCAGGATGCTACTGGGGTTCTCATGTGAACTTAGCAAGGTTCCTGGGTCATCCCAAAGAAGCCACTGGGGTCTCTCGGTCAGCGCAGAGGAGCTGTTGTGGTATCTTGTGCCCCTTGTTGAGGAGGAGGGGACACGGTGGCCCTTGGCAGTTGCCCACAAGCCACTGTGGGAGACGGAGCCCCCCCATGTTGATGTGGAGCCTGAGGGGCCCAGCCCCAGGCAGGATGCTGCCGTCGCTGCCCACTCCCACAGAATCCCCTTCCAGAGTTGGACAAGTGAAGCCCGTTCCTACCCAGGGGATCACGCCCAATACTGCCCTGGCCCACGAGTGCAAGAGCCACCCAGCCTGCTGCAAGCCCCCCCAGGCACCCTTTGCTGCCAAGGCCCTCCTGCCATCAATGGCACTGGCAGCTCTGCTGTCTGGACGGCCCACTGCACTGGGGTCTGGGGGCAGGCCTGGGCTGCCCGTGGGGAAATAGGCACCTCGCGAAGCCCTGCAAAAGCGGGTGGCATGGCTGGGTAGCTGGAGCCCCGCACCACGTCAGCACAGCTTTGCCCAACACCGGCAGGGGGGTTCCCACCGGCCAGTGAGGTGGGACATGGCGGGGCTGTGCTCCATACGCCCTGTGTCCCCGTGCTGCCATGCGGGGACCCCGGTACAGGCCGTGCTGCCCAGTGCCCTCAGCGCAGCCTAGGCAACCCTCCTGGGCCCTGCAGGCCACTGCAAGACAAGGAAGGAGCATGCTCCTATTTCAAACTAGGGAAGTTAAGGCAGAATCAGCAAGGGCCAGAAAAGAATGGTCCTTGTTAACCAGACGTACTCCTGGGCCCCTGACAGCACATCTGGGCTACTGGCTTTTTCTTCTTGGCCTACAAAACGGTTGCGAGAGCAGAAATGGTGCCAGAAGCAGCTATCCCCCGGGGCAAGAGCAAATTCCCTTTTCCAGCACCCTCTCTGGTTTCCTGGGGATGCCCAGGAGAGCTGGAACCCTGCCCGGCAGGACAGGCCTGGCAGTCGCCTGGCACAGGAGCGTGGCAGGGTTCGGGGGGCCCACAGGCATGGGCTCCCACCGCCCGGGAGGGCGGCAGCCGTGTTGCCCCAGCAGAGCCCACAGGGTCTCCCTGCCCTGCTCAGCCCTGGGGACCCCCAGTGTGACGTCAGAGCCGCCACTGTGAGGTCAGAGATGGCCACCCGCACAGCCCTGTGGTGCGTGGGGAAGGAGCCCACAGCTGCCGTGCGGCTGTTGCCCTGGGCAGACGCGCTCCGGCTGGAGGGCGGCGAGGGGCTGCTGCCGGAGCCGGTTTTGCCTGGGCAGGCCACACTGCTGGGCCTGAGGGGAAGAGCTGCATAGGGAGCCTGCCTTTGCCCAGAGATGGCGAGGAGAAAGGCCCCCCACAGAAGACGCCAAGGGGCCTCCAAAGGCTCCTTGGGCAACGAGGCTGACCAACAGCCAGCAGCAGAGGCAGCGGGGCCGAGCCGCTGCCAGACGAGAAGGTACAAAGTGGGCTGCTGCTCTCCAGGGCTTCAGGTTGGGGTGGTAGCACGGACGTGGCCTGACACGGCCAGTTGGGTGCGGAGCAGCATGGGGAAGCCAACAGAGGTTTCCTGAAGAAGAACCCCGTGCTTGCAAAGCCCCCCTTCTGTGGGGATGGGTCTTGGCTGAAAGCCTGGCTCGCTCTCCTGGCCAAAAGCCAGCGTGCAGCAGGGGCTTTAGGGGAGACCGCAGCCTCGTGCTGCTGGGCTCGCAGCCCAGCCCTGCTGCACAGGCAGATTTTGCCACACGGGGAGGTCAAGGCCCTGCGACCTGAGACTGGCTCCCTTGGGATGTTGAGGCGCAGTCCTGCCTGGCGGAGGGGGGCAGCTATGTGGGGATGAGAGGGGTCGGGAGACTGCCAGTGCCCAGCAAAGTGGGGGGGGGGACGCGGAGGGGGTCAGCAGCCTGTGCCCCCTCCCCGAACGGGCACTGAGAGGTGCATGCCGAAGGGGACAGGGTGAGAATCAGGCTGTGCTGCTGAGTGGGCTTCCCGAGGTGGGGGACTGCTGCTACCAGCTTGCTTCCTCTTCTCCCAATCCAGGTCTGTCAAGCAAAGGATGGAGAATGGAGAGGGAGGGACCCCTGACAGCAGCCCAGCTGTGCCGCCCTCTCTCACTGCTGCTGGGACGGCCCGTCCTCTGAAAGGGGCCACAGTAATTGCAAGTAAGATCAGCACTGCTGCTTGCTGTGAAGTCCTCTGGAGTGAACCTGTGAGAGCTGCGCTGTGCCAGAGCTCTGGGCAAATGTCTCAAGTGACAGAAGTACAGGCTGCCCTGCTCTGCCCCAGGGAGGGAGTGCATAGGACGTGGTGCCCGCCTTTCCGCAGGGCGCTGAAACACACGTGGCTGGGCATCCTAGAGAAGAGACACGCCTAACTTTTCTCTGGTTTCTTTGCCCAGGGACAGTCTTCAGCCTTACTTGCCATCTGGGAGGGGCCCTTGTCTCCCTGCGGAGACATCTGCTGAACACGCGCACCTTCGCCATGTATGGACAACATGTTTCTGCTGCAGACGGTGGGGGAGAAAGGGGATGTCTTAGGGCCAGTGCAAGCAAAGGGGAGAGCAGAGGGTATTCGGCAGCCAGCAGCCCGGGGCTCCCACTCGGGAGACCAAGCTCGGGCTCTTCTCGTGCTGTGGCCATTCTCAGGGAGAGCCAAGAGCAAAGGCCCTCGGCAGTCTCACTCCCCCGCAATTGCCGGAGCCCCAAACTTTGCCTGCGATAGGACAAACTGCCGCATAGCCAGGCACTCGCATGCTGAACCAAGCCTCCGCAGGGGAAGGGTTTTCCCCAGCTCTGGCAAAAGACCGTGCAGCTCTGGGACAGCTCTGGCAGGGAAGGCAGGCAAGGCTCCTGCGCTTCCCAGCTGTGCAGAAAAACACCCCTAAGAGAGATCTGTGTGACCACGAATGAGAACAGGCCTGCTTTCTCTGCCAAAGAGAGAGCAAGATCCACAGCAGAAAGATCCACAGCTGAAAAGCAGTCTTCAGTTGCTCGACCTCTTGACTTCCCTGGATTATTTTCATTCCCTTTTGGAAGGTGCTCCTGGAGCCCTTTCTTTGGGGAAGATCTGCCAGCAGTGTTGACCAGTGTGGACAGAAATCATGTTCCTCCTGGGCGCTGCTCTGTCAGCTCTCTGTCAGCAGCAGGCTTCCAAAGTGGTGCCTTTCCGGCCTGAAAAGGGAAATGCACCTGTGAAGGGGTTTGCCCAAGACTTGGATCGCTGACAGCCACAGGACTCCCTCTTTTTCAGGCAGAAGATGGCCCTGCAGAAGGAGCGGTTCTTGAAAGTCGTCTTCTTGTTGCTCCCAGTGGCTCTCGGTGAGTTTTCATGAGCAAACATCTCAGAGCAACAGCCTGGCTGTGCTGGAGGCCAGCTTTCAGCTGGCCAGCTTTCCTTTTGGCCAGGATGTGCGGAAACTTCTGTGGCCCAAGTGCTTCCTGAGTGTGTCCTTGACTGGCACTGGCTTTTCGACTCCCAGTAAGACTCGTAGTCTGCCAGCCATGCTGCTGCTCTGGCCACCTGACCAAATGGCCTGCTTAATGTGCGAGAGAAGGGCGTAGCTATTTCCAAGCCTGAACAGGGCATTCCCAGCGGGGAGAGGCCGTGCAGGGGCACCGATGGAGAGGTACCTCTCCTAGCCCATGCAGCCTGGTCTCGGTGCTCACTGAAGCAGCGAGGGGAAATGGGGAATAGCTCTCGGTACCAAGCACACCTGAAGATCACAGCTGCACAGTCCCCTCAAGCCTGGGCTCACGGCCCCCGGTCAGAGGCGCGTTCTCTCCCTGCACCCCACGTTCCCCACCTCCTCAGCTAACCTGCTGCCCGAGGCAACAGGGAGGAGACAACGCGACTGCAGGGATCGCTAGCAACCCCAGTCAAATAACTGTCTCTTGGTGATGTGAATTGTAGCTGGTGTTTACTGCGGGACCTCACTGCCAGTGTGGACAACGCGGGCGAAGGGACTGATAGAGGTCGGTGACTCTTGTGGGACAGGCACTTCCTGCAACGGACCGCTGCTGGATAAATCACGGGCTCTTCTGCTTCCGCGCAGGGTGACCCAAAGAAGCAGCAGCTTGTGCCGTCTCTCCCTAGGGAAGGCTCTCCTGGGAAGCCCCGGCGGCTCTGGTAGTGGATGCTCTAACGGAGCGTTTTTCCTTTTCAGGAGCTGACGTATCTGTCTGCAGCAGACCTGAAGACCCTGCGGTAAGAGATGTTTCCTGAGCTGGGACTGGTTCTGTGCAGAAGCGGCAGCCAACCCCGTGCTACCTGCACTCATCTTCCTAACAGCCAGGGCTCCCGTACTTCCCTCCTGCCTTGCCTTTTGCTCAGCCTGGTGCAGAAGGGAAGCAGTCGCAAAGCAGGGAAAGCACCTGTGTCTCTCCTCCTTGCTGAGCTCAGACACTCCCCAGAGGGCGTGGGCCACTCTCTGACAAGATCTGCCTTCCTGTCCTGCAGGAACTTGCCCGTTGTGTTGGCAGAGCAAACCCAAAAGATGCAGCTTGTGGGGGAGGAGGTGGCTCAACTGAGGGCAGAGATCAGCAGCGTGAAGAAGGTGACCCTGCAGTTTGGGGAAGTGGGCTTGGCTGGGCAGAACTCCTCAGGGTTGTTGGTGGGGTGGGACTGCTGACTGCAGCAGCCCAGCCCTTGCCCCAGGGGGCTCCTGCGTGAGCCTCTGCGCTGCACAGGCCCTTCTCTAGACCCAGTTTAACCGAGCTGCTGCCGGCAGCAGAGGACTGACCACAGCCTTCCCTTGGCACCTCTGGCTGCTCTGATGAGGCTCCTGAGGCAGCGGTGAGGCAGCGGTGAGACCCAGGCATGCTCACGGGGCCAGCCATCGCTTGCAGGGCCTGAGCCTGTCTCCCGGCTGACCTGAAGAGAGTGGAGGGTGGGGACGAGGATGTGGGGACCCTCATCAATGCACCTCAGGGCCACGGCCATGGCCGTGGCCACAGGTGCTCTTCCTCAGTCCTCGCGGCTCACGTTAGCATTAGAGAGTCTTGCAGCTCTGTGGCCAAGGCTTGCCTTGTGTTTCTGACGCTGACCCTTTGCCTCTGCGGGCGCTAGTAGCCACGCTGAGCTGCCTGCTGATGTGGGCCTTTTCTGTGTTCATTTATGGCGTTCCCAGGAAGTTCAGGAAGTGATCCAGGCAGCATCCGAGATGGCTTCGGAAACCTACGTCAAGATGTCTGACTGGGCCCTGAAAAGCTCTGGTATGGACACAAGCAGCCCCGTCTACTTGCCCTGCGCTTGTCTGTAGCACTCCCCAAAGGAGCCTCTGCTCCAGGCACTGCTCTCCAAAGTGAGGGAGCTTAAAGGCTTCCTGGGGTCCAAGAGCAAGGCTGTGGCAGAGTGGCTCTCTCAGACTCCCTCCCAATGCTGCCCTCGGCCTCCGCACGGGTGCCTCTGCCGCTGCCCCCGCACATGTTCCTGCGCTGATGGAGGGGCTCTCTTCCTCTCCACCGCAACTGAAAAGACAATGCCTGGGCCGTCCTTTGCTGCCCATGCAGCAAGCCCTCAGCTTTGGTCTGCTGTCATTCACATGGGCACCTGCTGTCTCCTTGTGGCACTGTGAGAGCAGCAGTCACCAGGCACGTGGATGCCGTCATTCGCCTGCGCAGCCTGCGACCCCCACCAGCGTAGTGAGGAGGACAGGACTGGCAGGCAAGGAACTGCCCGGCGGTGTCAGAAATAGTGTCTGAGCACCAAGTCCTCCCGGTCTGTGGCCTCTTGCAGTCATCTGCTCTCCCTTCCTTACAGGTGCCTTCATCGACACGGCAAGAAGAGAGAACTTCTGAGACCTACCACTGCAAAGAGAATTGGGGCTGCAGGGTTTTACGGTTCTTTCACACTGCCAACCCTCCTGATACTATTCTGCAGGTAGCGTAGCAGAAATCATCAGGGAAGCTTTCCTTCCTTCCTGTGAAGTTGGGGACCGAGCTCAGGGGCTCTCCCCTCAGCCCAGTGGTACTTCTCAAGCCCACAGGCTTGATCAGGTTCTTGAAACCAAAGCTCTAACACACGGCTGGGGCTGAAAGACTTTCTCCCTGGCGACCCCGTTTCCACACTCATCCCTAAGAGCGCCTTTTCGGGGGTGGGAGGCAGGAGGTGGGGGGTGCCCTGAGGAGCCACTGGGCAGAGTTGTGGTTCTGCTAGGCCCTGACTAGGATGGTTTCACAGCCGGTATTCTCCTCTGCTCTGTAATACTGAGAGCCCCCTTTGTCAGGCAGGGAAGAAGGCCTCCTGCTTCCCTCCATTTCCTCACACGCGCCTCATTTTCAACCAGAAATAGCCCCCACAGACACACCGGCGCCCAGCCTTCAAGCTACGTGGGCAGTTGTGTTGGCCCCAACACTCTCTCACACTTCATTGCTCTCGCGTTCTGGTTGCAGCCGGATGTTTCCCCACGAAACTGCTGGCCTTTCCAAGGGCATCGGGGCCAGGTGGTCATCAGGTTGCCAGCACGAGTCCATCTGACTGCCGTCACTGTGCAGCAAATCTACAAAGAAGTCTCTCCCCCTGGGACCGTCATCAGCGCCCCCAGAGACATCGCTGTCTTTGTAAGTCTCTGCTGGGCACTTCTGGCAGGGATGCGGCCCTGGCAGAAAGCCATGACAGGGTCTTGCTTGCTTTTGTGCATCCTCTGAGCTTTGTGCCCTGCTCTCTCCTGAGCACTGCAGTGCCCTAGCGGGAAACTTCCAGGGCTCTAGAGGTTTCATCCCTCTTAAGACTTGTTCTGGCCAAGCACCTCAGGCTTCTTGACCAAAACTCAAGGCAGAGACTGAGCTCCACCATACCATAACTAGTGCTAGACTACTGCTACAGCCCCAGGAGAGGCTGGGTCGATAACAGGGCTGATCCAGCGCGTACGTTCCCTCTTTGTCGGGACGAGTCTGAGCTGCTCTCCTTGTGCTTTGCCCCTGAGGGAGTGGATGCGGACGGAGAAGAGGAAACTCTCCTTGGGACGTTCATGTACGACGTGGCAAAAGAAGCCGTTCAGACATTCCCTCTGAAGGTACGGTTCGCGCACGGGGGCGAAGTGCCAGGGAGAA
Organism: Gavia stellata; assembly: GCF_030936135.1. NCBI lineage: Eukaryota > Metazoa > Chordata > Aves > Gaviiformes > Gaviidae > Gavia > Gavia stellata. Next base: position 3,375 of record NC_082623.1, on the reverse strand, counting down.
AAAGAGGTTTGCCTGCAAGTCCGCGGCAGGAAGAGCGTGGATGCTTTCTACCTGGGCAGAGGGGCCCGCACCACCCCCGAGAGAGACCTGGCGGGTTTCGGAGGGCTGAGTAGGACGCGGTGGTGGTAGCAAAAGGATAGCGAGGGCAGGGTCAGTCCCGCGGGAGCACGAGTCCCGAGAGATCCCTGGCTGCACCCACTGCCTTCAGCAGCAGAGCCAGCCGCACACGCAGCCACTCCACCCAAGCAAGGTCTGTGTGCCGTGGAGAAACAGGGACACCTGGTGGCAAAAGGCCTCGGGCAGCACCGTCACTCCATCCTGTGGCCTGCTGGCAGGCTGGACAGTGTCCTCTCCTCCCAGCATAGCATGCCCCTTTTCTGACGGTGCTCTCACACCTGCCAGGAGGCAAGCAGGCAGAGCAGACAGTGGGAGCTTGGTGGGGTTGCACACCAGCTGCCCCACGCATAGGAGCACCTCCCCGGCCTCTCTGTCAGCACAGAGCAAGCAGCAGAGGGAAGGGGCAGAGGGAAGGGAGACTGAGACCCAGCCGGGCTGGCATGCAGAGGATGCCAGGTGCCTTCCCCCTTCCCCTGACCCCAGCCTGCCCAGCAGCCCCCGTCCCAGCAGCGAGTCTCGGATTTCCACAGCCGCTCCGACCCACTTTCCGGAGCTTGTTCTTGAGCAGGAGCAGAGCTGGCAGGGGGAGATACGTTGATTGCACTGTCCCTCTTAACACCCCCGTTTCCTTCTCCCTCTTTTCTTCACAGAACGCGCCGTTTCCCAGAGCCTTTTCATATATCAAACTCGTCGTGAAGAGCAACTGGGGAAACCCAGCGTACACCTGCATTTATCGAGTGCAGGTTCATGGGAAGATGGCGAAACCAGAAAGCCTCAACTGAAACCTGAGAAAAAAAGAAGGATAAACATAAAAAGAAGATAAAGTCGGAAAAAAAAAAAAAAGATTTGGCAATTCAGCTCGGTGTCGAAGATTTGTCTCCAAAGTGGGGTGCACAAGAATGTCCATTGCGGGGGGAGTGCATGAGCGTGTGGAAAACACTAAAACTTCCACTGAATTTTTCCTTAAAAATTAGGATGACATTAAGCATTCCTGAGATTTACTCCAGAGAGGAGAGGCCCAGCCTGGCACCGGTCATCCGCCGCCGCCTAGGGATGCCTCGCAACTGGCACCAGCCTAGGGCGCGCAGAAGGCCCGGCTTCAGTTTACAACAGGCAGACTGCCACCACCCCCACAGCAGGCCCTGCAGGAGCTCTCCCAGGAGCCCGCCCACCCTCTTCCTGGCTTCTCAGCCAATGGCGCCAGCCGGGTGGTGACAGGCAGGGCCCCCCGCCACCCACTTCAGCGTCCTTCTCTGGCCCCGCCCCCCTCCGGCCCCACTGCCATGGCAACTGGGCCGACTGCAGGCCTGGGTTGCAGGGCTACCAACAAGCTTTGGGACAGCGTCGCCTTAAAGGGCTGAGCAATTTGGCAGAAAATAAACCCCCTTGCGTTCCAGCTTGTCCTCAGCAGCACTGTCTTTATAATAATTCCACAGACAGCTCTTTGGAGCTCCCAGGGCCGGGGCTTGGGAGCTCTTCCCTTACTTTCCCGATAGTGGGGCCGAAGGAGCAGATGGAACAATTTGGCCTAGCACTTTCCCAGCATCCAGGCTGTCGGGTTTCTTGTTAACGCATAGTTTCTGTAAAACGGGTGGTGGGAGCCTGTCTCGGTGGCCTGCCGGAAACCCCATTCCTCAGCCCATGAACATCCTCCTTCTAGATCTCGCTCCTCTCTGTCGGGGGTTCTTTTTGTGTCACACTGATTAGTGTCGACGGGGAATTTTCGAGCGTTTCACCCCTTGTTATTTGGACCTCCCCTTGGCATTTGGACGACCCTGACCTGCCTTTCCTTTGGACGGCCCACCGTCTCTGGGCTTCCCAGAAAGGCTGTCCAGTCCTGCAGCCCTTGGGGTGTTCCCATCAGCGGCTCCACCATCTAACACTAAGGCTAGGCTCTTCAGTCTCCCAGGCGCTGCATTTTGCAACACTTTGGTTTTTCCCTCCTGCTTTTGCTCTCGTGGACATCATGTCCTGGGGTATAGCGCCTTCTCCATTAAGGCCATGCCAGGCAGCCAGTCTCGCTGTCCACTCGGAACACTCCAGGGACAGGGAGGGTTAGAAGCCCATTTTCCTGGCAGCTGTCTAACAGCATCTAGTATAGGGAGGGCGTCAGGGTAGCAGGCACATTCCCTGGGGGTTGTTGGAGGATCCCAGGGGGTTCCTGAGAGATGGGGCTGGTGAGCGGGCATCCCAGGATGCTACTGGGGTTCTCATGTGAACTTAGCAAGGTTCCTGGGTCATCCCAAAGAAGCCACTGGGGTCTCTCGGTCAGCGCAGAGGAGCTGTTGTGGTATCTTGTGCCCCTTGTTGAGGAGGAGGGGGACACGGTGGCCCTTGGCAGTTGCCCACAAGCCACTGTGGGAGACGGAGCCCCCCCATGTTGATGTGGAGCCTGAGGGGCCCAGCCCCAGGCAGGATGCTGCCGTCGCTGCCCACTCCCACAGAATCCCCTTCCAGAGTTGGACAAGTGAAGCCCGTTCCTACCCAGGGGATCACGCCCAATACTGCCCTGGCCCACGAGTGCAAGAGCCACCCAGCCTGCTGCAAGCCCCCCCAGGCACCCTTTGCTGCCAAGGCCCTCCTGCCATCAATGGCACTGGCAGCTCTGCTGTCTGGACGGCCCACTGCACTGGGGTCTGGGGGCAGGCCTGGGCTGCCCGTGGGGAAATAGGCACCTCGCGAAGCCCTGCAAAAGCGGGTGGCATGGCTGGGTAGCTGGAGCCCCGCACCACGTCAGCACAGCTTTGCCCAACACCGGCAGGGGGGTTCCCACCGGCCAGTGAGGTGGGACATGGCGGGGCTGTGCTCCATACGCCCTGTGTCCCCGTGCTGCCATGCGGGGACCCCGGTACAGGCCGTGCTGCCCAGTGCCCTCAGCGCAGCCTAGGCAACCCTCCTGGGCCCTGCAGGCCACTGCAAGACAAGGAAGGAGCATGCTCCTATTTCAAACTAGGGAAGTTAAGGCAGAATCAGCAAGGGCCAGAAAAGAATGGTCCTTGTTAACCAGACGTACTCCTGGGCCCCTGACAGCACATCTGGGCTACTGGCTTTTTCTTCTTGGCCTACAAAACGGTTTGCGAGAGCAGAAATGGTGCCAGAAGCAGCTATCCCCCGGGGCAAGAGCAAATTCCCTTTTCCAGCACCCTCTCTGGTTTCCTGGGGATGCCCAGGAGAGCTGGAACCCTGCCCGGCAGGACAGGCCTGGCAGTCGCCTGGCACAGGAGCGTGGCAGGGTTCGGGGGGCCCACAGGCATGGGA